>NW_027464616.1:2472500-2772500 GCF_043290135.1 Rhipicephalus microplus | reverse complement strand
TACCGCACTTATGCATTGGAATCATCCACTGAATTCCCCTCGATGCCCACAGAACCTCGCTTCGTTGCTCAAATTACAGCTGCCATCAAAGGCTTCGTGACGGGACGCTACAATGCTGTGTTGGTTGTGGGTCGGCGTTCCCTTTACCAATTCATTCAGTTATCGTATTAGTGTGGCTGACTCCCCCAACTCTGATAACTGCCATTGTGTAGAAACTCTCGACCATGTCCTGTGCCACTGTCCAGAATTCGGAAAAGATCGCCGAACTCTCCAGTGTGCCTTGAGGAGGCTGAATGACCGACCTTTTACTCTGTAGAAGATGCAATCCCGTACTTCAGCCCAGAGAGCCACACGAGCCCTTTTACAATTCTTGATGGCAACGTCACTGTGTGACCACTTGTGAAACCTGAATTGTGTGTGCGGTGTGCGTGTTATGTGCAACGTGTATCTCCTCCTCTTTCTCTTTTTCTCCCTAATTCCCTCCTCCGCCGTGTATGGTAGCAAACTTGACTTAGTCTAGTTAACGCTACCTTTCTGATATTTTTTCTTTTTCTCTCTCTGGCGAGAACGTATCCTTTATAATGAGCCACCCAGCTCATTTATCGGCTTAAGTGGGCACTGATGCGGAGGCCTCTAAGAAGTTGACTCGTGGCAAGAGAAGCAGGAGGTATCGTGTATCCCTCCCCAGAAGCTGTCTCTTTTTTCAGTGATTTGATTAAAGGAGAGACTTCAAGTTTCTGCCGAAAAAATGGCATTGAGCAGCTACTTTCCGGAAACCTTAAAAGGTGGTCCTCAGAGTCGCGTGAGTGGCCGGCCTATTTTGAGACTATTCTTTCAGTAAAGAAAACACTTTTGATGAAATTACGCCTAGCACTCCAGTCTGGTATTTTGGAAATCATCATTTCGCTGCTGTATCACCCTCGTAGCGAGGTTGCTCGTTTACCAGTCACCAGTCATCACGCATGATTTGTAAGCGTAGGATGGAAGGTATAAGTTCTGGTGTTTTGGCAGGGGTTGGAGGGGGGGGTGCTGCTCCAACAACTCTATCTATAACTGACGCAGGTGTGTAAACGTAGAGTGCTGTACAACTTTCTTATCGGAGATTCATTCATTTCGGTGCGTTCGTTATAGATTTCTTGAACGTAAGCTTCTGTTTGTCTAAATATGTTGATACGCGTGAGAATTCAACATGACGCTGTGTTTCTGCTAGGCAGTTTTTGATTGATTGATCGATTGATTATTGATTGATATGCAGGTTTTTATGTCCCAAAACTACCATATGGTTATGAAAGACGCCGTAGTGGAGGGCTCCGGAAATTTCGACCACCTGGGGTTCTTTAACGTGCACCCAAATCTGAGCACACGGGCCTACAACATTTTCACCTGCATTCGATCCCGTGACCTACGGGTCAGCAGCCGAGTACCTTAGGCACTAGACCCCGGTGGCGGGGCTGGCAGGCAGTTTTTAATTTTTTACCCCAAAATATTGGTAGGAAAGGTTTTAAATCACAGAAAATTTTGAGAGGGCGTTGCATTCCAGATCCCGCTTGATATATAGGCACCTGGAACATTCGCATGTCAAAAAAAACATGTACTTGCACGTAGCAACGCTGCCTGTTGGGCGAAATGGAACAAGTCAATCACAATGTGGTGCAGCACGAAAACAGACACCAAATGAGCGAGAGAACGAAAACACACGATGTGCCCTTGTTCTCTCTCTTGTTTAGTGTTTGTTTTTTGCGCAGCACTACATTATGTATGATTGTATTTGTACGAAGAATAATGTAGAAAAAAGAAGGGAAGCTCGCTCTTCATGGAGCAACTCTGCTAAGCTAATTTGTTCATAGCCGACTTGCAAGCAGACACGTGTGGTTTGTTCGCATTTCTACAGAGTTACCGCACTAAATCGCATATAAGTAAAAGAAAAATGGCAGCATATCCACGGAATGAATGATGGAGAGTGGGGCGAAGAATTCGACCGTCCATTCGTTTTTGCTTCCGTCCGTCCATGTGTTCGTCAGTGTGACCGTCCATGCGTCCATCAGCCCGTCCGTGCGTGCGTCTGTTCGTGCGTCTGTCCCTGCGTTCGTCCATGCAGCCACCCCTGCGTCCATTTATGCGTCCATCCATGCATCTCCCTATTGAAAAAAACCGAATGGTGGGCATGGTGGAAACCACCACCCACCATTATAGTGGATTAATGTAGTGGGTGAATGGTGGGAAACGCCCACCATGGCGCATGGTGGGCATGATGGGTGCTGCAGTGCCGGCAACACTTGAGCGCGAAATGACGTCAGAATCACCGTGACGAGTTGCCACAAAAAATAAAAAAGAATTCTATACCGGTATAAAAAACACCCGTCCCGTAAAAAAAAAAAACAAGGCGCCATGGAGGATCGAACGTGCAACCTGCGCATTCCCATTCGAAGACGCTAACCACTGCGCCACACCAACATGACGTTGATTGTGTGTTAAATACTTGGTTGGCATACAAACTTAAGGTTCAACTTGAGTCATGTTTGTCGTGTACACAACATAGACAAGATATACACCTGCTACTAAAAATTGCACATTTATTAAACACAAGCAACTGCGGCCTCTAACGATTGCCACCATGTTAATGGCACTAGTGCTATTTTTTTTACAATTCACAACTTCAAGAAAAAAAACCAAGTGGACTGGGGAGCAGCAACAGTTTACCGGCGGGGTCTGCCAAGTTTAATATTCGTTTCGCGCTCGTTCTAAAGGGAGACATCTGCTCACGCTTTATGACGCTTCTAGGCTCATTCCATAGATACGCCCGCCTAATTTATTTGATTGAGTATTGGGATGCTTTTCGCGCAATGTAGAGGGCGAACGCGCCAGCGCAATGCTGTAGCTCTTTCGCTAAAGCAACAACTACATAACGGCTTGGCCAAAACGAATGCAGTGCGCCGGAAACATTACGCTATGATATTGGTTCACCAAGCACACGAATTGCCACGTCTAAGTTCTCGTACAAAAGCTAGAGAAGTGCCGGCGAGTGCGACCGGCGGCTGTCGGTGAGAAGACAATTACGTTCTCTGGGAGTGCTTTCATCACGTCGCATCGATGTTTGTTGCTTCTTGAGCGGACACCATACGGAATAAAAAATGCTTCAGTTAGGTTAATTGATGCCATATGACTGCGCTGTATTGTCATACTTAATCGTCATAATTGTGTATTCTGATACCCGGAAGCACGGATAACACAATTGTACGGGCTCGGTCAGTAGGCCTAACCTTTGGTGGAAATCATGGTGGTAGAACATGTAGTGTACAGATCCCAGCTTGGTACACTATATAAATTGCCCGCCATTATAAGCCCACCCATCATCTGCTTAGTGCTTCCCAGCATTATCGCAATGGTGGGCAGAGTGTCCCATTATTGCCCACTATCTAGCCTCTGCTTTCCACCATCATTTCCACTTTACCCATCATCTGTACACCATACCACCCAGCATGTCCCGGCATAACCACCGTATTTTCCACTACGTCCCACCATAGCCATCATAATTTCCACCATGCCCACTATTATTTCCACCATGCCCACTATTATTTCCACTACGCCCACCATGTTTTCCAGTATCCACCATGGCAATTTTTCTGATAGGGCTGTCTATGTGTCCGTTCGTCCATCTATTCAACACTCCAATTACCACCATCTCGCATCTTTTCATCATATATTCCCCATACAGAAGCACCGCCATCCAGCGGAAATTCCAAGGAGTAAACTAGAGGTGGCACACGCACACTTTTTTACGGCTTGCGCTTCGGGTCCACTTCCCACCTTTAACCACCTCGAGTTCAAGGTATATACTAGTTCACTGTATTAATGGCACTGCGGCCGAACGCTCGCTAAACCTTTCGAAAACTAAAGAGGTTACGCCCAGCGAATATGACGTAGCAAACTTTTTCAGTCAGATAGTGCTCAATGTACATGCCAATGGCTGCTAACGGGAAATGAGAGGCGGAGAATTCGGCTTTTACTTTCTTGCGGCTTGCGCTTCGTATCTACTTCCTATTTTTAACCACCTTGAGTTCATTCATGGTATATAAAAGTTCATTGTATTCATGGCCCTGCAACTCAACACTCGCTAAACCTTTCTAAAGCTAAGGAGGTTACACCCAGCGAGTATAACGTAGCAACCCTTTCTTGTCAGATAGTGCTCAATGTACATGCCAACGGCTGCTAATGGTGATCGCAGCCTGTGCGTTAACTAAAAGCCGAATGCTTCTGTCTCTCATTTCCCATTAGCAGCCATCGACATGTACATTGAGCACTATTCTTTATTGTTCAAAAACGCACAGAAGAAGTCTCTCACCGGCACCACCTTTGAGGTCAAAATGTTATACTTGTTACATACTACGGGGGATGAACGGGTGCCGCTATAAGGAGCTTCGCTCCTAAATAATGCAGAGCCGTGGCGGTCGAACACGCGGGACAGCGGTCGGAGCCCAGTTTCGGAGAGTCTTACCTCGCTCGACGCTGGGCTTATTTGGCGGCAATAGTTACGAACATCGAGAAATCGAAAAACCGACAGGCAGCAGCAGCTGGATTGAGTGCACGCGTTTGAGCTACGCTGCAATTATAAATGTGAGGATCATGACGGGATAGAAACGCAGGAGTCTCATCCGAAGACTTCCGATGGCGTACGGCTATATCCCGCGCCAACATGCAGATGACTTTGATAGATTGTCCCAGGGGGGATATAGCTTGCCGGCACTCTTCTTTATTTTCAATATTTTATCTTTTACCTGCAGGTTTTGCAGCTTCCCTTAGGAAAACTGTATTTTTTTTCCTGTTTCTTTGAGTGCAGCGGTTTTACGCATGGAATCGTTTCTGCAGTGGCTACGTATGCTCCATTCGTTTCCAGTGTCCTCCTCACGATCCTATGACGAGGTTTGCTGGTTCTCCTGAGCAGTACCGGCAAAGCGCACACAAGATACGAATTTTCAACTTCTTCAAGATCAGTGGGATGTTGTGGCGCAATTTGGCCATAACTAGCCAAAGAGCACCCTGTTTTTTTTTTATGTGGTGTTGGCGATGACCAACGTTCTCGATGACAGCGTGTATATGGCTGTATAGAAGGTAAAATCACTCAATATAAAGAAGCGTAAAAGCTGTGTATAAACAATACAATAATGGCAGTGATATGTGATGTAATGCGAGGGTTTGTAATGAATTACAGCTGGTCGTTATATATACAGTGGAAAGATGGACAACAGTCGCGATGCCTCCTAAACGCCTTTGAGGCCTCAAAGGCCTTCTTGACCAAGTTTTTTTTTTAATTTCGTGAGGTGAGGTGTATACATCTACGTACAAGAAGATGGTGCACGCAAGAAAAAATATTTACTTTAACAATGCAAATGAAAAGGATAAGTTAGGAAAGAAATGGAAGCTTGCGGCGCATGTAATATATTTGATCAAGAACTGCAACCAGCATTTCGACAAGTGGATTCATCTTCATCACCGAAGAAGTTTCGGGCCTAGAACACAACTTCTTTTGCGCAAATGTGCACAGTTACCTTCCTTGTTGAACTTTTTCAGTTAACACCATAAACTACTCGCATACTTAATTAGATCTTCTCGTATTGTCCAATGAATAAGCTTTTGAAGTATAAATAATATGTGAACAACGGTTTGTAAAATGAAATAAAGCGCAGGAACGTGAGAGGTTGACTTTTCGTGTCGAAGCATGCGATCAAGTTTTTTTTTACTAAACTATTTCTTCTTAATTCGGTACAGCAACATACCCCAAATTCTGGAAAGAATAGAGCTTTGCAGTGATACACTGCAACTAAACCAAAATGCACCACTGTCTATGTTCTACACAGCAGCATGACCACATTTTAGCAACTAGTGTTGCAATGTATAATATCGTTTATTGTCTGTTTCATATCCAGGCCACCACGGCCACCGCCAAGATGTGGCGCCACATGCGGGTCCTACAAACCATGTCGTGGTATGAGAGTGCTTGTTACTTTGTTACGTTTTCTAAGCATATATTGTCACGGGGTCGTGACGTGACCGAAGACAGGAGACTTCGTGTTGGGATTTAACTGTTTATTTGGATGAAACTGTGCCCAGTAAACGGAAAGTCCAATTACAGCAGCAGTCTTGCACAGATAGCAGTATCGGACTGATAGCGGCGAACGGAGCGTCAGCCTTCGTTCAACAACTGACAAGCGACGAAGCGCGTCGGCATTTATACTCTTGCCATCGAATGTTCTAGCGTTATCTCTGGCGGTGGCGTAGGTTCCAGAACAATCTGTACCGTTCGCACAGGGGGCGTGATCTTATCGAAATGATCTACTACAGTCCGGAACCTTCTCGAAAACTGCAGGCGCGGTTTGCGCTGAGAATCGTGTGGTGTTTTGGGACGATAACGAAAACTTGGGAAATGGAACGTGGCCATGCCCCCCTCTGTAAAAAGGCATCTTCCCAATGCTTGGACTAAAGGTGAAGGTACAATAATAATGGAAAAAAGTGCAATGAATAAATTACGATCAAACAATAATACAAAAAAATACTGTTTCAGTTTGTTAACGCGCATGAAACGGCTTGAGGCGCGCGACATGCACGACTTCAGGTCACGATCGGCGTCGTTGAGAGCTCGTGATGCCGTCGGGGACAACCTCGTAATGAAGTGGGCCGAGGCGTCGAACCACCCTGTACGGTCCGAAGTAGCGTCGCAGAAGCTTTTCACTTAGTCCCCGTCGGCGTATTGGCGTCCACACCCAAACACGTTCACCGGGCTGGTATTCCACGAAGCGTCGTCGAAGGTTGTAACGGTGGCTGTCGGTCGTCTGTTGATTCTTGATACGGAGCCGCGCAAGTGGTCGGGCTTCTTCGGCGCGATGAAGGTACTCGCTCACATCGAGGTTTTCTTCGTCGGTGACGTTGGGTAACATGGCATCGAGCGTCGTTTCCGGGCTCCTTCCGTAGACCAATTTCTATGGAGATATCTGCGTCGTCTCCTGCACCGCCGTGTTGTATGCGAAGGTCACTTACAGAAGAATGGTGTCCCACGTCTTGTGTTCGACATCGACGTACATTGACGGCATGTCGGCAATCGTCTGGTTAAGCCGCTCGGTGAGGCCGTTGGTCTGTGGGTGGTACGCTGTCGTCCGGTGGTGGTTTGTTTGGCTGTATGCCAAGATCGCTTGAGTTAAGTCGGCAGTGAACGCCATTCCTCTGTCGGTGATAAGGACCTCCGGGGTGCCGGGACATAGGATGATATTTTCGACGAAGAACTTAGCTACCTCGGATGCACTGCCCTTTGGCAGGGCTTTCGTCTCGGCGTAGAGGGTGAGGTAGTCGTTAGCTACCACGATCCACTTGTTTCTGAAAGCTGACGTCGGGAACGGCCCTAGTATATCCATACCAATCTGCTGGAAAGGTCGGCAAGGTGGATGAATTGGCTGCAGAAGTCCCGCTGGCCTTGTCGGCGGTGTCTTGCGTCGCTGACAGTCCCGGCATGTCCTCACATAACGAGTGACGTCAGTGGTAAGACGTGGCCAGTAGTACCTTTCTTTTATCCTCGCGAGCGTGTGAGAAACACTGAGGTGCCCTGCCGCCGGATCGTCGTGCAGGGCCTGCAGGAGTTCTGGTCGCAGAGCTGAAGGCACCACAAGGAGATACTTAGCTAGAAGCGGTGAAAAGGTTTTCTTTTGTAGAAGACCGTTTCGTAGGGAGAACGACGCAAGTGCGCGCTTGAATACCTTCGGGACTTCGGTGGTCCTGCCTTCGAAGTATTTTATTAGGGCCTTAAATTCCGGGTCGGCCCGCTGTCGTTCAGCGAAGTCGTCTGTAGTTTTCGTTCCCAAGAAGTAGTCATCATCCGGGTCGTCAGGTAGCGGTTGGTCGACAGGCGCACGAAAGAGACAGTCGGCGTCGGAGTGTTTTTTGGCGGACTTGTAAATGACAGTAATGTCATATTTTGAAGCCTCAGGCTCCATCATGCGAGGCGACCTGAAGGGTCCTTCAAGGTGGCTAGCCAACACAAGGCGTGGTGATCGCTCACAACTTTGAAGGGCCTGCCGTAGAGGTAGGGGCGAAATTTCGACGTAGCCCAGATGATGGCGAGGCACTTCTTTTCGTTTGTTGAATGATTTGCTTCTGCTTTGGATAGCGATCGGCTGGCGTAACTAATAACCCTTTCAAGTCCGTCAGCCCTCTGCACAAGAACGGCGCCAAGGCCTACGCTGCTTGCGTCAGTATGTATTTCTGTCTCGGCGAATTCGTCGAAATGGGCAAGTAACGGAGGCGTCTGGAGGCGATGTTTAAGCTCCTGGAAAGCGGGTTCCTGTGGCGTTTCCCACTTGAATTCCTCGTCAGCCTTGCTAAGGCTAGTGAGAGGATCGGCGATGCGGGCGAAGTTTTCCAGGAACCGCCTCTAATAGGCGCACAGGCCCAGAAATCGGCGCACGGCCTTCTTCTCAGTGGGCGGCGGGAAGTCGGCGATGGCGGCTGTTTTCCGTGGATCGGGACGAACTCCAGACTTGCTGATAACGTGCCCCAGAAACAAGAGCTCCTCATATGCAAATCTGCACTTTTCTGGCTTCAGTGTAAGTCCGGATGTCTTGATGGCTTGAAAAACAGCTTCAAGGCGCCGAAGATGCTCGTCTAAACTCGAGGAAAACATGACGACGTCGTCCAAGTACACAAGGCAAGTCTGCCACTTCAATCCTGCCATTACTGTATCCATAACGCGTTGAAAAGTTGCAGGCGCTGAGCAAAGGCAGAAGGGCATCACCTCAAAGTCGAAGAGGCCGTCCGGTGTTATAAACGCCGTCTTCTCTCGGTCTCTTTCGTCGACTTCAATTTGCAATAGCCAGTCTTGAGGTTCATTGACGAAAAGTACTTGGCGTTATGGAGCCGATCAAGTGCGTCGTCTATTCGTGGGAGAGGATACACGTCCTTTCTTGTGATTTTGTTCAGGCGGCGATAATCGACGCAGAAACGCAGGGTTCCATCCTTTTTCTTCACTAACACCACGGGGGATGCCCATGGGCTCTTGAACTGCTGGATAATGTCATCCCGCAGCATTTCATCAAATTGTCTCTTCATGGCCTCACGTTCTTGCGTCGAAACCCTGTACGGACTCTGACGGAGTGGTCTGGCAATTTCTTCGGTTATGATGTGATGTTTCGTGATTGGGGTCTGCCGAATTTTCGATGACGACGAAAAGCAATCTTCATATTGCAGGAGCAGGGCCTTGAGCTGTTCTTCCTTATCGTTCTGAAGTCTGGGACTGACGTCGAAAGCTATGGGAGGGGCTTGGTTCCTCTTATCAGGTTCCGCAAAATCGGCGAGGGCGAAAGCACTGGTGGCTTCGACGATTTCTTCGATGTATGCGACCGTTGTTCCTTTGTTCACATGTTGGTACTCATTGCTGAAATTCGTGAGCATAACCGTTGCTTTGCCTCCCCGCAGCTCTGCAATTCCTCTTGCGACGCAAATATTTCGGGTGACCAACAGTGCTGACTGCCTTCAACGACGCCTTCGAAGTCAGGTGATTTAGAAGCGCCGACTGAAATAATGACGCTTGAGTGAGGCGGAATGGTGACTTGTTCTTCCAGCACATTCAAGGCTTGGTGTCCTGACGGCGTGCGCGGTGGTAGTGCTTCTTCTGTGGATAACGTTATCGACTTTGTTTTTAGGTTGATGACAGCACCATGGAGGCATAAGAAGTCCATGCCAACGATGACATCTCTAGAGCAACGCTGTAGGACTACGAAGTCTGTAGGATAAATACGGCCGTTAATGGTGACTCTCGCTGTGCAGATTCCTGCAGGCGTTACGAGATGACCTTCGGCTGTGCGGATTTCAGGGCCTTTCCAAGCTGTCCTAACTTTCTTTAACTTCGCGGCGAACGACCCACTGATGACAGAATTGTCAGCTCCAGTATCGACGAGAGCGGTCACACTGTGGCCGTCGATAAGAACGTCGAGGTCGCTAGTTCACCGTCTCGCATTACAGTTAGGGCGTGGCGTCGGGTCACGGCTGCGTTGGCTTGTTCCGCTGCTTCCATGTTGCGTCGTCAGGCCACCTTCAGTGAGTGAGCTTTCGCCATCAGGGCTTTGCCTGGTTGGCGTTGTGTTCGGAAAGCTCCGTCGCGGCGTCTTCGTCGTCGGAGGATCTTCGGTAGTTGGTCGCACAGCAACCGCACCTCCACCGGTTGCTGCCCTTAGTTTCCCGGATAGGGGCATGAGACCGGCCCCGCGTTGGGCCAGAGTACTGCCGGGGGTGCGGTGACATGCGGCGGCTGGGCAACGGCGAACGGGAAGGACTTCGTGGTGTCCATTGAGTTCCTGTCAGGTAGTCGGCGATGTCACGTGGCCGTTCCCCTGGCTGCGGACGTGGTGCATCGAAGGCGAAGCCACGCAGTCCCATGTGTCAGTACTGGCAACAGCGGTAAGTGTGCCCGGCCTCGCCGCAGTGGTAGCACAGTGGGCGGTGGTCGGGGGTGCGCCAAACGTCGGTTTTCCTCGGTGCACTGCGTTGGCCCGCTGGCGAACGGTAGGTCGTCGGTGGGGGTAATGGCGGCGGTGGTGTCTGGTGATGGAAGTGCGATGGGGCGGCGTTTCGTCGTGGACGGGGAGAAGCGTTGTGGCGCACTGCAGCGGCGTAGCTCCTAGTTTCTGGCTCGGGCAGCGGTGTTTGGGGAATCCGAAGTGATTGCCGAACTTCTTCTCGCACAATGTCGGCGATAGAATCAACTTGAGGTTGCGCCGAAGGCAACAGTCTCGCAGCTCTTGCCGCACGATCGCTCGGATCGTTTCACGCAGGTTGTTGGAGTCACTGGCTTGAGCAGCAGCGCATTCTGGAGTCAGGCGACGATTATACTGTCTGGCGCGCATGGCCAGAGTTTTTTCGATGGTGGTCGCCTCAGATACAAATTCTTGAATGGTGTTCGGTGGATTCCTCATTAGTCCCGCGAAGAGCTCCTGTTTGACCCCTCGCATGAGGAAACGAACTTTCTTCTCCTCAGGCATGTCTGGGTCAGCGTGACGAAATAGGCGGGTCATCTCCTCTGTAAAAATTCCAACCTTTTCATTTGGTAGCTGAGCCCGGGTCTCTAGTAGAGCAGCGGCCCTCTCTTTGCGAGCGACGCTCGCGAACGTTTGCAGAAATGCGCCGCAGAAGACATCCCACATTCAGAGCGTGGACTCCCGATTCTCTAGCCAGGTCCTTGCGGTGTCTTCCAGGTAGAAGTACACACGACGGAGCTTTTCTTCGTTGTCCCAGTGATTGAGGGCGGCCACACGGTCGTATGTTTCTAGCCAGGTTTCCGGGTCTTCAAACGATGACCAATGAAACGTTGGTGGTTCCCTGGGTTGATGAATGACGATCGCGGGCTGGGACGCTCCGGTTGTCATAGTCGCTGCAGTAGAGGTCATGGCCTTGGCTTTCCGCGCCTTGTCTTGTAAAATCCCGTACTCCGGTGGGAGACCTTGCTGTCGGCGGCTTGTTCGCTGCTCTTGGTTGGCGTCGGTGTCTTCGCCGCGACGTGGGCTGGGTTCGCGGCTTGACGGGGGCGTCCGGTACATGCACAAGCAGCACCTCCACCAGATGTCACGGGGTCATGACGTGGCCGAAGACAGGAGACTTCGTGTTGGGATTTAACTGTTTATTTGGGCGAACCTGTGCCCAGTAAACGGAAAGTCGGATTACGGCAGCAGTCTTGCACAGATAGCAGTATCGGACTGATAGCGGCGAATGGAGCGTTGGCCTTCGTTCAACAACTGACAAGCGGCGAAGCGCGTTGGCATTTGTACTCTTGCCATCGAATGTTCTAGCGTTATCTCTGGCGGTGGCGTAGGTTCCAGAACAATCTGTACCGTTCGCACAGTGGGCGTGATCTTATCGAAATGATCTACTACAGTCCGGAACCTTCTCGAAAACTGCAGGCGCTGTTTGCGCTGAGAATTGTGTGGTGTTTTGTGACGATAACGAAAACTTGGAAAATGGAACATGGCAATATCTAGGCAGCCCTCGTCCATGGTTTTCAACCCGAAACGTGCGGTTCTCTGTCGACTTATTCTCCTCGAGACGACGTGCACCACTCGCTGCGGTGCTAATCTTTGCCAGCCAGACAGCCGACTTTTTGAACGAAGGAAGGGCTTAGAAAAACTCCTCCGCGCCTAAGGAATGAGAAAAAAAAAGAAAGAAACCTACACACCTCGGTTGCATTGCCCGTAAGGCTCAAAACCGTTCTTTTTACGTTTTTTGTGCGTCCGTTTTCTTCCTAGACTACACTTTACCTACTTTTTATCTTTAGACTTTGTCCTTCACCTGTCTTACGAGGTACTAGAAGCGACGGAATCTTAGCACGAAACGTTTTAAGCAGCTAGTGAGAGTTTTTTAATGAAAGAACTCGTCAAAAGCAGTATCGCAGCGTGTTCGTGCGCAGCTGTGGGCAAAGCGAACGGCTTAATGCAGCCGGAGTTCGAAAACGGAGCTGCGATAAGGGAGTGCGTCGTGGCATGAGTTAATGACTACCGCAAGAGCGGAGGATTTTACTTTCTCGCTGTTCTTCACTTTCCACGCAACGTTCTCGCGGTATTCAAGATCGCTTCGTTTTTCTAGGCTTTCCTCTTGCGTTAAGAAACACGTTCAGCCGAGATACAGCTTGGGTACTATAACGAGCCGATTGCACACGTGACTGGCCGATGAAACACTGTAGCTTATGAAATGACGGCGACTGAACACTCTGAATGTATATTTGAAGTATATTTGTAAGTTTCCTCTTTTATTTAGAGACACATCGGAGGAAATATCATATACATTCAGCAAAAGCTCGTACATTCGGCCCTCAATAATTCAGAGGCATAATCTGGGCGTGTTATCTGGTCATGCGTATTCATTATTGCATCCAACTCTTGTTAATTGGGTGATATCTGGCCACAACACGGGTAGTTTTCACGATTATAGAAAATGATGGGCGCCAAGCACCGCAAGTGAGTGACGCAAAGCACTGGAAACGGCAATAGCCAATAGCCGAAATGGCCGCGTACCTTCAGAAAGACACTGCCAACATGCGTGATTGCGCATTTGTGAGCCAATTTTTTTTATCAGCAGAGGCCTTGCTCCGCAGATGGCAGACACTATATAAAAAATTGACAAAGAAGAGGTATGTGTAAGCCCTTTCAGGTAGCTTTGAGGTGCTAAGCATACGAGTGCCTTAAAAGAGGCACGCCGACTCTCCCGTGGCTCACCTGGCTATGACAAGAGAGTACAATGACCCATGAAAAGAGTTCGTGTCGCCTCTTTGAAGAGAGCCATGTAGGTGGCGCGTCTGGACCTCCTGAAAGGAGTCATAGGACTCGTTTTTTTCCTATGAATATGAAAGCTGTGATAATGTCTCTAGCGAACACCGTTTGGTCTACAGACGGAGCTGCCCGCAGTAGTACCGCTTGAATTCGGGTCGTGCGCACGTGATGTCACGAAGCTCTACCACAGTGTAAACTGCAAAAAATTAACTTCTGCCCTGGTCCATGGGCTGGCATAAAACTCGTTAGCTACATTGTGGTGGACGAATAACCCGTCGTTGTCAGTTTTTCCGGTCACAAAAAAAGAAGCGATTGACGGTGCGGAGTGGTGTAGGTGGAAGTAGGCCAAACGGTTGCGAAAGCCAAACCGAGCCAATAGAACGAGGTGTACACAAATCCGTTTACTACCCGTCACCTCCAACCTGGCTTGGCGGTCACAATGCGACCGATGGCAGTTGGTATAGCATATGGACGCTCTCGTTGGAAAGCGGCCGTTTCGCCCCACTCACTCACTGCGGTTTTCGGGGGGATGCTCCTTAAAACGGCACCCGCTCGTCCATTGTCGTAGTACGTAACATGTCTTACGCTTTAGACCTGCAAGGTAGTGCCAGGGAGATTTACCCTGTGCGTTGTTGAACAATAAAATATACGCCGCGTGCGCGTTAACTAAAAGCCGAATTCTCCTGTCTCTCATTCTCCACTAGCAGCCATTGGCATGCACATTGAACACTATCTGACAAGAAAGGGTTGCTAGGTTATACTCGCTGGGCGTAACCTCCTTAGTTTTAGAAAGGTTTAGCGAGCGTTGGGCCACAGTGCCATGAATACAGTGAAATAGTATATACAATGAATTCGAGGTGGTTAAAGGTGGGAAGTAGAAGCGAAGCGCAAGCCGTAAGAAATTGTGCGTGTGCCACCTCTCGTTTAGTCCTTAGAATGTCCGATGGATGGCGGTGCTTCTATATGGAGAATACATAATGAAAAGATGCGAGATGGTGGGACTTGGAGTGTTGAATATATGGACAAACAGACACAAAGACAGATGCATTGATGGACGCATGAACGGACGCAGGCGCAGATGCATGGACGAACGCAGGGACGGACGCACGAACAGACGAGCGCACGGACGGGCGGATGAACGCATGGACGGTCACACAGACGGACGCATGGACAGACGGTAGCAAGAACGAATGGACGGACGGATGCTTCGCCCCACCCTCTATCATTCACCCCATGCCAATTTTTTCTCTCGAGCGACTTCACTGGCAAACCAGTTGTACGTAATAAGCCATCAGCTTATTTGTCTAGACCTTTAGGTTGCCAGCAGGCCTCAATTCGATGCGACAATGGGTGACACAAAGGCGCCGCTTTGGACTCCAGCCGCAGCGGTCGCCTTTCTCTGAAGCCGAAATGCTGGAAGCCTGCGCTCTGTGTGCAATGTCAGCACATGTTAAAGAACACTGGATGGTCGACATTTCTGGAGCCCTTTACTGTCGCTTTCCTCACAATCATATCGTGGTTTCGACATGTGAAAGTGTAGTTTTCATTAACATCAGTCGCTTTGAGGTGTATCTTTATATCTTATAACCAGGCATTTTTTTTATTTATGGCATGATCGACTCGCTCGCTGGATTTCGTGCCGAACGGTTCTGCCCTTGCGATCTCCGACGACAACACAGCTCTGACCGACGGGCTCGCCCTACGCCATCTCCTGACGCCGAAAAGAGCTCTCGCTTAGTTGTGCCCCGTCCTCGGACTTATGGGACCATGTCCATCTTTCCTGTCCTCGTGCCTCTCCCTATATCTATACCTTTTATTCCTCCCTATCTTTTTTAATCCCTACTCCATCCCCTGCGCATAACTGTGTAGGTGCCCCCATTGAAAGTGACAGTAGTGGAACTACGCTTATTTCTTCCTTTTCCGCTTTCAAAAGTCACTTATATATGGCACTATGAACCCTTAGCCTGCTTAGGTCACCACGCAATCCTTTTATTTAAACTTCATTAACTGCATTAAAAGGTGCGAAATTAAATTTTTGTCAAAACTTGTCGTTGGGCTAGTTGGCACACGTTTGCAGAGTTGTACAAACCCAGTCACCACTGGTATGACGTTAGTCTTTTCGTCTTCAGAAAATGCAGTCGTAAGCCAAGAATCAGTCAAAAAAACAAGGTTGCTTTATTTTCCTAGCTAATTGTACGTTTTGGGTAGGAGGGTAAACATGTTCAAGATAGTTTTCGGAGGACATGTTTGTTGGTTTGATATCAGTGAGCATGTGCAATAACGTTTAGTTGAAAACGTGTCAACAGGAGGCGCTTCTCTTTGCCAAGCACGACACAGGGGCCGCATTCTAAATCTCGCTGTCTTGTCCGAAGCAGAAGCCTCACTTTGCCTCTCATCTTGGGCAGGAGACCTCCATGGAGTCGTGGAACAATTCAGCGTCCGGGAGCAGCGGAAAAGACGAGTTGATGAAGGCCCTGCAGGTGTACCAAACGAAAGCCCGCGCCCACGTGGTGCTCGTGCCGGCGCTGCTGGTCACCATCGTGGGCTTCTTGGGTTCGCTGCATCAGAACTCACATCTGCTCGCCATCTACGTGGTGGCCGTGACACTGTTTGTGCTGCTGCCCTTCGCCATCCCCGCGCTCTGCATCGGCCCCGAAACGACGATTAAGCATGTGACAGCTGCACCAAGTGTGTAGGCGTGCTCGGGCAAGGGATGGGAGTGATCCTCGCCGCCCCGTCCACCACCAAGCGTTGCCAGGAGCCCTGCAACAAATAACCATCGAATGTTTTCATTAAAGCAGTTTAATTAATTTAGGAAATTCCGGCCACAAGAAATTAACCCGTGAAGGACGAGCCGAAGGACACTACAGAGCAAAATTATTTGCACATTAGTTAATTTCAACTTCATAATCTGGAAAACACCATTCTTCTTATACCGCGACGCGAGCAAGCCGGAAAACGCGCGAAAAGAAATCGCGGGTGGTGACGTCATCATTAGAGTCTCTCACAAAAAGCCATGACGTAGAAAATCTGGAGGGCGTCTACTGTGTCCTACCGAACTTCCAATATATAAAAAAAGAAGTACATTGCAATCAGTTGGTGCTATAGAGCTAGCGTACAAAAGCTGAGAGAGAGAGAGAGAAATAAATAGAGAGGAAAGGCAGGGAGGTTAACCAAGCTTGGCTCGGTTGGCTACCCTACCCTTGGGGGGGGGGGGGGAAGGAGAATAATAGAACGGAAAGAGACAAAAAAGAAGAGGAGTAAGAAAGAGAAGCATAAATAGTCAGCTCGAGACTACACAGCACGGCCTCGCACAGTTCTTTCACAAGTGGTCGTGAAGTTTGGTGGTCCTTAAAAAGTACAAGAGGGCTTTCGTGGCTTTGCGCGTATGGGAAGCCGTCGGCCAAGGTCCCAGGATCTTCTCTTCTGTAATCGGCCGTGAATCCAGCTGACAGAGCTTGGCTTCCAAAACACGTCGTTCGGTCTGGTATGCTGGGCAATGACATAGAATGTGCTCAAGCGTTTCCTCGCAGGCGCAGATGTTGCATGCCGAAGTGCTCGCCATTCCAAGGACACAAGAGTACGAATTCGTAAATGCCTCGCCCAACCTCATGCGACACAGTAAAGTTTCAGCGCATTGTGGGAGCCAGGATGGCAAACGAAGTTGCAAGTTTGGGTCGATCGAAAACAGGTGCGTGTTGGAGAAACTCTGCGTATTCCATTGTAGGAGAGATACACGGCGAGCAAGTGACTGTAGTAGCCTTGCAGCGTCCGTTCTCAGATAAGGCACGACTGCCACGAAGCGCTCGCGGAAGGTCACGATATTGTATTTCAGTGGTTGCCGAGTCATTGCGGAATCGTCGGCAATGACCGCGCGGATGAAGCTGCTCGATTGGCTCATGACCAAGACCAGCGCACGAACAAAGCTGAGAAAATTTCATCGAGCCGATGCCGCGAAAATATCAAAAATACATTTTGATGTTTCTTACGTCACACACAGCGGATATTTTGGCGCAAATTTTAAAAGTGAAACTTCAACCTTGCATTTTCTCCGCTAATAATGAACTCATGATAGGGAAGCATATGGGATTCTCAGACTGCACTTTGCTAATCTAAACGAAGTCATCGTTAAACTTTAGCGCCCTTTTAATTTCTCTAACGCTGTGATTGCTTCCTTTCTTTCACCCCGGCGATGGCGCTGCAAGCCAAACAGGCAGGGATGGCACAGGGGAAAGAAATTACGTCGCGGGCGCGTCATGACCTTGAGAACTTCGAACGTGCGGCTTACTTTCAGCGTGATCGCGAGCACGTGGGGACCTGGGTAACTACGCACCTCACGACGCTGACGTCAGCCAATGGTCGTAAATTTGGGTACATGGCGTGGTCTCGTGGGTATATGGCATCACTCGAAAAAAATGAGGGAACAATTTTTAGCTGACCTTTAAGATTGACTGTTAATTTATGGGTTTCACTACAATGTTTGTATTGTGTTCTCAGGAGCCCCGAGCGCGTTTTAGGTCATGCCACGAAAGGGTTGCAGGGCCCCTTTAAGTTGCATTTCAAAAAGTGTTTATTCTGCACTTTCATCCTCGTAAGACCGGGGCATAGAGTTTTCTATAAATGTTCTAGAGGGAACTGTGGAGCTAGTGCCTATGGGAGCATCAACGCACTTTGCTTCAGCCACCATCAGAATCATGTGTAGTAGACAAATTTGTCTAAGCTTCGTACTTCTGGCTGCGTTTGGCTCCGTGTTACCTGAATCCACTTTGCCGCAAATATTAGGCAAAAGTTACGTCGTTACGCTTCACCACTGTGAACATTTTTTTGCCTAACCATGCAGTTCAAATCGGCACAAGGAGTTCACATTGGTGCGTTTTTTATTATTCGAAGCAAAATCAAAACGCAGCAAGAAGCTAAGCTGCAAGTGCGTCTGAAGCCCGCAAACATGAACGCAATCCGTGTACTAACCATCATTACCGTGCAGTAGCGTTCCAAGGAGTTAACACACCAGGCCCGTGCACCCCCCCTCACAGCCTAAGTTTTTTAGCCGGCACACAGAGCGAATAATGAACATTTCAAGGATATGCGCCTTCCCCCCACCCCCTTGAAAACAAGGTGTCCCTCTCTATTCCGAAAGAGATATCTGCTTACGCTCCTGTTCCCATTGCGGCTGAATGATCACAGTGCCAGTTTACACTAGTAAATATTGTAAGACTCCCTATGACATGGAGAACCAACGGCAGGTCGTTGTCGAAATTACGTCATTGCATTAGTTTTTTTTGCCATCTTTGCAGTAGCGTGTGTACTGCGAAGCTCATTTTATTTCGGACTCTCCTAAAAGGGCGAATGGGGAGGGGGTGCTCCGCGGCACAGCTTGCCCCCCCCCCCCTTCCACATGATGGCGAAAGCTACGCACACGTAATCCACACGCATTCTGCTTGTCCTAGATGGTTGCTTCTGAAGTACAACCTATGCGGTACAAGGAATACTTATTGTTTCTGAAAATCAAGTGCAACAGGTCAGTGGTGCAAGTAATTGCTGAAGCCAAAATTGTAGCTGGCGATCAAGGGTTCATAGCCAGATCTGGGGGTGGGAAGGCATCGTCCCGTTAAACTATGCATACATATTATATAGAAATATATTACCAACTAGCCAAGCTATCGCTTGTTCTACCGTCTCAATTTTCTGCTCAGTTGATTGTAGTAATAAAAATGTTAAAAAAGCCTTCTCTCTGATGGAGCAAATTTGTTTGGTCTGAGAAAAATTAAAACCGAATAATTCGAATCCTGCAAGCTGGTTGTTTAAAACTTAATAAGGGCAAAAAAAAGCCTTTACATTTGTTTAGATATCGCGATTTGCCCGTTTACTTCTTTCAGGAATTCCATCGTCGATGTGGTTTCTGATATGTGATGTCCTCCTCCTCACAGCTGTGCCCGAAGTACGTCTCTTCCTTCGTGGAGGTGGTGCTGGTCGGGGACTTGACACCGTTGTGGACGTGGACGTTCTGGTCGGGCCCGGTGCTCGTGATCAGCATAATCAGCGCCGCGAAGCTGTACGAAGCCACAAGCAGGGCCGAGCACGTACAGGACCAGTTGGCGCAAGCTGGTTGACCCGGCAACGCTCTCCGCTTGGACTGCACTAGAGGCTGAGTTCCCCGCGATGCCAGGACGGCGCATATGTGTCGAGTGCCAAAGACGACGCCGCCATATGGACGGATCCTATAAGGACGAGGCAGGCGTGGTATTACTTTTCTTTTTGTTCAGTCACGCAATACAATGTTTCCTTTTTTTCTTCGTTTCTTTGTCAATTGAGCACACGTTGCTGATGAGTTTCACGGAATACCGCCAGCCTGGCCGCTACGAAAGGGATAGAGTAACTGCGTATGGAGTTACACCTCTAGGCACTAGAGTTGTGCATACGCCTTCCGAAAGCCGTTTACAGCCATGCAATGTTACGTTGAAGCTGGGGCTGATTATTCTATTTCTCGACGCCGCCACCGCTTCAGCGGAATGAATTGACACTAGTCATCGCATTCGAGTCGGTGGCAACAACTTCCCTTGACAGCTATGCAGTGCCTAGACATCTTAGAAAATCATAACAGAACAGCTCTTTGGAAGCTGCAGAACCAAACCACGTGCCATCTGCTGCGTCATAAAATTGCACTGAGCTTTACTGACGGCTTTCTAATTCGCGTTGGTGATATAAATACCGCTCTCTTTTTTATGAGACTCGAAAAGTTGAGGAAAGACGAAATTAGAATGCGGTCATTTTTCACACTGAATGACCGCAATGACCGCGCGTGCGCATCCACGCCCGCGTGCGCATGCGCGGGCCAGAACGCGTATGCGCGTGCCGAAAGGCGTATGCGCGTTCGCATGTCAGAAGGCGTATGCGCGTTCGCATGTCAGAAGGCGTATGCGCGTTCGCATGTCAGAAGGCGTATGCGCGTGCGCATGCTGAAATGTGTATGCGTGCGCGCATGCCAATATCGAAGAGATAGGCCTTGAACTGGCCCCGCCGCGGTGGTCTAGTGGCTAAGGTACTCGGCTGCTGACCCGCAGGCCGCGGGATCGAATCCCCGCTGCGGTGGCTGCATTTCTGATGGAGGCGGAAATGTTGTAGGTCCGTGTGCTCATATTTGGGTGCACGTTAAAGAACCCCAGGTGGTTGAAATTTCCGAAGCCCTTCACCACGGCGTCTCTCATAATCATATGGTGGTTTTGGGACCTTAAACCTCACATATCAATCAGCCATCAACGAGTTGCTCGTACACCCTTGTACGTGCTCCGCTCTCAACGCGAAAAGAATGTGAGGAAAGAGCATCGCTTCCTGAAGCGGCGTTATACTCACTTACACCTGCATTCTGTTGAACTGCGCTCGATGGGATCCAAAAGAGGTAGCATCCAGCCTAACTTCGTTTAACATTACAGTTTGATATCGCGTTCACTGCTTCGCCCTTGAGGTGTAACTATACGACTTTTCCGTGAATGGGACAGTAGCACACTAACTTTGCCAGCGCATCGCGAGGAATGCGATGTGGTATAGCGCTTGCGTGAAGCCCGTTATGGCCTGGTGCTATGGCAGCGGCACTGCACGGTATTTAATCGAACACGGTACACAAAGCCCTCGGCCATATTCTCGCACTCGATTATAGCCCAGAGGCGTAGCAATCAGTGGCGTCTGAAACGCGACGGCCTGGCGTTATTTAACGTGCGCCTAAATCAATGCACACGGTCATACGGCAATTAGCCTCCATAAACACTGACCCCCCCCCCCCCCCACGGACTGGATTCGATCGCACGACCTTTAGGAGAGCAGCCAAACATTAGATCACCACGGCAGGTAACTAAAAGCAGCTTCAACGTTTACTGTTCCTACCTGTAGCGTCTCCAGAATTTTTTAAAGAGGTGGTGGGGGAGGAGGGCCAGTTGTGCAACCATGCTTTTTATACGATTTGTGCGCGTGGGAAAATAACAGAGGCGTAGCTAGAAATTTTCTCGTTTGTGTCGAAGGGGTTCGACCATATCGAATGAATGTTCGTGGATGTGTATAGATGCGTGTGTGTATATGTACGCAAGCGAAATTGAAAAATTCTGGGCTATTGAACCTCGCACAACCACGCCTTGGCTAAGCCCATGGTATGTACACATGCAAAATTCAAAATTATCAGGAGGGAGGGGGTTATCGCTTTCACTGGCTGCGTCAATGGTTGCTGCTGAGTTGTTGGCCAATGTTGCTCCCGTATTAACTGCATGACAAATTGCACGTAGGAATGCTGCGTTTATAAAATATACTTATTCACTGCAACGTACATGTGACTCGAAGGCCAAGTAAGAGGAAGAACAGCATACTTTGACGTCTGTCCTTACCTATTCCTAAACACATTGGTTACTATTCCATAATAAACCTTTCATCACAACGCTTTTGATCTTTTCAGCTACTAATATAGCACTAAAAAGAATGGCATGGCTAATTATGCATAAGATAAGCTTATGTTTTGGCTTTTTCATTTCAAATCTAACCAACGGCGATTCTAAGTACACACACTGTTTACTTACAATAAATGTGGGCATGGCCTTGGACAAGGTCGTAGGCAGAAATCTGTTTCAAGTGGGGGTAGGGCACCTCTTTTATCTGAAGTGGGGTCCGCGAAGATAGATGTGGTCGTGTGACATCTTCGGTTCTGTATGCCAGGGCAAAAGAGAGAGAGAGAGAGATAAAATGGGGGGACGACGACTTGGTGTGTTACCCTTGGCGAGGCCACTGGCTTCAATTTAAGTGTGAATGCAGTCAAACGTGGGCAAAGAAAACGAAGCAACCCACCACACGGTGATGGAGTCCGTCCTGTCAGACGACCCTGGGTATAGTCCTCTTCGGTATTAATGCAAGCGACCATCACTAATGCGTGCAACCTTCCGCATGGCGGATCTTGAACACCGCGGCACTCATGAAACAGTGTAGAGCTGCTTGGGCTTTCAGTATTGCATTCTGAAAGACCCCCCCCCCTCCTTTGTGTGTGTGTGTGCAGAAGGTTTCAGGAAAAAAAATTGAGATGAGACATGGTGCACACTTACAGCCAGTTCATTGCTCAGATGCAGGAAATATATATACCCAATCGGACGGGCGAAGATGTGAAGCAACAGCGAGAAAGGGAAATGCAACGGCGTGGTGCAGAAAAACCTGTTCACAAATTAAAGTGACACTTCTAGGCAAGAATTACCGCTAATCATTATCTAACAAGTTGACAGGCACGGCATTTGCACACACTGTTCCTGCCTTGCGAAAACAAAGAAAAAAAAAGTAAAAACTCATATTTCGCGTGCCTTTTTCCCCCTATATCTGGATGTGAGTAAGTGCTCCCTCCTATCTCTATTTTTTCGTGAAACGTGTGGCGCACAAAACAAAAGCGGGGAGAGAG
This sequence comes from Rhipicephalus microplus, assembly GCF_043290135.1. Lineage (NCBI taxonomy): Eukaryota > Metazoa > Arthropoda > Arachnida > Ixodida > Ixodidae > Rhipicephalus > Rhipicephalus microplus. The sequence goes on along the minus strand of NW_027464616.1, from coordinate 2,749,787 downwards.
GAACGGGATGTGAACCATCCTCTAAAACTTGCATGAAAGCCAACGAAATAATGAAGCACGATTCGTTTTAGTCATGGCATCGCAAGCAAAGCAAAATCGCTGAAATATCTTCCGTTCATTCCCTCAGCGGTTTGCAACTTCATCCTATTCCACACTGATGACAGGATTCATCACAGTTTAGGTAGTGCTATCGACCAGATTGTACCACGAGGTTATCAAGGAACCATGCGTGTCTTTTCATTTTGCTGTGGTTTTAGACGAAGGTTAATGAGTCTGCACAAAGCTGATTTGCTATCGTTCAAAAAAAAAAAAAGGAGTAGTACGTGTGACTATCGCTACCAGGAGCGTAGCCCAAAAAATTTTTCGGAAGGGGGGATTTACCACACCCATGCATGCTTGTGCGTGCTTTTTTATATGTGTGTGTATATATACGCAAGTACAAGTTAAAAATTTTTGGAGAGAGAGGGGGGTTGAGAGACACCCCCCGTGGCTACGCCCATGATCGCTGCACTCTTATCCATGAAGAGGTAAAGGAAATGAAGTGATAACGACCCTCCGTGAGAAGTACTCGCAAAGCCATTCGCATTTTTGTTAAATACGTTAATCGTAGTGAAATAAGGCACGACGAAGCGGTTCGCACTTCAAGTAATTACGCTGAGACCTGCATCGATTGCGCTAAACCAAGGCGAGGCGCCTTGGTGCGTTAGAGGTTCGTGTATACGTGGCAGGGAGCGCACACTTCTCAAGATGCAGGCTGCGCTGACCGAAAATGAAGGTACGCGAGGCGTTCGTTGAAACGCCATTGACTTAGCCAGAGGGTCACGTGATATCGCTTTGCCCGAGCAAGTGTAAGCGCGGGCATCTTCCATCTACTAACTAGAGACAATGTCACGGACGGCTATTTTCGGCGACACCGCGTCACGGCAATTAACGGGCGCCGTACTCCCCGACTGACCGTGAGAAACGGCGGCACATGAAAGGGAACCGATAAGTGCAAAATGGGGGTGCTCTCCTTAGAACGTCGCCGCCGACAGTTAATCCTTTTGTAACCGTGGCGACGTCTGCAAGGTCGTAGAAGGCCGCGGTATACCCCGTACAAGGATTAGACTACAAGACGCCCGGCTGAGAGCTAAGTGGTTGACCGTTCCCACGGAGAAAAGCGTGGGAAACGCTCTGGTGGCCAAGCCGTATGACAAAAACCCGACAGGTTGTCACTCTCGCTAGTTGCGGGCCCTCTCCCTATTAAAAAGGGGTGGGGTCAAAATATTTTTGGGGCGGAGTTTCCCCTCAATTAAACGCGCATGATTGGACCCAGGTAGAGGTCTCTTGTCCCCAAGGAAGAGAGCGAGGAGACACGAGGGGGATTTAAGCGCAGGATTTTGCCCTGCTAGGCAGACTAGTCGCTGACCAAGATGGGGTAGAAACAGATCAACAAGCATCTCTTCTAGAAGTTTTTAGTGTGGCTCTGTATCGGCTGGCCACCTAAACTTAGCCGTTCGTCTAGCTGTGACGCGATATTAACGTCTGCAACGTAGACATCGGGACTTCGCTTCGAGTTAGCTCAACCTGCTCGAAGTCACCTGCAAGCACTAGCCTCCCGGAGCCACCAGCGTTGCAACACCGCCGACATCGCAGTCGTGCCAGAACTCTCTTCGACTTCTCGCATCCCATCGTCGGGGACACAACGCTGCCGGTCATGACACGTATGCCTTCACCTGTTTATATCTTCGAACTTTCTCCTCCGTAGTCGATTATTGTTAGTTGTGTAGTTTGTGATAGTTCTCTCTCGTAAGCTGATCTATTGTTTCTGTTATATATTTCTTTAGTTGTATCAAGTGTTGATATATTTTGTTAGTCGTATTGAAGTGTTGTATTAGATCCCGTGTGCTGCAATATCACTAGAGTAAAGTTTGTTTTGTTTTCCCAAGTCTCTGATCTCTTCACTGTCTCTGCTTGCGTACGGAACGAACCAACCTGCTGTCATTCCCGTCGCCGACTTCGCGCTGGCGACGCTAGAGTGGCAGCTTGTAACAAAACTGGCGTCCGCGAGACAGGACGTTCCGTACAAAGAGTAAGACAGTGAGGGGTGAACGAGAACCGAGCGGACAGCGTGGAGATAGAGCCGCACAGTTGAAGCGGTTGCATCCTGAAATGATTGCGCTGTTTTTATAGTGGCATTATAGTGACAGTTGCAGTATGGAGTGTATGAATTTTGATAAGTGGATCGCGTACGGTAAACAGTTAGGCCTCGAGGGCGCCGAACTGAGACAATGGGTTAAGGAGCAGCAGGAACAGGCGCAGGCGTTAGCCAGAGAAGAGCGGGCACTGGCCCGGGAAGAAAAAGAAAGGGAGAGAGAGCGCCAAGAAAAGGAGAGAGAGCGCAAAGAAAGGGCGAAAGAACGAGAAGCGGCAAGGAAAGCGGCAAGGGAAGCCGGAGAACGGGAAGTGCAGTTACTGCAATTAAAGATTCGCCTCAGTGAGAGTAGCAGGGTGAGCCGATCCAGCAGTGAGCACGGCGATGCCGGCGAAAAACTGTCATTTGAGCGAGACACATGGTGTCAAGGGCTACTCACGGTTCTGCCTTGCGAGGCAAATGAAGCTGTTGCGTGACTCAGTCAGCAGAACGCGAACAACGAGGTAGTTAAGGCAGAGATGTTCCGGATATCCGGAACTTCTGTCTGGACAAAAGGAGAGCAGCTCAGACAAGAGTCTGAAAGAGAGCGCGAAGCAGAAAGACAAGAGTCTGAAAGCAAGGCGCGTCGGAAAGCGTTGGACATTGAAGCGCGTCATGAAACGCCAGAACCAGAAACCGCGCTAGAAAAGGGCCCGCATAGTCTCGAATGCATCCATATAAATGATGTAGAGAACGAGGCCTTGGCCGGTCTCGAGGTAGAGACAGTATCAAAAAACGGTCCTAGCGAGGATGAGGTGTGTGCCAGCAGCCCTAATGGACCCAGTAAGAAGCTGGAAACCATCCTCATGCCTCGAGAGGACGCCTCGAGATCGTCACATGCAGATAGGGTTAGCACAGTGGCTAAACACAGCGAGAACGCGACGCTTCAGGAGTGCAGCTATGCCATCGGAGAGGGCCCAGTTAATGGTTTCATCAGCATTAACAAAGATAATTTGGCCCGGCAGTCCGTCGTGACACCGAGTTCAAGATGTTTGAGCGTGGGGCAAAATGTAACACAAGCTCCAACGAGCTTCCCGACTTCTCAGTTCCCGACGCGACTTGATGATGGCATCGAGAGAAAGGGCGCAGGCAAACATCGCCGGAAACGAAAGAAGCGGAAGCGCACTGCGCTGTGCAAGCCTAGGTCAGGCCCCACTCAGTCGCAAGAAAGACGAGAGGGTAGGCCATTAGTCCGTTTCAAGGAACGTCAATGATGGCGTTCAGGGAAGCACAAGCGGCGAGCCAGGTGTAGAGGGAGGAAACGAGGTACGCCACCCCAACGCAGCGTGCGGTTCAGTTCGACAAATTCGGGAAAGCGGCCTTTGCCGAAGAGTCAGAGTCGAAAGGGCAGAGTGGCTAAATACCGCATAGGGGAGAACACAAAAGAAAAATGGCACAGGCTTCCCCCCTGCTTCTTGTACCCCTTTCACATTACCGAAGAAAGCCGGCCGAAATGCAGAATGAGGCGTGACAGTGGGACACAGCCTGGCGTTCGTGCTTTTTGTAACCTCTGGCGTGCTCGAAAGCCGCCGGGAAAGCGACCCCATCGTGTGCGATTCAAGCGAATCTAATTGAGAAAAGGGGCACGGTCAGTTTTAGTAATTGTTGCACGCGCATACTAAGTATGGTTATTCAGTGCAACATTGAAGAGTCATGTTGGAGTCGTTTGAATTGTGTCTAGGGTACAAGATTTGATGTAAAGTTTGCAGAAAGAAAACCGCTGAACTAGATGTGCTTTAATCATAGTACAAAAATATCGAGAAGGTAAAAACAGAAAAGTGTTATTTTCGAGTGTTTTTAAGGTATAGTGTTATATCGTATGCCTCCACTGCCATGGGGATGTGGCATGAATGAGCATTTGAGAAAGATGTTAGCATAAACCGAATGATTTCGTAAATTGATTAAGATTGGCGTGACCCGGTACAGTTGTCGTTGCGCGCATTGAGACTTGAGGTCTATGAGCATGTTTTTTTTTCCTTCCGTCGGTTGTTTTCTGTTTGTATGCACGTATTTCATTGTATAAGAAGTGTATTTTGAGTTATTTTCTTTTTGCTTGGTGCATTGGTTGTTTTTACTTGCTGTAATGCACATTGACGGATTGCACTACAGTTGAGAAGCGCACCTGTTCCGTTTTATTTTGTAGTATACATTCGTGCAGTGTATTCTGTATTGATGGCTGCCGTACACGGCTATTTCTTCTTCTTGTTTGTATGGCGCCTTGATATTATTGCGTGTAAATGAAGCTGGTACTCTAACAATTGTTTGCTTTGCCTTTTGTTGTTACTTTGGTGCACTCTGCCTATGTATGTTGTGCATGAGAGGGACAGTCCTCATGCCTTCCTTGTTGGTGGTGTTTTGTTCCTTGTTGTCGAAAAAATTCCCCTCCGTGCGAACAAATGTTATGAATAACATTCTGAAAGTGGGGGGCAATGTCACGGACGGCTATTTTCGGCGACACCGCGTCACGGCAATTAACGGGCCCCGTACTCCCCGACTGACCGTGAGAAACGGCGGCACATGAAAGATAACCGATAAGTGCAAAATGGGGGTGCTCTCCTTAGAACGTCGCCGCCGACAGTTAATCCTTTTGTAACCGTGGCGACGTCTGCAAGGTCGCAGAAGGCCGCGGTATACCCCGTACAAGGATTAGACAACAAGACGCCCGGCTGAGAGCTAAGTGGTTGACCGTTCCCACGGAGAAAAGCGTGGGAAACGCTCTGGTGGCCAAGCCGTATGACGAAAACCCGACAGGTTGTCACTCTCGCTAGTTGCGGGCCCTCTCCCTATTAAAAAGGGGTGGGGTCAAAATATTTTTGGGGCGGAGTTTCCCCTCAATTAAACGCGCATGATTGGACCCAGGTAGAGGTCTCTTGTCCCCAAGGAAGAGAGCGAGGAGACACGAGGGGGATTTAAGCGCAGGATTTTGCCCTGCTAGGCAGACTAGTCGCTGACCAAGATGGGGTAGAAACAGATCAACAAGCATCTCTTCTAAAAGTTTTTAGTGTGGCTCTGTGTCGGCTGGCCACCTAAACTTAGCCGTTCGTCTAGCTGTGACGCGATATTAACGTCTGCAACGTAGACATCGGGACTTCGCTTCGAGTTAGCTCAACCTGCTCCAAGTCACCTGCAAGCACTAGCCTCCCGGAGCCACCAGCGTTGCAACACCGCCGACATCGCAGTCGTGCCAGAACTCTCTTCGACTTCTCGCATCCGATCGTCGGGGACACAACGCTGCCGGTCATCACACGTATGCCTTCACCTGTTTATATCTTCGAACTTTCTCCTCCGTAGTCGATTATTGTTAGTTGTGTAGTTTGTGATAGTTCTCTCTCGTAAGCTGATCTATTGTTTCTGTTATATATTTCTTTAGTTGTATCAAGTGTTGATATATTTTGTTAGTCGTATTGAAGTGTTGTATTAGATCCCGTGTGCTGCAATATCACTTGAGTAAAGTTTGTTTTGTTTTCCCAAGTCTCTCATCTCTTCACTGTCTCTGCTTGCGTACGGAACGAACCAACCTGCTGTCATTCCCGTCGCCGACTTCGCGCTGGCGACGCTAGAGTGGCAGCTTGTAACAGACAAGTTTGGGACACTGCGTGATCGTGCTGGCCCATGCCACATACGCTCGCGCGCTCACAGCTTGGATGTCCGTTTTTACAGCGTGTAAAGCGCGGAATTTTTAATGTAATATTATTATGTGTGGTTTAAGGCCCCAAAACCACCACATGATTATGAGAGACGCCGTAGTGGAGGGCTCCGGAAATTGCGACCACCTGCAGGTTTTTAATGCGAAGCATTTCTTAGCGAACTTCAGCAACTTTCAGCGTATCTATCTATCTATCTATCTATCTATCTGTCTATCTATCTATCTATCTATCTATCTATCTATCATCTATCTATCTATCTATCTATCTATCTATCTATCTATCTATCTATCTATCTATCTATCTATCTATCTATCTGTCTATCTATCTATCTATCTATCTATCTATCTATCTATCTATCTATCTATCTATCTATCTATTGTTGTGCCTCGCCCAAGTTCCACGTGGTCTTCGCGGCCTGCTGGCACCTGGCAGCTGTTGATGAGTCAACCCTGCACCGGGACGGCGACGGACGCGGACAATCTGGAAAAACCACGTCGCCGGCTCCTCTTGACACAAAAGTCGTTGGCCAAGCTTTTGTCAGCCGCCGAGAGCAACACTCCGAAGCAGCGTCGACCCAGCAGCTGTACGGGGTATTCTGCCTTGCTTGAGTCAACCTGGCTGCATCAGGGAGCGACTTTGCGCATGGGATTCCACGTCATCTCACTGTGGTGCCACGCTGGCGCGTGGGGTCTCCCTCACCAAACAGCGAACTGGGCATGTCTTGCCCCTTTCCTAGGTTCAGAGGGAGGCGGTGTTTGGCTTTCCCTCTTCGGGGACGGAGAGGAAGACGACGATCTCATTGGAGTATCCTGCGCATAAATTTTCTTTGCAAGGGATCTTGGGAAGGCGGACGATGTATAAAAACGCTAGCGCAGAGGCGCTCGTGTGTGATTCTCTTTTCATGTTGTACCACGCTACCATGTAAATACTGTATATAAACATTTTTTTCTCCTTCTCCGGCTTCTCTACTCGTCCTCTCCGGGGACTCGGATGGCCCGAGTCCGCACCACGCTACCCAAAGGCGCAACAGTGGCTGGCAGCTTATGGGATTCGCCTGCGTCGGCTGCATCGAAGTGGTGAGTGCCGCGTGTTTGCTCTTCTTTTCGCCAGACTCGTTAGCGCAGATGGTCGGTAACGTGGTAGGGTGATTTTGGTAAATTTTGATTCGCAGACCAAGAATTGGGTGGCTCGTGGGCAAAATTACCTTAGAAGAGAAACGGTGTGCATATCTAAGATGGAGAAGTTTAAGGTCCAAGAACTCCTCGAAATTTGTCAGGAGCTGAATATTTCGGTCGGCTCGGTTAAAAGAAAACAACAAATTTTGGAGCACTTGGGAAAAGAGGAAGTGAGTTTAGAAGAGGCCATTGAGGCCAGAGAAACCATTTTGGCAAAGAAAGAGGAGCGTGAGCGCTTAGCCCGTGAACAAAGAGAGGAGGAAATAAGGAGGGATCGCGAGGATAAAGAACATGAAATCCGTCTGAAAGAACTGGAGCTTCGTATGTCCGTGGGAAATCAAAATTCAGGGGGTGGAGAATCAAAGATAAAGGATCTAATCCACACCTTCAAGGCGGGTGACGACATTGCATTATACCTCGTGCATTTTGAGCGAGCATGCGAAAATGCAGGGTTTAGTAGGGAGACTTGGCCACAAAAACTGATATGCGTACTACCAGGCGAAGTGTCCGATGTTATCGCAAGAATGAATAAAGAGGACTCCGAGGTGTATGACAGGGTAAAGGCTGCATTGCTACGAAAATGTCGCCTATCGACAGAGGCTTTCCGCCTGCGGTTCAGGCACTCTAAGAGGGGCAACGAATCTCATTCAGACTATGCCTACCAAATTAGAGCCAACTTTGAAGAGTGGCTCAAAAGCGCGCAAGTCTATGGCAACCATGACAAGGTCATTGAGTTGATGGTACTTGAGCAGTTTTACCGGGGAATTCCCGAGGAGGTAAGGCTTTGGGTGCAGGATAGGATGAAAGACGTAGACATGAACAGGGCAGCAGAACTCGCCGAAGATTACTGCTCACGCCGTAGTCTCCGCAATACACCACGAACTTCGGGAAAAAATGAAAAGGTAGAAAGCTGGTCGGGAAACCAGGGACGCAAGAGGTTTGCAAGAAATAACTGGAAACCCGAAAATTCCAAGTTATTAGACAATCAGCAGGGAAAGGACAGTGAGGGGACTAAGGCGGCACCTTCATCAGGTTCAAAGGCGCCTGGTGACATAGCGCATGCGTTAGAAGCGCGGAAGCCAGTTGTTTGCTACAGCTGCGGAGAAAAGGGCCACATGGCCAGGAGCTGTAAGAGGCACATGGCATTTGCCACAATTCAGGAGTCAGAGGATAGCTTAAAGCTGTTGAAGCCTTACATGAGGACACTCTCAGTGAACGGCCGAATGTGTAGGGTATTGAGGGACTCGGCGGCCACAATGGATGTAGCGCATCCAAGTTGCGTATCTTCCGAAGACTATATAGGAGAGTGTGCCTCGATTCGGCAAGTGGCAGAAAAGCAAAGCGTCTGCCTACCGATAGCGAGGGTTGTAATCGAGGGCCCTTTCGGCCAATTGTGTACGGAAGCAGCAATTTCAGCCAACCTCCCGGAGCACTTCCCTTACCTATTTTCAAATAAGTCTGAGGAAATGTTAAAAACACGTGGAGAATCATTTGCCACCGAAATAGCTTGCATGGCCCTTACCCGTTCGAAGGCGCGCGAGCTGACGCAACAGCTGAGCAGCTCACACTCTGGGGAACAGACGTCCGAGGGCAGTGTAGGAAAACCTGAGGTAGTTGCGACGGAAAATGAGTCTGCCATGCGAGTTGTCGAGACGGAAACTGGGGCTATGGTCGACAACAGCGAGGAAATATCTCTAACGCCCGAAAACGAGGACTTGGTGACAGGCTCGGTGTTAACACCCGCGTCCACCAGTTGGTGTCAGCTAGCCAGAACCGACCGTGCAACGCTAGTGGTCGATCAAAAGGCGGATCTCGCACTCTCTATGCTGCTAGATGCCATACATAAGGAAGGTAACTCTAGGAAGAACGTTTCGTTCTACACCCAAAACGAGGTGTTGCATCGCAGGTATGAGAACGCTAAAGGGCGGGTCTACAACCAAGTGGTAGTTCCACTAAAATACCGGCGGAACATTCTCGACCTGGCCCACAGCAACGCCTGGGCGGGCCACTTAGGTATAAAGAAAACGAAAGCTAAGCTGGCTCAGGAGTTCTACTGGCCCGGGTGCTGGAAGGATGTAGAGATGTTTGTCCGTGGATGCGACACTTGTCAGCGGATAGGAAAATCAACAGACAAATGGAAGGCACCAATGAAACTAGTGCCAATAGTCACAGAACCCTTCCGTCGGCTCGTGATTGACATCGTGGGGCCTCTGCCTCCATCTAAATCAGGATATCGGTACGTCCTGACCGCGCTGTGCGTTGCCACCAAGTTCCCGGAGGCAATCGCACTGAAAGAGTTGAGTTCAGTATGCGTGGTGGACGCATTGTTGTCTATTTTTTCTCGGGTGGGTTTTCCCTCGGAGATACAGTGTGACAACGGAAGTGTGTTCACAAGCTGCCTTACGACTACATTCCTAGAACGCTGCGGGATAAAAATCGCGCATAGCTCTATTCACCATCCACAGTCGAACCCTGTGGAACGCATGCACTCGGTCATGAAACGCGTTTTGCGAGCTTTGTGCTTTGAGCATAAAAGTGACTGGGAGGGGTGTATACCAGCTGCGATGTTTTCTCTGAGGTCGGCCCCACACGAGAGTACGGGTTTTAGTCCGGCTGAACTTGTCTACGGCAGGAACTTGAGAGGTCCGCTGCACTTAATACGAGAGTCATGGACTGGATATGGGGAGGACCCTAATGTGGTTTCCTATGTACTGGATTTATTGGGGCGACTGGGGACTACACGCGAAGTGGTGGAGAGCAACATGCGCGCAGCACAGGCGCTTTCCAAGGCCCGTTACGATAAGTCAGCTCGAAAGCGAGTCTTTAGAGTGGGCGATGAGGTGATGCTGTTGTGCCCTTCAAGAAAAAACAAGCTGGACGTACAATGGGAGGGACCAGCGACAGTGTTGTCAGTGCTTTCAGACACCAACTACGAGGTAAAGTGGGGCCGGAAATGCCCCAAAGTGTATCACAGTAACCTAATGAAACCCTACCTGCGACGAAAAGCAGTAGTAAACCTTGCACTCAATGTTCCTGAGGATGAGGGCGCGGAAATCCTTTGTCTTTCCGATGGCACGGTCAGCAGCACATTGTCCGATAGGGTAGACACAGGGAACACCCTAAGTAAGGCTCAAGAGGAAGATTTAGAGCTTTTAGTACAGGAATTCGCTACCGTTTTCTCCGAGAAGCCAGGCAAAACGGATGTGATTAAGCACGACATTGAGCTGACGGTTAACAAGCCGATCAGCTGTAAGCCGTATCGGGTGTCACCTAGACAGAGAGAGATACTAGAGGCCGAAATTCGCCGCATGATCGACCTAGGTGTTATCATCGAAGCAGACAGTGATTTCACCTCGCCTTTGATTTTGGTTGAGATTCCGGGCCGTGATCCGAGGCCATGCGTGGACTATCGCCGCCTGAACTCTGTAACAGTCGACCAGACTTACCCTATTCCTAACATTGAAGAGAGGGTAGAGACAGTGTCTAAGGCGAAATACATTTCTACGTTAGACCTTGTTAGGGGGTATTGGCAGGTCCCTTTGACAGAGCGCGCGAGTCGATACGCTGCTTTTATCTCACCCCTGGGCACTTTTCGTCCTTTGATGATGAGCTTTGGGCTCAAGAACGCGCCGTATTGTTTCAGCCGCCTGATGGATAAGGTTCTCCACGGGCTCGAGAAATTTGCGCTGCCTTACCTAGACGATGTGGCGATATTTTCGGACAAATGGGAAGACCATGTTGAACACCTTCGGATGGTTTTGGAACGGGTCAAAAATGCAGGTCTTACGGTAAAGAGAGAGAAATGTCATTTGGGCTGTGCTGAAGTAAGCTATTTAGGGCACATTGTAGGAAATGGGCGTCGTCGACCGTCCGAACTCAAGGTAGCCGCGGTGGTCGGTTATCGTCGTCCCAGCACTAAGACCGAGATGAGAGCATTCCTCGGCCTCACAGGTTACTATCAGCATTACGTCCCGAATTACTCCGAGATTGCCAGCCCTTTGACAGATAGTTTACGCAAGACCGAACCTGTGAACATTCAATGGGACTCTAAAAAGGAAGACGCTTTTCAGAAGCTGAAGCACGCATTGAGTGAGAAACCCGTCTTGAGGGCACCGGATTTTGCAAAACCTTTCACTATTCAGTGTGATGCAAGCGAACGCGGTTTAGGAGCAGTGCTATGTCAGACGGACCAGAGTGGAGAGGAGCGGCCGGTTTTGTATTTGAGTCGCAAATTGAGCAGCAGGGAAGAGGCTTATAGCACTTCGGAAAAAGAATGTGCTTGCATTGTTTGGGCCGTACGAAAACTAGGCTGCTATGTTGCTGGCTCTAAGTTTATTATAGAAACTGATCACTCTCCACTAACCTGGTTACACCAAATGTCACCTAAGAATGGTCGTTTGCTCAGATGGAGCATAGCACTGCAGCAGCACAATTTCGAGGTGCGCTACAAGAGAGGTGGCCTTCATACAAATGCAGACGCCCTAAGTCGAGCGTTTTGACTCGTCAAAAGACGCGGAAGGTTTGTTTGATTTTTTTTGTTTACCTTTACCTAGTTTATGTGTACTTTTTTTTTTCAATGTGTTACAGTGAGGGCGTAGAGAAATTTTTCACTGACTCCCTCGTTGTCCCGAGCTCTACAGTTTGCTTGTTTAGCTTGATTATAATGTTATCTCGATTCCAAATGGAGTTACGTATGAAAGAGTTACTGGACACTTGTCCCGATTGGTATGCACATGGTTTCCTTGAGCTTAAGTTATTAAGATAAGATGTTTGCTTTGTAAAATCGGAGGCCTGGCGATGAGAGTGGCGTGCACGCGGTGCTTGTCGCATTGTGTGTGGCTGACAAAGGTCGTTTCTTGGAGCTTGTCACCCACTTTTCACCGAAGCGGGGCGCAGAGGCCAGCTCTTGGAGCATTCCAGTTTGACCAGGCCCTTCGAGAAAGCAAGAGCCTTGCCGGAACGTCGCCGACATCGATCCGGCCGAGCTGCATGGAACAACTCGACCTCCCGATGTATCATCTGGCGGCGGGGGTGCTGTTGTGCCTCGCCCAAGTTCCACGTGGTCTTCGCGGCCTGCTGGCACCTGGCAGCTGTTGATGAGTCAACCCTGCACCGGGACGGCGACGGACGCGGACAATCTGGAAAAACCACGTCGCCGGCTCCTCTTGACACAAAAGTCGTTGGCCAAGCTTTTGTCAGCCGCCGAGAGCAACACTCCGAAGCAGCGTCGACCCAGCAGCTGTACGGGGTATTCTGCCTTGCTTGAGTCAACCTGGCTGCATCAGGGAGCGACTTTGCGCATGGGATTCCACGTCATCTCACTGTGGTGCCACGCTGGCGCGTGGGGTCTCCCTCACCAAACAGCGAACTGGGCATGTCTTGCCCCTTTCCTAGGTTCAGAGGGAGGCGGTGTTTGGCTTTCCCTCTTCGGGGACGGAGAGGAAGACGACGATCTCATTGGAGTATCCTGCGCATAAATTTTCTTTGCAAGGGATCTTGGGAAGGCGGACGATGTATAAAAACGCTAGCGCAGAGGCGCTCGTGTGTGATTCTCTTTTCATGTTGTACCACGCTACCATGTAAATACTGTATATAAACATTTTTTTCTCCTTCTCCGGCTTCTCTACTCGTCCTCTCCGGGGACTCGGATGGCCCGAGTCCGCACCACGCTACCCAAAGGCGCAACACTATCTAGCCGCGTAGGACTTTTAGCTCTCCTGCCCGTTTCTCTAGTGGTATTGATACCAAACTTAGCGTGGCATAACACTACAGTATAGATAACACATTTGACTAGTCATAACATGAAAATCGTGACATGTATGTCATGAGTATCATGATCTACATTACATGGTCATGCAGCTCTTGCGGTGGTTTCGCTCACATGGCATGCGGCAAAACTGGTATGGTTTTACAAGATTGCCTGGCGAACACAATTGACAGACCCTGACATGAAATTCATGACATGCGTGTCATGTGACAACATGACTACATGCCAGACTCATGATGCGCTCACGGATGTTTCGCTAGCGTCACATATACCAAATTGGGTATTACAGTATGTGAATAGATGACGAAGGTATGTAACTGGTGCAAACATGACCATGAGATGCGTCTCATGTAACATCATGACTGCATGCTACGCTCATGATGAACTCACGGTCGTTTCGCTAGCTTCACATGTACCAAACTCGGTATTACGCGACGCCAATGGACAACATAGGTATATGACGCATCCAAACATGATAATCACGACATGCGTGTCATGCAACAACATGACTACATGCCACGCTGATGATGCGCTCGCAGCCGTTTCACTAGCTTCACATATGCCAAATTCGGTATTACGTGACGCCAATAAATGGCGAAGGTATGTTGTTTGTGCAAACACGATAATCATTAGATATGTGTCATGTGAAAACTTGACTACATGCCACAGTCAAGGCGCCAATGCATTTCGACGTAACGCGGTGCGCGTGCTCGCTGGCGTTGATTTCGTCGCGTCACGCCGGCGTTGCCACGCCAGGGGCGCCGGTCGTGCTATATACTCACAGGCGCACGCCGCGCTGCATTCTTTTGACGCATGGGCGTTTCAGCGCATCTGACGCCCCTTAGTCACGAAAAGAGAAAAACACAGTGTTGTCTGGGTAATGCATCGGTGTGAAATGCAGCAACATGTTGCATCTCGCGCCGGTTACCATCGGGCCGCGCCGACGGACGCTGGTGGCGCCTGGCGTCAGACTACAGAGTGCTCGCGTTTCGCTAACGTAGGGTCCCTGTGCCCAGAGTGCGCACGCGTCAACGCTACATTGGAGTATATTGGGCCCTTCATGATGCGCTCGCGGCCGTTTCGCTAGCTCCACATATACCAAATTGGGTGTTACGTGACGTCAATGGATGACGAAATATGCGAAGAAGGAATTCATGATAATCCCGATGAGCGTGTCGTGTAACAACATGAAAAAATACCACGCTCATGGCGTGCTCACGGCCGTTTCGCTAGCTACAGATATACTAAGTTTGGTAGCATCTAACGTGAATAGATGACGAAGGTAAACGACAAATCCAAACATAATATTCATGACACGGAAGTCATGTACGGCATCATTTACCTCCACCTCGTAACGTTGTGCTGAATTTGAAGTGACATATAAACATTTCTTATGCGTGCTTCGCATATCAAATGAGACGCTCTAGGTGCCGATCAGTGCGGACGCGCGAAGATCGGCTCTTGCTTTCAAGAAGGCTTTCCTGTGGTATTCATGAAATTGTCGCCGAGTTTTCAGTCCCATCGTGTGCCCAAGTTCTCAAGAACTCAGCAGATACCACTTTTGTGCTGGCGAGTGGACGTTTAAGCCGTTTTGGGGGCATTTTTACACGGCAACGCCACCGGGGGATTTAAGCCTAACAACCAAGGAAGCAATTGTCGCCGATGCACCGACCCGGCGCCAACGCGACGCAACGCTCTGCGAGTTCCAGAACCTGCAACTGAGAATGGAATACCAAGTATATGAAGAGGAGATCTATCCAGAGGATTGCACGGAAGACATGGGTTGGAAGGAAGGCGAAACGAGACGCTCAAGGAATAAGCAAGCCACGGTTAGCGTTCCTGCTGCCAAGGGTTCGACCAAGGCTGGCGTTGCGGGAGACGCTCGAACCAGTCGTAGTAGGTATGGTACCAAGCGTACAATCGTGCGAGCAGGACGCATGCCGCCACTACCCAAGGTCTTCAGCAAAATTGTGCTACGACCACGTGTAGGATTAAATATCATGAGAATTGGCACTGGAGCCGTGGCAGACGCGATAGTACTGGCGGCCGGCATCAAAGAGGAGGAGGCCATGCAGGACATCATCTGTTCCAACTTGCAGCAGAACATTATGGTGGCGAGCACTCCGGACCAAGAGAGAGCTTCAAGATACCTCAATGTCAAGTAAATTGACATTGGAGGCAAAGCTTTCGAGGTTAGCGCGTACGCCACGGCACCCCACGATACTTGTAAAGGAGTGATTCGCGGGATCCCCGTAAGCGATACTCAGGACATTTTGACCAGAAACATTGTGAACGCGAACAAGCCACTCGCGCTGCAGGCCAAGAGAATCAAGGACACCTGGACAATCATCATAGCGTTCGAAGGACACAAGGTGCCCAGATTCGTGAGATATGGACCTTCACTTTTGCAGTGCTCCCTTTACCGCAAGAACTCTGCTATAAAAGGCGCTTCGCGAAGTGATCGGACGCGACGCTCATCGGCTCCGTCGATTTTCGGCTAAAACCGTGCTCTTTTCAGTGTGGCTGCTCTAACACTTGTGTGACTGCATCTGCCAAGTCAGCAAGATTCTGGAGACACCGATCTTACCCAGGTACGCCCAATTTTCGGCCACTTCGAGCAACTTTGCATCACAACGTAGCAAACGAGCTAAGCCTCACGGCGGCAGCTCCGCCGCTGCTGGATGCCGAGACGCCGCTCGGTCAACTCCTCAACATGGCGCTGCCTGAACAACGTGGCTACGATCCTACGACTCTGTCATGGTCGTATATCCCGACAAATCCATCAGACGACGGCCCATCCAACATTTCGCGCCTGGATGTCGGGGGAGCAAGCTGACATTTTTCAACTCGTCGAGGGTCGGCGTCGCCGCCGAAGAAACGCGGAAGGAGCGTCTGCACTGAAAACTCCTCTCAACAATTCAGCCACTGGAGACGCTCGCGCTCCATCTCCTAAAGCTCGAGCAACTCAGCCGTTGTTACTAACACAGTGGAACTGCAGAGGTCTCAAGAACCACAAGAAGCGGGCTCATTTCCGCCTCTATCTTGAGACCTTTGAGTTCCTCGTTGCCGTTGTTGCCCTTCAGGAACCCGGCTCGGACGTCAAACTCACAAATTACACTACATTTCAACACAACCCGGAGACATGTATACTTGTTCACAAGCAATATACCGCCCAGGAAGTCACACTCCCCACAACACCGCCTTTCCCATACACAATGGTGTCGGTGCTGCCTATAAGGCGATCTGACCCACCTGTTCATATTTTAAACATTTACTGTCCCCCAAAGCTTAAGAACGTCACGTTCAGCGAAACTTTCACACAAGCTATGCAGGTGGCAGGACGGGACCCCCTCCTGATCGTCGGCGACTTCAATGCCCCAAGCAGGTTATGGGGTTACCCAAGAGAGGACACGCGTGGAAGGAAGCTTGCGGAACTTCTTTCTACACTTGGACTCACCCTCCACACTGATCCCGCCAGCCCAACACGTTTAGGCAACTCTGTTCAACGAGATACTTGCCCGGACTTCACAATTACACGCAACATACGCCATGCCGACTGGCTGAACACACAGGACACTCTCGGTAGTGATCATTGTGTATTAAACACAACTGTGTACATGCGTCCCTTAAAACGCCCACTTGCACAAGCTCGTATCCCAGACTGGACAACTTTCCGCACCACTCTACCTATTGTAGACCCTCTCCAGTCGGGATACGACACCTGGTCTAAATCACTGACGTCTACACTGAAACAACACGAACAGCTGATACAGCTCACGGAAACTCAAACGGACGTGGACAACCACCTCCTCCATCTTTAGCAGGCCCGCCGCAGCCTCACCAATTGACGGAAAAAACAGAAACATAACAGACGCCTCAAGAAACGCATCCTAGAACTCACGGAGCAAGCTGCGGAATATGCTGCTCAGCTAGCCGACACTAACTGGGTGGACAGGTGCAACACGGCTGCACGCCAGATGTCTGGTCGCAACACGTGGCGCCTGTTTCGCGCTCTCATCGATCCAACACAAACACGCACGGAAACTCAACGTCACTTACATAAGGTCATGCACAACTTTACAGGAACGACAACACAGCTGGCAAACACGCTCAGGGACCGATACCTGTGCACCACCAAGGACCCCCGGACGGCCGCATACTCCTACGTAGGCAAAAAGAACACGCAGTTGGACACCCCGTTCCAGCTCCACGACCTCCAGGCGGCCTTACGCAAGATGAAGCGTGGCACTGCACCAGGGCATGACCAGGTTACGGTCAAACTGTTGGCCAATCTTCCCGACGCAGCCTGCGCCACGCTCCTCAAATACATCAATAGCATTTGGGACGGAGAAACTCCTCTCCCTCTTGAATGGAAATCAGCTCTCGTGACCTTCATCCCGAAGGCAGGTAAACCTATTGACGTGGAGAACCTTCGCCCCATCTCCCTCACGTCTTGTGTCGGCAAGCTGATGGAAACGATGGTGCGCGACAGACTCTCCGATTTTTTAGAAACACAGCACACTTTTGCGGACACCATGTTTGGATTCCGCCCTCAGATGTCAGCCCAGGATATACTTCTACAGCTCCACCATGACATATTAGATCCTGTTGAATGCCCCCACAATGACAAGGTAGTCCTGGCCTTGGATCTTAAAGAGGCATTCGACAACGTTAAGCATGAGGTAATCCTTGACCACCTCAGTCAGACCAACTGTGGTTATAAAACATTCAATTATGTTAGACAGTTTCTTACAGACCGTCACGCCTACATACGCATACAAGATGAGGAACATGGGCCTTACGTCATCGGCTCGAGGGGAACTCCTCAAGGCGCGGTCCTCTCTCCCCTCCTATTTAATATAGCCATGCTTCATCTTCCCCCCAAATTGGCTTCTTTACCAGGGATACATCACGCTCTTTACGCGGATGATATCACGATCTGGACCACGCAAGGTAACCTGGGTCACATGGAGTCATGCCTGCAAGCAGCAGCGACTGTAGTCGACGACTACGCAACCTACTGCGGACTCCAGTGTGCCCCGGCTAAGTCAGAATTTGTGCACGTACGTCCCTCCGCTCAGGACACAACTCAGCTCCATATCAGTCTTCCCTCGGGACCGATCCGTGAGGCCAAGGAGATCCGCATCCTTGGCCTCTTCATACACCACCAACGCAAGGCCGACACCACAATAGCCAAACTTCGCGCGGTGGGAGACCAGCTGGGCCGTATGGTCCGCCGGGTCTCCAACAAGCGGGGCGGATTACGAAGCAGGGATGCAATGCGGCTTGCCCATGCTTTCGTAACGAGTAGAATACTCTACTCCCTACTTGCACCTACGCAAACACGAGGATGATCAACTCGAGGTCATCCACCGTAAAGTTATCAAGCGGGCTCTCGACCTCCCTATCACCACGTCCAACCAGAGACTTCTGGCCCTAGGCGTGGTGAATACCTACCGGGAACTTCGAGAAGCCCACCTCGTTAACCAATACACGTGCCTTGCACAGACCTATTCCGGTCGCCGCCTCTTGGACCGAATACACATCAAACACGATTACTATATTGAGGAAAGGGTGAGAGTGCCAGAACCGTGGAGACGCGCCCTCCGGGTCCGACCGCTTCCCCGCAACATGTCCAAAGAAAACCACAGTGGTCGCCGCCAGGCGCGCGCGGAAGCGTTGCAGCGACACTTTGGTCAAGAGGAACACGTGTGCTACGTGGACGTTGCCGGCCCGCACCATGGGGGGTGGTATACTGCCGCAGTCATACACAACGCAAACACCGTAAACGGGCTCACTTTCAAAGCCTAACGCACCACACGCGGAGGAGGTTGCCATCGCTCTGGCTCTCACCTATCCCTCATCTAAACATATCATCACCAACTCACGAGGGGCCTGTCGGAACTATCAGCTAGGGTGGGCTTCACCGCTTGCTCAGCGCATACTGGAACCTAGCTGCCGATACGTTAATCCAACTCCGCGAAATCTGGTTTGGGCACCCGGTCACCAAGGACTCAGGGGTAACGAACAGGCCGATCAGGCCGCCCGCGCACTCTCTTCCCGGGCTATCTCCCTGTCTTTGGAAGCCTACTCGCAATCAGACAATTCGGCCCTTTCATTCAAAGATATTACCAATTACTACAAGGAGGAGCACCGGCGCTATCCAGACCCTTGTAAGGGACTGCATCGCGCTGACGAGCGCCTCCTTTTAAAACTGTTTACGAATACCGTACTGTGCCCGGCGGTGCTAAAACATTTCAATTCATCCTTTGATGGCACGTGCCAGTTCTGTGGTGAGGTGGCTGACACCTTTCACATCGTCTGGGCGTGCCAGTCTAATCCATCTATCCCCCCCAACCCCAATCCCACGATAGAGGACTGGGAGGCGGCCCTGCTCGGCTGTCAAGACCTGAAGGCCCAAGAGGCTCTGGTTCAACGTGCGCGGGCGGCGTTGCTTGCCAATGGAGCCCCGGAATAGGGGTTCCACCTAGTGCTGTGAGGGTAGGAGGCCAATAAGGCCCCAACCCAGTCACCTCTCTGTAACCATTTAATGGTTATTAAATGTTTTCACCACTACCACCACCTAAAGCTCCACAAAAGACTTCACCAGTCTCCAAGTGGACGCCGAAACCAACGGTCAGGATGAATCCTGGCGACTACGTGATCGTGCTCAAGCCACGCATCACAATAGCCCTCAAGGCAGCGTTTAAACAAGGTGAGCTCGGCGCGCCATTTCCCAACTCATCGGAAGGCAGCACATGAATGACATCACCATTTCTCCCAATTGGGAGCAAAACATCATCATCTGTGGCACGCAGAATAACGAGGTGGTTCAGAAACTGCTGTCGGACTTTCAAATCAACACCAGCAAAGGACCGCTGCCGCTTCGCGGTCACCTCAAGCTCACCGGTGATGTGTGTCGCGGCGAGATTTCTGTGCACAACCTCGAAACCAGTGCGTCTCTGAAACATAGTGTGCAGTGGCGTGGCGGTGAACTAGTCTATGCGCGCAAGCTGGGGAACTCCAACGTAGCTGTGTTGACTTTCGCGGGAAGGAACGTTCCGCGTTTCGTCCACTATAACGCAGAACTGACTCCCGTCAGGGAGTACAAGAAGACAGTGCCAGCGTGCTACCACTGTGGTGCACTGCGGCACCGGGCGGATATCTGTCCCAACCCGGTCACCGAAAGATGCAGCCTCTGTAGCCAAAACGTGGGCGGTGGTCCTGAGGGGATGGCCCCTCACGAATGCAACCCAACGTGCATAGTTTGCGGGGGTCCGCACCTCACTAGCTCCCGCGAATGCACTGAAAAATTCATCAGGCTTCAGCAACCAAGGTCCAGGACATCGGGAACTCCAACAAAACCAAAGCGCGGGTCAACTGTCAAAGCGCCAATTCCTGGCAAAGCAGCAACGGCAACGCTACCACCTGGTGCGGCAGAATCTCCAGCTTTCGGCGCTCCATCTGGCAGCGCTGCACGCAACCAACCCAAGGTAGGCAGTTGGGTGGAGGTCGCCTCCTCTCTCTCCTCTCCACCTTCTTCTGCCACAAGCACTACCGAAACACAAAAACTCAGGCATGAGCTCGCCCTTTTGCGATCTCAGAATGAAAAACTAGCCAGCGAACTTGACTCGCTCAGAACCAATCTCACTACTAAGCCCTCGTTGAGCGACGAAGAGGAAAATATAACAGACAGGGAGATTCCTACTACTGTAGGGAGTCGCGTCGCGGCCCTGGTGACCCAGGTGAATGCAATAGAAACACAATTGGCCGACCTCCCCAAAATTATCTACGACACCATCGCGCGTCATATGGAGACTGTCATCGCACAGGTGACACAAACAGTAACTCACATTATCCAAAAGTGGATAGAAGACAATCCACGCGTCCTCAAGCGCGTAGGGCCCATTAGGGACGTTTTTCGCCCCTCAAAATTTAACTGAGTGACTCCAGATGAGTCGGACTTTTCTGAAGACTCCAGTACGTCAGCACAGGGTGCTAGTGAACTGAGTAATCTTAACACAACCCCACCCTCTATCTCCGAACATGGCCTCCAACCCTAGGTCGCGAGCCAGAGCAACTCAGCCGTTGTTACTAACACAGTGGAACTGCAGTGGTCTAGAGAACCACAAGAAGCGGGCTCATTTCCGCCTCTATCTTGAGACCTTTGAGTTCCTCGTTGCCGTGGTTGCCCTTCAGGAACCCGGCATGGACGTCAAACTCACAAATTACACTACATTTCAACACAACCCGGAGACATGTATAGTTGTTCACAAGCAATATACTGCCCAGGAAGTCACACTACCCACAACACCGCCTTTCCCATACACGATGTTGTCGGTGCTGCCTATAAGGCGATCTGACCCACCTGTTCATATTTTAAACATTTACTGTCCCCCAAAGCTTAAGAACGTCACGTTCAGCGCAACTTTCACACAAGCTATGCTGGTGGCAGGACGGGACCCCCTCCTGATTGTCGGCGACTGCAATGCCCCAAGCAGATTATGGGGTTACCCACGAGAGGACACGCGTGGAAGGAAGCTTGCGGAACTTCTTTCTACACTTGGACTCACCCTTCAGTCTGATCCCGACAGCCCAACACGTGTAGGCAACTCTGTTCAACGAGATACTTGCCCGGACCTCACAATTACACGCAACATACGCCATGCCGACTGGCTGAACACACACAACACTCTCGGTAGTGATCATTGTGTATTAAACACAATCGTGTACATGAGTCCCTTAAAACGCCCACTTACACAAGCTCGTATCCCAGACTGGACAACTTTCCGCACCACTCTACCTATTGTAGACCCTCTCCAGTCGGGATACGACACCTGGTCTAAATCACTGACGTCTACACTGAAACAACACGAACAGCTGATACAGCTCACGGAAACTCAAACGGACGTGGACAACCACCTCCTCCATCTTTGGCAGGCCCGCCGCAGCCTCAACAAACGGTGGAAAAAACAGAAGCATAACAGACGCCTCAATAAACGCATCCTAGAACTCACGGAGCAAGCTGCGGAATATGCTGCTCAGCTAGCCGACACTAACTGGGTGGACAGGTGCAACACGGCTGCACGCCAGATGTCTGGTCGCAACACGTGGCGCCTGTTTTGAGCTCTCATCGATCCAACACAAACACACACGAAAACTCAACGTCACTTACATAAGGTCATGCACAACTTTACAGGAACGACAACACAGCTGGCAAACACGCTCAGGGACCGATACCTGTGCACCACCAAGGACCCCCGGACGGCCGCATACTCCTACGTAGGCAAAAAGAACACGCAGTTGGACACCCCGTTCCAGCTCCACGACCTCCAGACGGCCTTACGCAAGATGAAGCGTGGCACTGCACCAGGGCGTGACCAGGTTACGGTCAAACTGTTGGCCAATCTTCCCGACGCAGCCTACGCCACGCTCCTCAAATACATCAATAGCATTTGGGACGGAGAAACTCCTCTCCCTCTTGAATGGAAATCAGCTCTCGTGACCTTCATCCCGAAGGCAGGTAAACCTATTGACGTGGAGAACCTTCGCCCCATCTCCCTCACGTCTTGTGTCGGCAAGCTGATGGAAACGATGGTGCGCGACAGACTCTCCGATTTTTTAGAAACACAGCACACTTTTGCGGACACCATGTTTGGATTCCGCCCTCAGATGTCAGCCCAGGATATACTTCTACAGCTCCACCATGACATATTAGATCCTGTTGAATGCCCCCACAATGACAAGGTAGTCCTGGCCTTGGATCTTAAAGAGGCATTCGACAACGTTAAGCATGAGGTAATCCTTGACCACCTCAGTCAGACCAACTGTGGTTATAAAACATTCAATTATGTTAGACAGTTTCTTACAGACCGTCACGCCTACATACGCATACAAGATGAGGAACATGGGCCTTACGTCATCGGCTCGAGGGGAACTCCTCAAGGCGCGGTCCTCTCTCCCCTCCTATTTAATATAGCCATGCTTCATCTTCCCCCCAAATTGGCTTCTTTACCAGGGATACATCACGCTCTTTACGCGGATGATATCACGATCTGGGCCACGCAAGGTAACCTGGGTCACATGGAGTCATGCCTGCAAGCAGCAGTGACTGTAGTCGACGACTACGCAACCTACTGCGGACTCCAGTGTTCCCCGGCTAAGTCAGAATTTGTGCACGTACGTCCCTCCCCTCAGGACACAGCTCAGCTCCATATCAGTCTTCCTTCGGGTCCGATCCGTGAGGCCAAGGAGATCCGCGTCCTTGGCCTCTTCATACACCACCAACGCAAGGCCGACACCACAATAGCCAAACTTCGCACGGTGGGAGACCAGGTGGGCCGTATGGTACGCCGGGTCTCCAACAAGCGGGGCGGATTACGAAGCAGGGGTGCAATGCGGCTTGCCCATGCTTTCGTAACGAGTAGAATACTCTACTCGACTCCCTACTTGCACCTACGCAAACACGAGGATGATCAACTCGAGGTCATCCACCGTAAAGTTATCAAGCGGGCTCTCGACCTTCCTATCACCACGTCCAACCAGAGACTTCTGGCCTTAGGCGTGCTGAATACCTACCGGGAACTTCGAGAAGCCCACCTCGTTAACCAATACACGCGCCTTGCACAGACCTATTCCGGTCGCCGCCTCTTGGACCGAATACACATCAAACACGATTACTATATTGAGGAAAGGGTGAGAGTTCCAGAACCTTGGAGACGCGCCCTCCGGGTCCGACCCCTTCCACGCAACATGTCCAAAGAAAACCACAGTGGTCGCCGCCAGGCGCGCGCGGAAGCGTTGCAGTGACACTTTGGTCAAGAGGAACACGTGTGCTACGTGGACGTTGCCGGCCCGCACCATGGGGGGTGGTATACTGCCGCAGTCATACACAACGCAAACACCGTAAACGGGCTCACTTTCAAAGCCTACAGCGCAACACACGTGGAGGAGATTGCCATCGCTCTGGCTCTCACCTATCCCTCTTCTTAACATATCATCACCGACTCACGAGGGGCCTGTCGGAACTATCAGCTAGGGTGGGCTTCACCGCTTGCTCAGCGCATACTGGAACCTAGCTGCCGATACGTTAATCCAACTCCGCGAAATCTGGTTTGGGCACCCGGTCACCAAGGACTCAGGGGTAACGAACAGGCCGATCAGGCCGCCCGCGCACTCTCTTCCCGGGCTATCTCCCTGTCTTTGGAAGCCTACTCGCAATCAAACAATTCGGCCCTTTCATTCAAAGATATTACCAATTACTACAAAGAGGAGCACCGGCGCTATCCAGACCCTTGTAAGGGACTGCATCGCGCTGACGAGCGCCTCCTTTTAAAACTGTTTACCAATACTGTACTGTGCCCGGCGGTGCTAAAACATTTCAATTCATCCTTTGATGGCACGTGCCAGTTCTGTGGTGAGGTGGCTGACACCTTTCACATTGTCTGGGCGTGCCAGTCTAATCCATCTATCCCCCCCCCCAACGCCAATCCAACGAGAGAGGACTGGGAGGCGGCCCTGCTCGGCTGTCAAGACCTGAAGGCCCAAGAGGCTCTGGTTCAACGGGCGCGGGCGGCGTTGCTTGCCAATGGAGCCCCAGAATAGGGGTTCCACCTAGTGCTGTGAGGGTAGGAGGCCAATAAGGCCCCAACCCAATCACCTCTCTGTAACCATTTAATGGTTATTAAATGTTTTCACCACCACCACCTTTACCGCAAGAACATCGATATTTGTTACGTCTGTGGAAAGCTGGGACATCGGTCTGACGTCTGTCCGAACCCAGCTGAAACTATCTGCAGAGGCTGCGAGATCAAGAACCCAGATAGCCTGCACCAATGCAATCCAAGATGCAGGCTGTGTGACGGTCGCCATCCCACGGCAGACAAAGAGTGCAAGAACAGGTTCTTAGTGCCATACGTCGTCAGACGCAGACGTTGGGAAAGATCGCGAGCAGCCGCAGAAGCCCAGGACGCATTAATCACATCGAGTCCAGACATCAATGACAAGCAGCTTATTCCAGCCTACGGGACCCAGAGCATCCAGACTACTCAAGAACAGCAAAGGCGGCCCCACTCCTGGGGGAGGTCGCGTTCCAGAAGAGGTTCTAGACCCAAGGCCCGCTCCCAATCACGGGGGCGCTCGAGTTCTCAAGGTCACCATCAGGGTCGGGATCAGCCTGGGCGGCACTCGAATGGCCGGCTGCCTGGTGTTCAGTTCGAGATCACGGCTTCACACCCGGGGAGGACGCCTGCAGTTGCATCGAAAGGCAGCTGGGTTGAGCGAGTGCGCAACGGCGCGGCAGAGGTGATGACAGGTAAGCTGCCGAAGCATGATAGAATTGCACAGCTAGAGCAAGAAAATGCGAGACTTACAAAATCGAATCAGAGGCTATCAGCTGAGTTAAAGAAAATAAAAATTCTTCTCAATAAGCTAACCAGCGCGCAGTCTTCACAGTCAATGCCTCAGCCAGTCGATGTCCCTGCGGCTGAAAACGTGGGGGACTCGAGAACCGCAAAAAAGAGGGCAGTCATGGCAGAACACATGGAAGCCAACCAAACGAGCATGTCAGATATGAAAGAGGTTCTTGACCCGCTAAGCAAAGTAGTAGCCAATCTTAGTGAGCAGATGCGTAGGCTACAGTCAAGCGTGGCGGCACTGGAAGAGCATATGACTTTGCGCATTACAAAGGTCGAAGCATATCTGCACAATACAGCAAGGCCTCCTCATGCACCAAACTCACCCCTTCGGCCACCAATACTAGTGGTACCAAACCTGTCGACAGGTGCAGCATCAGGCTCTGGCCGCCCATGTAATAACCTTGATGGCAGCGCTACGTGAAGCATTTCGTATCTGGCAATGGAACTGTAGAGGTTACCTTAAAAAGAAGGCAGCCCAACAGCAGTATATCAGGAGCAGCCAAGAAAAGCCTCATATTATATTATTACAAGAAACCCTTTCACCGCAAGCAACGTTACCTGGATTCCAGCCTGTAATAGGGGATACTGAAGGGAGGGGAGTCTGCACCTTCGTATGCAACAAACTAACGCACGTAACCCACGACCTCAAGATAGAAGCAGGCCGATTAGAACACGTCATGGTAGAGATCATGCCAGGTACCAGCAACCGTCAGAGCATTTTCATTCTTAATATATACAGCAGTCCAAAGGAACAAAAGCAAGGGTTCAAGACGGTTCTAAA
Organism: Rhipicephalus microplus; assembly: GCF_043290135.1. Classification (NCBI taxonomy): domain Eukaryota; kingdom Metazoa; phylum Arthropoda; class Arachnida; order Ixodida; family Ixodidae; genus Rhipicephalus; species Rhipicephalus microplus. Next base: position 2,723,828 of record NW_027464616.1, on the reverse strand, counting down.
GAAAGCTGTTAATATCGCCGGGGAATGTCCACTCGTCATAGCAGGTAATTTCAACGCCCCTCATCATACATGGGGTTACAAGTACAACACTGGGAAAGGAAATCGACTTTGGCAAAGTGCCAGTGAACTTGATCTCACCCTAATCACAGACCTCAGCCTACACAACAAGGCTTCCACCCCGGACCTTACATTTGTAAGGAACATCAAGAAGGCCCAGTGGATGAACCTTGCTGTAGACCTAGGGAGTGACCACTGCATTCTTGCCACTACCTTCTCCGTGGAGCGTAAAAAGCAGAGAGAATTCCACTTCACAGACTCGGATAAGCTCAGGAAGATAAGGATGGAAAGGGAACAAGATGGCCACAGACAAGGCTTTAAAGCAGTGGGTCAAACAGATTAAAGATGACATCAAATCTGTCTCCTCCACCATTACCACATATTTCCCGGTGGAAAGAATGGATAGCCGGCTCGCTCATCTTCTTGAGGCAAAGCAAGCACTGCTGAACCGTTGGAAGGGTCAGCGCCTGAACTGAAGACTGAGGAAGAAGATAGCTGAGGTAAAGAGATCAGTCGAGGAACATTGTCACGCACTATCCAGGCAGCAATGGGACGAAATCTGCAACTCTGTCGATGGTCAGATGCGCAATGGCAAGACATGGAATATTTTAAAGCATCTCCTCAACGAAAACACCGCCAAAACAAATCAAAAGCACGTTATCGCTCGTATTTTGCATAAAGAGATAGGGCGCACCACAGAACTGCAAGTAGTGCAGCGGCTCATGCATAAGTACCTCCCAATCAAAAGAGGATTGGCACCACCAAGTAGACAGTACTAGGGCAGGCCCAATCCAGGTCTTGAGGGCGACTTTAACATCGAGGAGATCAGAAGAGCCTTGCATGATCTCAACGGCAGGTCGGCCCCTGGCCCGGACGGTATATCAAACAAGGCCCTTCGTAACGTTGATGATGATTCAATTGAAACCCTGAAGGATATGATCAATGCAGCATGGAAAGAAAGCAGGGTGCCAGAGCAGTGGAAACTGGCCAGGACGATCCTTATTCCTAAGCCAGGAAAGCCCCCTAACTTGGACAACACGAGGCCAATATCCTTGACATCATGTATCGGCAAGGTTGCAGAACATGCCATACTGCAGAGGATGAACAAGTACTTGGAAGATAACGACATATATACACACAATTCGATTAGATTCAGGGCAGGGATATCCACACAAGATGCACTGAAGCTTATCAAACACCAGGTCATCGACAACGAAACGTGAGACGTGAGAATCATTCTGTGCCTAAATCTAGAAAAAGCGTTTGACAACATCCACCACTCATTCATACTCGAAGCAATTTTCAAGCTTGGACTGGGGAAAACCTTCTATGACTACGTATGGTCCTTTCTTACAGATCGGAAAGCCGTGATGAAGATTGCAGATATCGAGACCGCAGCAATCGAACTAGAAGCAAGGGGCACGCCGCAAGGGGCAGTGATTTCACCAATGCTGTTCAACATTGCCATGATTGGACTGTCAAAAAAATTATCGAGCATTGAAGGATTGAAGCACAGCATCTACGCAGATGACATTACCATCTGGTGCACAGGGGGAAGTGACGGGTAGATTGAGAGCGCCCTGCAAGAGGCGATTGACACCGTAGAAGAGTACCTTCGTCCTTCTGGTCTCAAGTGCTCTCGAGTAAGTCAGAACTTTTACTGTATAAGACTGCACGCCGGGGACCGAAACCCAGGGGATGGAAGCCGTTAAACCAGATAGACATCTACCTCCGTACAAATCAAGGGGATTCCATCCAGAGGGTCAACTCCGTCAAAGTCCTGGGCATGCTGATAGAGTCTACCAGCGCCAACAGCAAATCTATAGCCAAGTTAACTTCGAAAACAGACAGTGCGGTGCACCTCATCCGCAGAGTGGCCAACAAAAGAAATGGGATCAAGGAAGACAACCTCATCAGGTTGATGCATGCGTTTGTTCTAAGCCACTTCGCGTACGAGGCAGCAATGCACAACTGGCCAAGAGCAGAGTCCGAGACACTGAATGTGCTCCTCAAAAAAGAGAGAAGAGAGAATAAACATTTATTATAACAAATGCACACTGAGCCTTCTTTGGGTGGGGTCCTCAGTCCAGGGCTCCATTGCCTTGCGCGACCCTGCGAGCCCGCTGGACCAGCTGCTGCTGTTCCTGCCGGCGTAAGCTGAGCAGTGCAGACTCCCAAGAGGAAGGGGTGGGATTGGGAATGGGAGGCACGCCCTGTGGGGCAGAGAATTCCCAGGTGGAGTGGTACACCGTCGGTACGGATCCACAGAAGGGGCAGTAGGAGGCGGAGAGAGTTGGATGAAAGCGATTTAGCATATAAAGGCAAGGAAATGAATTGGTCTGCAGTTGCCGCCAAGTGACAGCTTCTGCTCTGTTAAGTGAAGGATGAGGGGGAGGATACGTATAACGGCTCTGTCGATAGTACTGCAGCGTAGCGTTGTAGTTTAGTGGTTCTGTCCATGCGTCGTCTGGATTGGACAGCTCTTCCAATGGAGCCCGGCCGGTCAGCTCTCGGGCAACCACATGAACGCGTTCATTACCATGGAGAGAGGCGTGTCCAGGAGTCCAGACGATACGCACAGGACGTAATGCGGACGGTGAGACATAAGAGAGGATATTGTGTGTATGTGCAGCCACAAGTCCTTGAGCGAAAGCACGGCAAGCAGCTTGTGAATCTGTTACAATAGTGACAGGGGAGTCCTGTGACAGTGTCGTAGGGTAAACAATTGCCAGAGCGAGAGCTCCCTCCTCTGCCAGACCACTGTCTGTAGTGCGAAGCGTGGCAGACGCCACAAGGGCGTCTGTGTCATCTGTCACGGCTAAACACATGGCTGACTTCTCTGGGTAGCGTGCTGCATCAGTGTAAAGTACTTGTAAGTCTGATTTACCATCACCAAAGACGCTTGTCATAGCCTGAACTCTGGCATGTCGACGACCAGCGTGGCGGGAGGGATTCATATTGCGTGGAATCGGATGCAATTTGATGAGAGCGCGGACAGTAGAAGCAAGTTTATATCGCGGTACTTGTACGGGTTTTTGAGGAATCGGGTAGCCAAGACGAGACAGGATGGCGAAGCCCTGACGGGTCTGCCTGAGCTGTTGGAGCTGACTGTTGTGCTGGGCCTCGATGAGTTCGGTTATGGTGTTGTGGACTCCTAATTGAAGGAGGCGTTGTGTAGATCCGCGTGGAGGCAAGCCGATAGCCGCCTTCACAGCTGTCCGTAGAAGGATGCCCATCTTTTTTATTTGAGCTAGAGTGAGATTGTGAAAGGGAAGATGATAGGTGAGCCGACTAACTATGAGTGCTTGTACTAAGCGGAGGACATCCTTCTCACAGAGGCCTCTCCTGCGATTGGTGATGCGTTGGATCATGTGTGTAATTTGAGTTATCCGCTGAGCCAGAAGGTGTGTAGTGTACGAGGCCTTGCCGTCGGACTGAAGGTAGAGGCCTAAAATGCGAATTCGTGGTACCAGAGGGATAGGATGGCCATCATGAAACAGCGAAATGTCAGGAGAATCAGCGGTTTTGCGGCGCCGCTTGTATACTAATAACAACTCCGACTTATCCACTGAGCACGTAAGGCTGCCGGCAGCAGCATAGTCTTGTACCACAGACACAGCTTCCTGTAGGGCGTCCTGAATGGTTCCGTGTGATCCTTTGGTCGCCCAAATTGTAATGTCATCTGCATAGATGGCATGCTGGATGTTGGGAACCTTTTGTAATAGGGAAGGGAGTTTAGCCATAGTCACGTTGAACAAAGTGGGCGAGAGAACCGAGCCCTGTGGTGTTCTTCTGCCTGCGAGACGAATGACGTCCGAACGGAGGTCTCCAATCCCAATAGTGGCCGTGCGGTCAGAAAGAAAGGACCTGACGTGATTGTAGATACTTGAGCCACACTGAGATGAAGCGAGATTGTCAAGAATAAGGTCGTGGGAGACGTTGTCAAAAGCACCCTTCAGATCCAGGGCCAGAATAGCTCGGACCTGGTTTGAAGTGGGGCTATCCAACACGTCCTTCTTAAGCTGTAATAATACGTCCTGTGTAGAGATACCAGGACGGTAGCCGAATAGTGTATCAGGAAAAAAGTGATTGTCTTCGAGAAATCGTTGTAGTCGAGAGAGAACAACGCGTTCAAAGAGTTTAGCTACACATGAAGTTAAGGATATAGGGCGAAAATTCTGGAGGGATAGCGGCTTGCCAGGCTTTGGAATAAGCATGATTTCTCCGTGTCGCCACTCCTGTGGTAGCGTGCCGTTTTTCCAATGTTCGTTGTAAAAAGCGGTTAAATATTCAATGGACTGGTCATCTAAATTACGCAGAAGTGTGTACGTAATCCCGTCTGTACCGGGTGCTGTGTTGCGCTTAATGCTTTGCAAAGCTGCCCTAACCTCTGCTTCTGTAATGTCCTCATCTAGAGGCGTATCGTGTACGTGTGGATAATCACGGTAGGCGGGACGGGGGCCCGTGGATACATAGTGTTGCTTTAAGGTGTGCAGCAGAGTGTTATCGTCGAGCCCTGATTTGTGGAGAATGGTGTGGATTGCGTTAGCAGTGTGTGATTTTGTCTGCGTGGGATTTAAAAGAGCACGGAGTATACGCCACGTTCGAGGTGTACTTAGTGAGCCGTTGAGTCGATCACAGAAGTTATGCCAATTGTTGCTAGTGAGGATGTTTGCATAGTCCTGTGCCTCAGTAGCTAGTTTGGCGATTCGGAGACGAAGTTTTCGGTTATGTTTCTGTCGCCGCCACCGCCGTGCCAAGCCTCTGTGGGCATCCCAGAGATGTAGCAGATGCCGGTCCACATCCGGCGTTTCTGTCGTCGCAGCGATGAGTTTGGTAGATCTTTGAAAATCGGAGTGAAGTTGTAATATCCAAGCCTCTAGGGAAGGAGAGTCCTGATGGGTAGTTGTACGATTACGCCTAAATGCATCCCAATTCGTTAGTTTTATGATGCGCTCTGGGGCACGCGTGGCTGCTACATGGAGCTCTGTAGTTAGTATATGGTGATCACTGCCTAGATTCACCATGAGGTTGCACCAGGAATGGTGATTTACGCCCTTGACTATCATGAGGTCGGGGCATGTGTCCCTGCTCACACTATTACATAGGCGAGTGGGTTGATCAGGTTCTGTCAGGAGGGTCATGCGATGAATCGCGAGAACCTGTGCGAGTCGTCGGCCTTTAGGCGTTTCTGTAGCGTAGCCCCAAGCCGGATGGGGGGCATTGAAATTTCCTACAATAACTATTTGTTTACCCAACTTGCAGATTTGTGCGAACAGATTACCGAAGTCATCGTTCCTGGCGTTAGGTGCACTGTAAACGTTAAGCACGTAGAGGCTGCTACTGGAACGAGAGCACGGGACTAATTCGAGAAGTACGTGTGAGATGGAGGTGCTTTGAAGGGTGTGTTTTATGACAGTGACATGCTTAGAAACTAATCCAGCTGTGCGATGTGGTGTATTGTTCGTTACGTCCGTGTATGTGGTGTAACCCGGAAGCGTAGGGGAACATTGTACTTCTTGTAACGCTATGACATCGGGAGTAATATGCTGTGTCGCAATAAATTGCATTAGAGCTCCGCGTTTCCTACGATACTCCCTGCAATTTCACTGCCACACACGTAGGAGTTGAGGGGTGTCACGCGTTGACCTATGGTTTCTCGCCATGATCATGCAATAGCGGGGCCTCGGTAGTACACGGAGGCATTTCGGACTGTGCTAAATCTTGGTGGAGGGTGGTGGGAAGCGGGACTGCAGCAGCTGCGGCTGTTGGGACGGTTTTTCGGGACGGTGATAGGAAACGGGAGGGGCGTATGTAAGGATGCGGTCGCTGTGTTTCACGTGTCGGAGACGTGGTGCGTTTTGGTGCAAATGGCGAAATATCAAGTTGGCCAAGTGCAGCCGATATCTGCTGTTTAACATCCGTTACAATCTGCTGGACAGCAGGTTGCAGGGCCTGCTGGATCAATTGTTGGAGTGGAGCTGTTAGTTCAGCCATAATGCTATCCTTCATTTTCTGCATTTCTACCTGCATCATAGTTGCGAATTCGTTCCTTAAAGAAGTAGCCATTTTGTTCAACGCCTCTCGTGTGCAATAGTCGGATCGTGCCGTAGTTGACGACATGTCAGGGTGAAGCTGAGTGTCTACTGACATGGGTTGTGGTAGTCTAGGTGGCGTTCGTTGTGGTGTGCTTTCCTGCGTTGATGTTTGTGTTAGGGAGTGGGACTGGTGTGGAGAGGGAGGGAGAGGAGAGAACTGCCCTGCCCAGCTTACCGTTTGTGCTTTCTTGTGGGAACCGCTTTGCTGGCCATGATGATGCGTTGTCCCGTCCGTGTGCCAGCCTTGAGATCCCGGCTGGCCAGCGAAACCACTCCGCGATGACGAGTTTCCTCACTTGGGCCCCGACTTATCCCTGGAATGGCTCCTTCGCCTGGCTGCACTCCCGGACGCACTGCTCTGCCGTCCGGGGCTGGGAGATGGTGACTGGGCCTTCTTGGTGTGAGTAGCTTACCGGGGTGGTTTGCGTCGGTCGACAGGTGGCAAAAACCGCTTTGGGCATGGTTTGGCAGCCGTCGGGTGGTCGCCACCACAAAGCATGCAAGAAGGGCGGCACTCGTGTTTGTTGGGTGATAGTGAATCCCCGCACACTCGACATTTCGGTGTGTCAGGAGGCTGTGGGCAAACATCCTCGCGGTGTCCAATTTTGTTGCACTTTCTACAGTGGGGAATAGTCCGTTTGTAGAGGTAGCAGCGGAGAGCCTGTCCGTACGCGTTCACGAAGAAAGGGACTCACTTGCCACAAAATGTGAGCACCATTGCTCCGGAGTTGCCGAGGCGTCTGCATGTAAGGACCTCGAAGCCCGGTATTTACACTTCTGTCAGGAAGTCGTCTGGTGTGATTTCATGGTCTATTCCGTTGACCACCCTTTTGCACGAATTATCAGGCGCAATACCATAAGAGGTGATGTCGTAGGTTGCTGCGTGCACTGTAATTTTGGTGATTTGTACAAGTGCCATGGCGATGTGTTCAGATGAGGTGCTTATTGTTAGCACATTTTGATTTTCGTCAACTCGAAGCTTGATATCAGGCTTCTCACTGCGTATATTTGCGGCATGAACTAGGGCGAGAAGTAATGTCTTGGGGCTAACTTTGCTGAGATTTAATCCACCATGGGGACGGATTGCTAGCTTGTAGTCCTCGGCAGAGAGTGGTGGGAGTCTTGGTGGACGCGTCTTAGGCCGGCTCTGGCGTAGAGCGGGCTCAGACGGCGTGCTGGGCAGCTGTTGAGTCGATACGGTATGAGGTTGCAGCTTTCGGCGTTTGTTCGCTCTCTTGGTAACAGTGATCCATGGATTTGCGTTGTGCTCATCGCTCACCTGCGTATCGGCGTCTTGACTGGTCTGCGTATCCATCATGTGGTCCGTGGAGCGAGAGGGCAATGAGTGCTTCTCGTCGGCCTCGACGCTCCCAGAGACGCTCGCCATCCGCTGTAGAGCGGGGCGGCGTTCTGTCCAAGCCGCGTCTCCGGCTTGTTAGGGTTAGCGAGGTGGACCTCTTCAAGAACTTTCGAAAGCGTTAAAACGTTTAAAAGCGCACTCACAGGTTTCAGTCCGGTATAGGCTTGACAGTGGTGATGCTAGGAACAAGTTCCTATCGTTGCAACAGGTCGCCAGGAAGAAATTCTTTTTGAAATTGAACCTGAGCCGGAGCCGATGTGATTCGCGTCCGTCGCACATGCTCTCGCTACTCGGCGACCTCTCCTCAGGAAAGTTATCAAGAAGGTCCTGGGCCTACCCATACATACCAGCACCGAGCGTCTGCTTGAGCTTGGCATACACAACATGCTCGAAGAAATAGCAGAAGCCCAAGAGAGAGCACAGTTTGCAAGGTTATCTACAACAAGGTCTGGGAGAATGATCCTGCAGGAGCTGAGCCAACACCCAATGGAAATCAGGCACAATTACAATGATATCCCCGACAACATCAGGGAGAATATCACGGTGTCTCCTATACCAAGAAACATGCATCCAGAACACAACGTCGGAAGAAGAGTAGCGAGGGCCAGGACTATACTTCGTCAAGTCTCAAACGAGGAACGAGGGGTTGTATTTGTTGACGCGGCTTCCTACGCCAATGAGAAAGCGTTTGTGGCAGTGGTGGTCGATGGGGCTGGCCATGTCGTCAACTCAGCAATGGTCAAGACGAAAGACCCAATCATTGCGGAACAGGTGGCCATCGCCTTAGCACTCAAGATGGATAACATTGAAGTCGTCTACAGTGATTCCATGGCAGCACTACGGGCGTTCGCCAAGGGGGCGGTCTCTGAACAAACGCTGAGAGTACTGCAAGGCAAGAACATAACGCATCATCTTCTGAGTTGGTTCCCAGCTAACATTGGCCAAATCAATGATTCCCCTCCCAATCTCAATGAAGCAGCACACGAGTCGGCGCGAGAACTCTCCAACCGCGCCTTCCCGGGGATGCGTTCCACGGGTGAAGGGAATAACAGGGAAATTCTTACAAAATATAATGAGCTCACTAAACATTTCTACCTGTCTAGAAGGATTTTCCCTCCACCTCACAAAAATCTAACCCGGTCCCAAGCACTTACATTAAGGCTTTTGCAAACGCGGATGTACCCTACTTTGAAAATGTTACACATCATGTACCCTGACCTATACCCAAGTAATCTTTGTCCACATTGTGGGGAAATAGCTTCATTAGAACACATGCTCTGGCAGTGCACCAAATTCGCTCATATATCGAACATCACCTCTGCCAGATGGGAGGCGGCAATCCCCAGCTCATCCTTGGCAGATCAGCTCTGGGCTGTCCACCAAGCCCGCGAGGCGGCTGAGGAGCTTGGCATCTCAGTCCCCACGTGGGAGCTGCCCGCAACACAGTGATCTGTGTTTTGGAGGACCACATAAAAGCTTATCCAATCCAATCGCATATCATCGATTTCCGCTGTACGTGGGATCTGCCAAGTTTTGTCCCCGAGAAAAGTCAAAGCGGGAGTGAACCACAGCTTGAAACCTATCTCTGGCGATTATTGACACATTACACTGTTTTTGGCACGCAGTTGCTCGCTTAAAAAATGTCGTAATTAAAGACGAGATGGCGCCTTTGAGTGAATTGCCGTCAGGTTCTAGAAATTTTTTCCTCGTGATACCCATTGAAAAATATTAATAAAATCTTGCAGTATAACCGGTAAGAGTACGGCGGCTTTTCGGGAACGCACACATTCGCTGCGTTCAAAGACCTGCCGCTATTGTTAAAATTCTTTTGAGGCTGCGAGCCACGTTTATGCAAAACGGGACGGCCCAATGCTCCCCCATAGTTGAGTACGAAGTACTCGAAATCGTTAAACATTTTTTTCTAAACACGTCATGCACTGGACAGCTTTATGTGCTGCCATAGTAGAGTACAAGTACTCTGAATCGTTAACCATTCTTTCTAAACACTCATCAAGTGTGAGGCCCACGGGACGGCGTAATGCTCTCCCGTAGTAGAGTACCAAGTACTCTGGATCGTAAACCACTTTACTAAACGTGCACGCAATTCGTAGCACACGGGCCTGCAGCTATTTTGGGGCAGAATTTTTCTCCAAGGTTTTAAAACGAACGGACTGCTGCTGCGAACCCGTGTTCGAGAACGCGGAGGTCGTGAGCAAAAAAAAAGTGAAGTAGCTAAGGAAATTGTAGAGGCGGCTGCAGTAATCGATAGGGAGGAAGAATGCAGTAGTTGCACATCGATTGCTCTAGCTTTGAAAGTTTGTAAGTATGAACACGTGACACTGATTTATTTTCCTATCTTTTGTTGCTCTTGTATAAGCGAATTGGTTGCCCCTGCTGTGCTCTTGATTTTGTTTGTTGCAACAGGCACACATCAAGTGTGTACAATACGTAAGTCGACTACTGAAAGCGACTCGTCCCATAATAAAACTTGTTTGAAGTTTAGCGCTTGTGTCGTCCCTTTGTGTGCGTGTAACCTGTTGTGCGCTGCCGTATGCATAAACGTCTCTTAGGTCCTCTGTAATGTATCACCAAAAGAAAAAATGGCATTATTTCTCACCTCCTCAACTCAGAAGTACGACGCATTCTTGGTGTCGAAGCCTGTGCTGAGAAAGTTCAACGCCTACTTCGGCTACGCATTGGCGGGAGCAAGCAAGGAGCCCCCTTTCAGCTTGTCCGTGGAGCGACCCGTGATGGCCGGGGTCGAGAAGGCCAAGAACAAAGCCAGGATCCGCAGGAAGGCATGTTGTCGCCACTGTTTCTTCACGTCTTTCCACACGTGAAAAGGTCCCGAAAAACGTATAAAAATACAAAGCACGAGCGCAATCTTCTCTGGTATCGTTTCCGGTCTTTCCGGTTCAACTGAGTTCAGCAGTCTGGTCTGTCTACGTAGCGTTGTGCGAAAAGAAGACCTAGATAGGTCAATACACGAGAGATAGCTGTTGCAGAATGTCACCTACGCATGCTTCGTCATGCACCCGAACGCCCGTGTGAGTGCGTGACATCGTTTCGTGCGTTTTCGACTACGCGAGCAGAGATAAGAGCCTGTAGCCGGAAAGCGCCACAATCTTGCGATGTTTTATTGAGAAATCAGTGGCGAGAATGAGATAGCGCCTGAAGAAAGGGCAACAAAGACTAGAAAAAAACTTCGCTCTTTTTTTTGAAGTAGAATTTGTTTAAGAGTTTAAGGGCGATGTCATGCGCCCCAATCAAGCCATCTTTCATAATATCAACATTAAAGCCACCAGCCAGTGTGAAAGGTTCGGTCTTGTATTTTGTATGTTATTCTCGCATTGCTATATCAATATGTTTTGCTAGCCGGCCTCGGGGGAGATTTGCGGCCAGAAATACTGTCATCACAACGATTCCATTTGATAGCTTTATCGCATCAGCTTCATCGTTGACTCTGACTGGCTAGTTTAAGATCAAGCGCCGTCTCTGGCAGGCTAACGTGCCTTCCAACGGTGCGCGCCGGACGCTCTGCTTCTTCTGTAACTGGAACGAACCTTCGAAACTTTGCAAGGTCGCAAACATTGTAGCTGCGCCCGAAACTTCGGCCAAGAAACTCGCGCTTAAACTGCGCATCAACACCACTAACCTCAGGTAAGGACCGCTTATGACGTTTTGCAGGAGCTTCCCGCTGTCTCGCTGTCTCCGGATCAGCTTGCCGGCGCTGCCATCTCGCTACAGTTTCGCGAGCCCTCAACTCTAGGGCGGCTTGCCCGCACTGCCGTTTTGCTGCAGCTGCGTGAGCTCTCACCACCTCTAGATAGACTTCGGGTGTTGCCGAGCCACTGCAGCTTCGCGGGCAAGAGGGCCACGTTTGTTTTCATCCATGGCAGGAAAAACAAGAGCCTGGAAACGGTGGCGCACAGCAACGCTAGGGGATCGGCCAGGAACCGGGTAGTTCTAAAGAAATACTTTTATTCTGTTAGCTTACGGCTTTTAATATAGTGAGAGGACTCAAGGAAAAAATTAAATATTTAAAACTGATTACTAGAAATCACGAGTATTGAAAATGGGGCACATTACTTCAGCAAAAACAAAAAGGAATATTTGAAACAATTTGGAAACAAGTAATTCAAGAGTAATAATTTGTTCTACAGTATGAATCTCCGTGAACCTTTAATAAGCTCCTGAAATGCATCGGCAACTTTCCCGTCACTGAATTCTAGGGACATAGTCCCATAGGAAATTACATTTGAAGTGTTTACTCTTATCTTGTGAGATGGAAGGAGGTAGCTGGTGTAATTTTGCGCGATGCGGCGTATCTTTTACAAGATATTAGGTGATGATCTGTTGTCTCAGGGACTCCACAAAACAAACATTCAGGGGAAGCAGCCATAACTGCTCTGTGTAGATACAAGTATAGATAGGGAGTTCGACACCACAGCCAAGTGATTGTGACTGCAACTGCACGCGTACGACGCATTTTACCATTTTAACAACCATTTAGGTAATGAAATTTCACTGTGGTCATTACGGACGGCAAAGAAAATTCTTCAAAAAATATTTTCTTCCTAAATCTAGCCCCTATAATGAATTTAAATGCTGGAAATAAGTGAATAACTGGGTCAATTAACGATGACTTTGCTAGGGCATGCACTATTTCATTGAGAAGAAGTCCCTTATGTTCTAACACCCAGACCATTAACCAAATGTATTTGCGGTGGAATTAATGATTTGAAAGCAATCAGCACTTGTGAGATCTCATTATCAGTGATAGAAGAACACACCGACAGCGATTCAGTTAAAATTACGTCTGAACTAGTTGATACTGTTAAGTTTCGGAGAACTAAAATTGTCGCGAAAAATTCTGCTACGAAAATGGGTACAAAATCTGGAATTCGCAAAGAAAATGACCCATTAAGAGAAGAAGCGAAGGTGCCAATTCCGCAATTTTGTTTTCATATCACGAAGCAACAGCCGCAATGACTGTCTTTACTCGTAAACGAGCCAGATAATCACTCAGAACAGATTTTAAAAGGCGTTACGGCATTAGTCTTGCTTGCTTTGGAAAATTTTCGTCAAACTGTATTTTGAAACAGTTGTCTGGAACGCACGCTTACTCTTAATCGTCATCAGCCACAGCACAACGTGCACATAATGCCTTACACTTGCGTAGCGGTTACCTCGCTTATCAGCAGAATGATGAATGGAGTAGGGGCATAGTGGGAGTTTCATCGTCAAAATCATGACGTATAATGGTTACCTTGCACGCGCTGTTCCGTGATGGCAAAAAGGGAACATGAGGTCTGGAACGCTCTTGATGTTCATCGTCGTCAGCGTCATCGTCATCGAGGGACGAAAGTGGACATGGCTCTACCCTAGAGAGCTTCGCCTCTGAAAAAAAGAGGGGGGGGGAGGAAGAGAGAGAAAACCAATGTAGTTTTGCAATCGGTTTGCCAAGCCTCAAGAATGTGCGAGTCTAGGTGTGCTTCTTCGTTTCTTCATTATTCTGTTTCATTTTTCTATCTCTTTAATTTCGCGCAAGTTATTTTATCCCCACCGGGCAGATCAGCTCAACGTTTCTGAGAGAGAATGAAAAGACGAAGAAGAGGAATGTGAGGACGAACTATTTCACTCTTTCTGTCGTTAAGTACGTTCTTCTTGTTGAATTGTTTAATTCTTGAATGGCCTAAAAGTTCATATACCTAATTTTCGGCCAATCCCCCTGAGTGGGTGTGGGCCATGCCTGAGGATCACACCACCACCACCATCATCATCGTCATCATCGTATAGCGCATGGCTACCGCATTTTCTTTTTTAAACCTGAGTTCTTGTGAGCCTCGATAATGAGACGTGTCATTTTGGTGGTACTTTTTTGCGACTTTTGGCGAAACGACATGCCTCACTACGGCAATAAATAGCTATGAGGTTTAAAAATTAAAATGCGCGAATCATGCAGGCATCCTTCTGGCTTTCCGACCAGAAAATGATGTGTCTGAGTGGTACGACGCGTGTTTATTGAGGGATGCATGTTGGTGTTATTGCTAAATGCATTGTTATCGTTTATATATACAATATATGCCTCTTCCACACATGCCTTTATTGACGGGTCTGTGTTACCCCCTGCTTCCAGAGCACCGTTCGTCATAACATGTTTAAAGATTAGTGAATGCTTCCCTCTAGACCATCGAACAACAATGTCAATGGCGGCAGAAATCGTGGCCATCCACGAGGTAATTCGTTATATATCGACGCTGCCTCCTCGCTGCTGCGCTATATTTTGTGATTCTTAACACTTAAGGTAATAGTACCGCGCCTAAACGAGGGTCATATCTTCTCGCTTGAGAAGTGAATAAATCACATGATGTAGTCCTGAAAAGTGGCCATTGAAAACAATACCAGTGTATTCAAAGACACTGCGGCTTACATGAAAACGATCAAGCCGATGCGGAGGCTAACATGGCTCAGGATAACGTCGCAATATTTACTATTTTGGTTTCACGACCGGATACTAACACTGTTGTGTATACACTCCTCCGAGAAGCTACAGCAGCATATTGGTCCTTTTCAAGTCACCATCACTGCCATCTAATATAAACTCCAGATGTTCATATTACATTACCGCCAACCATGACAAGGTGCAGTACAATCTTACTTCACCGGTTACAAATGTGTGCGATGTTCACTCGGCGTTACCTATACTTTATCGGCCATGCAGAAAGCCCTAATTGTGGGGCCTACAGCATTCCTGAGACAACTGAACAGATTCTGTGCGTCTGCCATCAATATCTGGCGCAAACACATTCGATAGCCACCGTCTTGATGAATTGTATGAAGCAGCAAGTTCTCTAAAAAAAGTTCTGTTGGGACCACCATCTCGTCATCAGCGCGATATTCTGAAAGCGCTGATCAAGTTTCTATGCACGAAATACAAAACTCGACAAGCAACAATATATTTATCCAAGATCTTGCTTCATCGCGACATTCCTCCTCATCATCAACACCTTCTATCTCTCCTTTCTTTTTCACCACCTTTTCTTTCGTAATGCTCTGCAGCAGGCCAGAGAATGGATTCTGGCCGACTTCTAAGCTTTTGTCCCAAAAATTAAATGTCCCAAAGATTACTTTGGGACATTTCACCTCTTCATTTATGTCAAATTGGCTTGAGCCCGTTGTACCTGATATTGTGCGGGCCACACCCATTTTCTTTCTATAGGTGTGCACATGTCCATATATAAGAGAACAAAAAAGCGCACACAAACCCATTCGGTATGGTAGACATTCTACGGCAATGCTGCCAAACGCGCATACGGCATTGTTACACAAGGGAGGAATCCCTAAATATCATATCTTTCGTGATGCAATACCATCTTATACTGTATACAATAAGGGCCACTGGTCATCTGCGTAGAGGATGTAAATAAAGTGGAAATGACGGATGAGCTTAGCAAAAGAAGTAAACCTGGCGTTTTAAAAAGAAAATAGAAGTAAAAACTGGGGGACCCTTAGGGACAAACCTCATAAGCGCGAAAATGCACGCGACAGCGACGAGCGACGCGACGTAGATCGGCTTCGCGCGATCAGTCGCTAGCGCAGGCAAACCTCATTCACGCGACGGCTTCGGCGAGCGAATTGCACTGTTGCTGGCATGAGGCCATCTACTCGCACCAAGAAAACCACGTAGTGAACGGTATGCAATTTAAAAATAAGATATATTGTTGTGTAATGAAACGGAAAAAGTTTATTATTGCCTTGCAGCACTTTTTTATATGCACATGCGTATTAAACATTGCGTTATTTCTTGTTGCGCATACGGGACTCGGGCAGGGTGACGTGCACCTATGTAGTCTTTGTCTTTTCCGGTATTTCGCTATTGGCTGCTTGAGTCCAGCACTTCCGGGCGATGAGCGACGGTTTCCAAATCTGAAGAACCGAGCGATCGCGCGAAAACGAGCTCGCGACACGTCGCGCGAACTCCCTGTTTCGTCGCTCATTGCGTCGCTCGTCGCTGTCACGTGCATTTTCGCGCTTATGAGGTTTTGCCCTTAAGCTTCGCCTTTAAAAGTTGAACGCGATAGCAAAATCCGGCCCCTAGGGCGCCGTTCAACCGCTAAGTTCATACTGTAGTGAATAAGAAAGACGTTGATACCATCAGGTCAGCTATCATCAGCACAAGAAGAAGGCACGAGATCGGCGATCAAGCACCGTCATCTGGGTTCACCTGCGTTCCTTTAGAGCTACCACCCGCTTGCTCAGTCCTTCAATAAACCCCCTTTACATTTGGTGGATCGTGCTGGGTAACTGCATCACCTACACCCTGGAACTCCGATCCCGCACGCTGCCGTCGACCATGCAAGTTGACGCTGCCCAACAGACAGCACCTCTCGCGGCTCCTACTTGCCCCGGCCCGGTTCACCAGCGAGACCCCCCGATCTTTTCGGGCGCCGAAGACCAGGACGTCGAGGACTGGCTGTCGTCCTACGAAAAAGTCAGTGGACCAAACAGGTGGGATGACGCTGCTAAATTGAGCACCGTCAACTTTTACTTGGCTAATGTGGCGAAACTGTGGTATACAAACCACGAATCCGAGTTTGAGAACTGGGCCACTTTCAAGCAGGCAATATCCTCGGTTTTCGGTCGCCCTGCCGTGCGGAAGTTGCGCGCCGAACAACGCCTGCGCTCACGGGCACAAGAACCTGGCGAAACGTTTACCGCCTACATCGAAGATATACTCGATCTCTGCAAGCGCGTCGATGCCGCAATGAGCGAAAGTGCCAAGATCCAGCACATTATGAAAGGTGTTGATGACGACGTCTTTCAAATGCTCCTGGCGAAGTCTCCTGGCACGGTGTCTGAAGTGGTAACTCTGTGCCAGAACTACGACGAATTGCGACGGCAACGAGCTCTCACCCGTCGTCAATTTCAGCCTAACCAACCACTCGCTGCACTGGACGTCGTACCTGACCACTCCCGCCTTCTAGCACAAATGAAAGACTTTGTGCGTGAGGAGGTCGCACGTCAGCTTTCCCTCCTGCCGTTTTGTCAGCGCCAAGAGCTCCCGCAGCAGCAGCAAGAGCAACCACCGACACCGTTAGCTCCCATGCTCCGACATGCACTTCAGGACCAGATTGCCGAGGCTATGCCAGTGCCCTTTCAGCAGCAAGTCGTCGCCGCGCCTCTTACTTATGCTGACGCAGTAAAGAGGCAGCAGCCACACCAGCCCTCGCCGTTCAATGGACTGCCGCATGTCACCGCTCCTACTCAGTCTTCCGTCGCATGGGCTCCTCCCCTCGCTACCACAGCCTCGACTCAGCCGTATGCCGCGTGGGCGGCGCCCCTTGCTACAAATGCCTGGCGACCGCGCGATAACCGGCCGATTTGTTTTGCGTGCGGCGGACCTGGCCATATCTCCCGATACTGCCGTCGTCGCGTGCCCGCCTACACAGACGTCCGACCACGAAGCAATTACATGGACCGACCACCTTTTGGTTATGAAAGTTCGGATCGTCAGTCAAACACGTCTTCCCGTGACTATCCGGCAACTTCGTCTCGTCGCTCACCTTCACCCAATCGACGCTCCTTGTCACCCATGCGTCCACGACCAGCCCCTCAAAATGAGGGAAACTAGCCGTCGCAGTTCAAGGGGCAAGAACTGCGCTATCGAAATGTTCAAGTCCTCGCACCTTGCCGTCAAATATTGTCGAAGTTTTTGTAGACGGCGCCCATGCATATGCTCTTGTGGATACCGGTGCCGCTGTGTCTGTTATAGACGCCAAACTTTGCCGCAAGCTCCGAAAGGTGACCACGCCGCTTGATATGTTCTTACGTGCAGCAAATGGAGAACCTGTTCGACCTATAGCCGCCTGCACTGCCCGACTCAAAATTGCGGAGGACCACTACATTGTTGAGTTTATCGTCCTTTCCTCGTGCTCTCATGACGTCATCCTTGGCTGGGATTTCCTATCCCGTAATCGTGCCGTTATAGATTGTGCCCGTTCCGAACTTGAACTGCTTCCGTTCTTCGAGCAGCCCAACGACCACACTAATCAAGCCGCGCACAAGCTAGTTGTCCAAGAAGACACTGACATTCCACCGACAACAGCTGTTTTGCTCCCTGTGGTATCCGACGGCATGCGTGATGAAGTAGCATTTTTCGAGCCATCACGCCTCTTTCTAAGTCGGAAACCACTTCTGCTCCCTTATTCAGCCCTCTCAATTTCTGATGGAGCCAGTGCTCTCTGCCTTACCAATCCCTTTCCGCATACCATCAAACTGTTTAAAGGCGAGTCTCTTGGATGCGTACAGCCCATTGATAACGGACAAATTTTTACAGTGCCGCAAGAATCATCCCAAAGTGACCTCGCCACCGTCAGTGCTCTTAACCACTCTCATCTACAGGCTTCAAAAGTGTTCGATTCAGCGATCGCAGACGGACTGTCACCATCTGAACGATCTGAACTCCTCCAACTGCTGTACCAGTACCGCGAATCTTTCGATGTTGTTCAACCTTCACTTGGCCGCACTTCTACCACTCTACATTACATCGATACCGGCTCCCATGCGCCACTACGACAGCGACCATATCGTGTTTCTGTGACGGAACGCCAAGTTATTACCGAACAGGTGAACGATATGCTGCAACGTGGCGTCATTCAACCTTCACAAAGTCCATGGGCATCACCTGTAGTGCTCGTTAAAAAAAGGATGGTTCCGTTCGCTTCTGCGTGGATTACCGGCGCCTAAATAAGATCACTCGAAAAGACGTGTATCCTTTACCCAGGATTGACGATGCCCTTGATACTTTACAAGGTGCCGAGTTTTTTTCATCATTAGATTTGCGCTCAGGGTACTGGCAGGTCCCCCTTGCCGATGCCGATCGACCAAAAACAGCCTTCGTGACACCGGACGGTCTGTATGAGTTTAATGTCATGCCCTTCGGCCTCTGCAATGCGCCTGCCACCTTCGAGCGCATGATGGACTCGGTTCTTCGGGGTTTGAAATGGCAAATCTGTCTCTGCTACCTCGACGATATAGTCGTCTTTGCGCCAGACTTTGGAACACATCTCGAGCGCCTCAAACACGTCCTCACGTGCCTGAAGAATGCTCAGCTCCAACTCAACCTCAAGAAGTGTCACTTCGCTGCTCGCCAACTTACGATTCTCGGGCACGTCGTATCAAAGGACGGTATACTTCCAGACCCGGCTAAGTTACGTGCTGTCGCCGACTTCCCCAAACCAACGACTATGAAGCACTTACGGAGCTTCGTGGGGTTATGCTCCTACTTTCGCCGGTTCGTGCGCAACTTCGCCTCTATCATTGCGCCTTTGACCGAACTTATAGGCAGCACCACTGATATTTCGGCATGGTCTTCTGAGTGTGACCAAGCCTTCTGTACCCTTCGTCGTCTCCTCACTTCGCCACCAATACTGCGTCACTACGATCCTACGGCAGCAACTGAGGTCCACACCGACGCCAGTGGTGTCGGCCTCGGTGCGGTTCTCGCGCAACGCAAGCCTGGATTCGCCGAGTATGTCGTCGCCTACGCCAGCAGAACTCTTACCAAGGCTGAATCAAACTACAGCGTCACCGAGAAGGAATGCTTGGCGATCGTTTGGGCGCTTGTCAAGTTCCGCCCATACCTTTATGGCCGTGCTTTTGATGTAGTAACGGACCACCACGCATTATGCACTCTTCGGCTTCAAGAATATGACATTCGCGTGGTATATCGTTCCGGCCACAAGCATGCCGATGCTGATGCACTGTCACGATCTCCCCTATCCCCGGACATCGCATCTATTTCCTCGGACAACACGTTGTCAGCGCTTGACGAGGACACCATCTATTCTGCACAACGTAATGACCCATGGATCGCTTCGCTTCTTGACGCGTTATCTGAGGCACCGACACTTCCAACCACTCGAACCCTGCGCCGCCAGGCTCCGCACTTCAGTATTCGGGATGGCCTCTTGTACCGGCGCAACTATTCAGCAGATGGTAGGAAATGGCTACTAGTCATTCCCCGAACGCTGCGCTCTACCATCTGCGCGTCGTTTCATTCCGACCCGCAATGTGCTCACGCCGGTGTTTTCAAGACCTACGAGCGCCTACGAAAAAGGTATTACTGGCGCGGAATGTTTACCTTCGTCCGCCAGTTCATTCGCGGCTGCCACGAATGTCAGCGGCGGAAAAGCCCGCCACATCCTGCAACAGGTTCATTGCAGCCACTTCCATGCCCAGACCGCCCATTCGACCGTGTAGGAATTGACCTCTACGGACCACTACCATTAACAGCGGCAGGCAACCGATGGGCTATCGTGGCAGTGGATCATCTAACACGGTACGCTGAAACTGCTGCTCTCCCCACAGCTACAGCACAAGACGTCGCAACTTTCATACTCAATCGTTTTGTGCTTCGTCATGGTCCTCCTCGAGAACTTCTCAGTGACCGAGGGCGCGTTTTCCTCTCCGATGTAATACAAGCACTTCTTCAACAGTGCCATATGGTTCACCGGAAGAGTACAGCCTACCACCCACAGACGAACGGCTTGACTGAGCGGTTTAATCGTACTCTGGGGGACATGCTCGCTACGCATGTCGCTTCTGATCAAACAAACTGGGACCTCGTTCTCCCATTTGTGACATACGCGTATAACACCGCTACGCAAGTCACTACAGGGTTTTCCCCATTTTTTCTCCTGTACGGTCGCGAACCATCACACACCATCGACACTTTACTCCCATACTCGCCAGATCCCTCCGAATACAAGCCTGTCTCGGAAGCCGCTCGTTACGCAGAAGAGTGCCGCAAGCTAGCCAAGCGGCTTACTACATCCGACCAACAGCGCCAGAAGGAGATCCGTGACGACGACCATCGTTCTGCACCGACGTTCGTTCCTGGAGCACTTGTATGGCTTCATGTACCGCCCTGCGCCCCTGGTGTATCACCCAAGCTACTCTCCAATTATCATGGTCCCTACCACGTGGTCGAGCGTACTTCACCCGTGAACTACGCCATTGAACCCCTCACGCCACCGAGCGACCGTCGTCGGCGTGGACGTGATATCGTTCACGTAAACCGTCTGAAGCCGTACTTTGACCCGCTTATCCCCACGTGTTAGATCGCCAGGATGGCTTCAACTTTTTCGCCGGGGGTAATTGTAGTGAATAAGAAAGACGTTGATACCATCAGGTCAGCTATCATCAGCACAAGAAGAAGGCACGAGATCGGCGATCAAGCACCGTCATCTGGGTTCGCCTGCGTTCCTTTAGAGCTACCACCCGCTTGCTCAGTCCTTCAATAAACCCCCTTTACAATACTTATTAATATGTTTTGGTACATACACACGCACACAGTGGATTGTGTGTGCGTGATACACGCCGCGCACACAGTGGATTGTGTGTGCGTAACACACGCCAAGATCCACGCCGCACGCTCGCCATTTCAAAGGCCATAAATAGTCTCACAATGCCTCACAGATGACAGCACATTATCCAGCGTTTGCTGTTCGCTTGATCAAGGCCTCTGGAAAGGCATAAGTTATCCAGTAGATGGACATAGTTGTCTAATTTTAGAGCTGTTTGAAAGTTCCTGTGTGTTTTTAGCAGTGATGGCAGCACTATCTTGGCCTTTTACGACATAGTTTGAGGCCTCCCAAATGCACCTAGAAGTCACCTCACGGGCTCGTTTTTGTCGTGACACCTGTCGAACAAAACGCGTCGAAGCGGTCCTGAAGCACATTTGCAAGTAACCATGCAATGGATTCTCTAGAAAAGGTTATTGCCTCACGAATTCAACGCCGCAAAAATTTTAAGAATCTGTCTAGTGCGAGTGGAGTTACAAAGATTTGTCGCATGCTGCAATCGCATTATCTCTTCCCTCGTCCCGACGAAAGCTCTGGAAGCTAAGCAGGGAAGTGTGACAAGACAAAGAATCTACCATGCCTCATGACCTTGAGCACTTTTTTTTTGTCTTGCGAACGCGCGGCTTTCACAGTGTAATGGCGCGTGCACTCGTGAACAAGTAGCGGCCTCCCATGGCGATCTCTGTAACGAGCTTTTTCGCTCATGGACGATTTTTTGCTCACAACCAACGGGGTCAACGCCTACGGTGGAATTTCTGCGACACCAGCTCTCTAACACTATAGCGTTAAAAGATTTGCTTGGTGGTGTTGCGATGACCCCTGGTCCCAGCGCCAACCTTCTTGATTTTGTCGTTTTATCGGACGGAGCAAGGAAGATCTGGAGCGCAGGTTTTCTGTTAAACTCCTCTCGCTGACACTTCCTTTGAATTGAAGCCGCGTGGAAAGTAGCAACACGATGATGCCTCCTCGGTACGCATTGTAGAGAAGATGAGCCTACTTTATGCTTCTTCTGTGCTACTCTTCACGGGAACCTTTACTCTTTAGTATTGGTGAGAGCAAAATGTTTCCATCTCCTTCCTTTCTTCACCAATCTCAATTTTTTGAATATTTTTTGGCAGCATCTTCTTCGTACATATAATCTGTTTTTGTCGCGTTCCTCAGCACAAAATAATGTTATTTTCATTTCTTCCTTCCTTTACTTTAGGACTGTTTGTCCACGCACATATTTATATGCCTTCCGTTTCACTGAATTCACCATTTTCACTTGGATCTTGAAAGTATTGTTGAAGACAATATCCCCCAGAGAGGCAGCTTGCGGCACATTTGATCACTAACATAATTTTCGGCTTTTTTTTCGGCTGGTCACACCCTGCGTTTTGTTCTTTCCTTTTTTTTTCTGCTTCGCAGCAGTGATATGTGCCATTTTTTGCATTTCATGGTGAAAAAAAAGCGAATATGTCCATTTAGGACAACCTAAGTAGGTTTGTTCTGGAATTTTTGAACCATGCAGTGGTAAACCGATAGCTGTTCGGGCGAACAAAATGAGCTTAATGGGGCTCTGATGCAGGGGCCTCTAAGAAGTGGACTCCTGGCAAGACAAGCCGGAGGTATCGTGATTCTCTCCCCAGCAGCTGTCTCTTTTATCAGTGATTGGATTAAAGAAGAGACTTTTATGTTTCTGCCGAAAAATGGCATTGAGCAGCTACTTTCCGGAAACCTTAAAAGGTGGTCCTCAGAGTCGCGTGAGTGCCCGGCTTATTCTGAGACTATTCTTTCAGTAAAGAAAACACTTTTGATGAAATTCCGCCTAGCACTCCAGCCTGATATTTTGAAAATCATCATTTCGCTAGTGTATCACCCTCGTAGCGAGGTTGCTCTTTTACAAGTCGTCACGCATGATTTGTAAGCGTAGTAGGAAAGGTGTACGTTTTGGTGTTTTGGCATGGTTGGGGGGAGAGGGCGGGAGTGCCGCTCCAACAACTCTATTTGTAACTGACGCAGGTGTGTAAACGTAGAGTGCTGTACAACTTTCTTATCGAAGATTTATTCATATCGGTGCGTTCGTTATTGATTTCTTGAACGTAAGCTCCTGCTTGTCTAAATATGTTGATACGCGTGAGAATTCAATATGACACTGTGTTTCTGTTAGGCAGTTTTTGATTGATTGATTGATTGTTTGATTGATATGTGGGTTTTAATGTCCCAAAATCATCATATGCTTATGAAAGACGCCGTAGTGGAGGGCTCCGGAAATTTCGACCACCTGGGGTTCTTTAACGTGCACCCAAATCTGAGCACACGGGCCTACAACATTTTCACCTGCATTCGATCCCGTGACCTACGGGTCAGCAGCCGAGTACCTTAGGCACTAGACCCCGGTGGCGGGGCTGGCAGGCAGTTTTTAATTTTTTACCCCAAAATATTGGTAGGAAAGGTTTTAAATCACAGAAAATTTTGAGAGGGCGTTGCATTCCAGATCCCGCCTATATATAGGCACCTGGAACATTCGCATGTCAAAAAAACATGTACTTGCACGTAGCAACGCTGCCTGTTGGGCGAAATGGAACAAGTCAATCACAATGTGGTGCAGCACGAAAACAGACACCAAATGAGCGAGAGAACGAAAACACACGATGTGCCCTTGTTCTCTCTCTTGTTTAGTGTTTGTTTTTTGCGCAGCACTACATTATGTATGATTGTACTTGTACGAAGAATAATGATGAAAAAATAAAGGAAGCTTGCTCTTCATGGAGCAACTCTGCTAAGCTAATTTGTTTGTCGCCGACTTGCATGCAGACACGTGTGGTTTGTTCGCATTTCTACAGAGTTGCCACATTGAAAAAGCATATCAGTAAAAAAAACTGCACAGCCGTGGCAGTTGTACACGCGGGACAGCTGTCGGAGCCCAGTTTAGGAGAGTCTTACCTCGCTCTACGCTGGGCTTATTTGGCGGCTACTCACGAACATCGAGAAATCGAAAGTCTGACAGGCAGCAGCCGCTGGATTGAGTGTCCGCGTTTGAGCTACGTTGCAAACATATATGTGCGGATCATGACGGGAGGGAAACGAAGGAGTCTCATCCGAAGACTTCCGATAGCGTACGGCTATATCCTGCGCCAACATGCAGATGACATTGATAGATTGTCCCAGGGGGATATAGCTTGCCGGCTCTCTTTTTCTTATTTCCAATATTTGATCTTTTACCTGCATGTTTTGAAACTTCCTTTAGGAAAACCGTTTTTTTTCCTGTTTCTTTCAGTGCAGCGGTTGTACGCATGGAATCGTTTCTGCAGTGGCTACGTATGCTCCATTCGTTTACAGTGTCCTACTCACGATCCTATGACGAGGTTTGCTGGTTCTCCTGAGCAGTACCGGCAAAGCGCCCACAAGATACGAATTTTCAACTTGTTCAAGATCAGTGGGGTGTTGCGGCGCAATTGGGCCATAACTAGCCAAAGAGCACCATGTTTTTCATTATGTGGAGTTGGCGATGACCAACGTTCTCGATGACAGTGTGTATATGGCTGTATAGATGGCTAAAATCACTCATTATAAAGAAGCGTAAAAGCTGTGTATAAACAATAAAATTATGGCAGTGATATGTGATGTAATGCGGGGGTTTGTAATGAATTACAGCTGATCGTTATATATACAGTTTAAAGATGGACAACAGTCGCGATGCCTCCTAAACGCCTTTGAGGCCTCAAAGGCCTTCTTGACCACGTTTTTTTTAAAAAAAAAAATTTTGAGAGGTGATGTGCATACATCTATGTACAAGAAGATGGTGCACGCAAGGAAAAATATTTACTTTAACAATACAAACGAAAAGAATAAGTTAGCAAAAAAATTGAAGCTTGAGCGCTTGTAATATATTTGATCAAGAACTGCAACCAGCATTTCGACAAGTGGATTCATCTTCATCATCGAAGAAGTTGTGGGCCTAAAACCCAACTTACTTTGCGCAAATGTGCACAGTTACCTTCCTTGTTGAACTTTTTACAGTTAACGCCATAAACTACTCGCACCCTTAATTGGATCTTCTCGTATTGTCCAATGAATAAGCTTTTGAAGTATAATTGATATTTGATAAAATAAAGCGCAGTGACGTGAGGGGTTGGCTTTTCGTGTCAAAGCATGCGATCAAGTTTTTTTTTTACTAAACTATTTCTTCTTATTTCGGTGCAGCAACATACCCAAAATTCAGGAAACGATGGAGCTTTGCAGTGATACACTGCAACTTTACCAAAATGCACCACTGTCTATGTTTTACACAGCAGCATGACCACAATTTAGCAACTAGTGTTGCAATGTATAATATCGTTTATTGCCTGTTTCACATCCAGGCCACCACGGCCACCACGAAGATGTGGCACCACATGCGGGTCCTACAAACCATGTCGTGGTATGAGAGTGCTTGTTACTTTGTTACGTTTTCTAAGCATATATCTAGGCAGCCCTCGTCCATGGTGTTCAATCCAAAACGTGCGGTCCTTTGTCGACTTATTCTCCTCGAGACGACGTACACCGCTCGCTGCGGTGCTAATCTTTGCCAGCCAGACAGCTGACTTTTTGAACGAGGAAAAAGGCTTGGGAAAACACCTCCGCGCCTAAGAAGTGAAAAAAAAAGAAGAAAGAAACCTACACACCTCGACTGCATCGCCCGCAGGGCTCGAAGCCGTTCTCTACATGTCTTTTGCGCGCCCGTTTTCAGCCAACACTACACTTTATCTACTTTTTTATCTTTAGAATTTGTTCTTCACCTGTCTTACGAGGTACTAGAAGCGACGGAGTCTTAGAACGAAACGTTTTAAGCAGCTGGTGAGAGTTTTATGAAAGAGCTCGTCAAAAGCAGTATCGCAGCGTGTCCCTGCGCAGCTGTGGGCAAAGCGAACGCCTTCATGCGGCCGGAGTTCGAAAACGGAGCTGCGATAAGGGAGTGCGTCATGGCTTGAGTTAATGACTACCGCAAGAGCGGAGGATTTTACTTTCTCGCCGTTCTTCACTTTTCACGTGACGTTCTCGCCTTATTCAAGCTCGTTTCGTTTTTCTATGCTTTCCTCTTGCGTTAAGAAACACGTTAAGCCGAGATACACGTTGGGTACTATAACAAGCCGAGTGCACACGTGACTGGCCGATGAAACACTTTAGCTTATGAAATGACTGTGGCTGAACACTCTGAATGTATTTTGAAATATATTTGTAAGCTACCTCTCTTATTTAGAGACACATTAGATGAAATATCATATACATTCAGCAAAAGCTCGTACATTCGGCCCTCACTAATTCGGTAAATTGCATAATCTGGGCGTGTTATCTGGTCATGCGTATTCATTATTGCATCAAACTCCTGTTAATTCGGTGATATGTGGCCGCAACACGGGTAGTTCTCACGCTTATAGAAAATGATGGGCGCTAAGCACCGCAAGTGAGTGACGCAAAGCACTGGAAAGGGCAATTGCGAATAGCCGAAATGGCCGCGCACCTTCAGAAAAACACTGCCAACATGCGTCATTGTGCATTTGCGAGCCAATGTCCTTTATCAGGAGATGCGTTGCTCTGCAAACGGCAGACACTATATAAAAAATTGATAAAGAACAGGTAGGTGTAGGCCCTTTCAGGTAGTCTTCTAGCATCACGCATACGAGTCTCTTAAAAGAGGCATTCTGACTCTCCCGTGGGTCACACGACTCCGACAAAAAAATACGATGACCCCCCCCCCCCCCCAAAGAAAAAAAAAAGTTAGCGGCACCTCTTTAAACGGAGCCGTGTAGGTGGCGCGTCAGGACCTCCTGACAGGAGTCATAGGACTCGTTTTTTTCTCTCTGAATATGAAAGCTGTGATCATGTCTCTAGCGAACACCGTTTGGTCTACAGACGGAGCTGCCCACAGTAGTCCCGCTTGAGTTCAGGTCGTGCGCACGTGATGTCACGAAGCTCTATTACAGTGTAAACTGCTAAAAATGAACTTCTGCCCTGGTCCATGGGCTGGCATAAAACTCGTTAGCTACATCGTGATGGACGAATAACCCGTTGTTGTCAGTTTTTCCAGTCACAAAAAAGAAGCGATTGACGGTGCGGGGTGGTGTAGGTGGAAGTAGGCCAAACGGTTGCGAAAGCCAAACCGAGCCCGATAGAACGAGGTGTACACAAATCCGTTTACTACCCATCACCTCCAACCTGGCTGGGCGGTCACAATGCGACCGATGGCAGTTGGTATAGCATATGGACGCTCTCGTTGGAAAGCGGCCGTTTTGCCCCACTCACTCACTGCGGTTTTCGGGGGGATGGTCCTTAAAGCGGCACCCGTTCGTCCTCCGTCGTAGTACGTAACATGTCTTACGCTTTAGTAGACTACAAGGTAGTGCCGGCGGGAGATTTACCCTGTGCGTTGTTGAACAATAAAATATACGCCGCGTGCGCGTTAACTAAAAGCCGAATTCTCCTGTCTCTCCTTCCCCATTAGCAGCCATTGGCATGTACATTGAGCCCTATCTGACAAGAAAGGGTTGCTACGTCATACTCGCTGGGCGTAACCTCCTTAGTTTTCGAAAGGTTTAGCGAGCGTTGGGCCGCAGTGCCATGCATACAGTGAACTAGTATATATACCATGAACTCGAGGTGGTTGAAGGTGGGAAGTAGACACGAAGCGCAAGCCGTAAGAAAGTGTGCGTATGCCACTTCTCGTTTAGTTCTTGGAATGTCCGCTGGATGGCGGTGCTTGTATATGGGGAATATATGATGAAAAGATGCGAGATGGTGGTACTTGGAGTGTTGAATAGATGGACGAACGGACACACAGACAGATGCATGGACGGACGCATGGATGGCTGCACGGACGTATGGACGCATGGATGGACGCAGGGGCGGACGCATGAACGAACACAGGCACGGACGCACGGATGAACGTGTGGACGCACGAACAGACGCACGCACGGACGGGTGGATTGACGCATGGACGGTCACACAGACGGACGCATGGACAGACGGAAGCAAGAACGAATGTACGGACGGATGCTTCACCCCACTTTCATCATTCACCCCGTGGATATGTTGCCATTTTTTCTGTCGAGCGACTTCACTGGCAAACCAGTTATACGTTATAAGCCATCAGCTTATTTGTCTAGACCATTATGTTGCCAGCAGGCCTCAATTCGATGCTACAATGGGTGACACAAAGGCCCCGCGTTGGACTCCAGCTGCAGAGGTCGCCTTTCTCTGAAGCCGAAATGCTAGAGGCCTGCGCTCTGTGTGCAATG
The DNA here is from genome assembly GCF_043290135.1 of Rhipicephalus microplus. NCBI lineage: Eukaryota > Metazoa > Arthropoda > Arachnida > Ixodida > Ixodidae > Rhipicephalus > Rhipicephalus microplus. The sequence continues at coordinate 2,695,690 of NW_027464616.1, read as the reverse complement.
TCAGCACACGTTAAAGAACACTGGATGGTCGACATTTCCGGAGCCCTCTACTACCGCATTCCTCACAATCATATCGTGGTTTTGACCCGTCTCAAAAGGACGTGCGACCTGGGCTAGTCGCCTGTGTGAATGAACCTTGGTTTTGTCTTACTAGAATGGTCGTCGAGTTATCTGCCGTTTCGTTAACTTGTAGTCCTTCCCACGCGTGAGTCACATATCGGTGTCATGGGCCATCTTCAGTCAAACACGTTTTTTCAACAACCCTATACGTGCCCTAATACGAATAGATTATTCCCCTTTGGATATTGCGTTAATTAGTGGCAACAGTGAGTAACGCAATTTTTTTGGGGGGGCAAGAACAACTATGCCAGGCAATCCATTTCTGTATTTGGACACTACCTTTAATTTTCTTTCTCATGAAACTTTTCATCTCGTGTACTAAATCATATTTGTGTGTGATCTTTCGCGGTTGCTGCTTAAGTTAACCCTTTTGCGTCTTTATTACTGTCGCTAAATGAATGCTGTCGAGCTGTCTAAAATCCGGAAAGCTGAAAGTGCATTCAACTTTGGATCGGGTGACAACAGCAACGTACTGAAAACCGCACCTGTCAGTGCAATTCATTGGGTTATTTATGGCATCTAATCATATAAGAGCAACAGTTATGAGCGCTTCTGCGTTTTAATAAAGTGCATGAGGTGGTAACAAAAACAACGGCAGAAGCTAACGGGTAATAAGCTTTGGAAGAAAGAAGTTAATACATTTTGCTGCTTTTCAAAAGGAGAACAAAAGCGTAAAAATGTATTGCTGCTCAGGAATGTCGGATTGAAGGGCTGACTACATTTATTAAGGGCGTATAACAGCTAATCATCCTAACACAATTGCATTCTCTCATTGCTAGTGTTTGTTTACAAGTCAAACCTTTTGTTAGGTTAATTTAAAACATTGAAGTATGCTCCAGATTCACCATCGTGATTCTTGTACTATGACACACACTGCTGAACACACTATTCTCTCCTATTCACTTTTGCGGAGAACCTAAATAATGCGCAGGTGGCGACTTCAATGGTCTGCACCGTTCACAAAGCCATTACAAAAGTAATACTTCAAATTCATGCGGAAGCACTGTGTTTCAAACTTGAAACGCCCCTACTTGGGACTAAATAGTGAACAGATTTTCGTCTATGGTTACTTCCCTACAAAGCACATGCATGTGACTTGAATGATTGCTACCGCAGGTGACCATTGAGTATCGCGGCCATTGGTGTGATAATTGCTTGTACACTTATATTCGAGCAAACGTCGCTGTCACTAGCCGTGAGGACGTGGCGGGTTTATATCATTATAAATTGAGCACTTAGGTACACCAGTTGTCGCATTTCAAGTTTTCATGCCGATTTTCACTACATAATCTCGGTATACCTTCTCAGAATTAAACACACATCGCTTCTTTGTGTCCTGGTTCCGCGAGTGCATAAAAAGGCAAACCGTATACGTCATCATCACAACATTGCGTGTACATGTGGAGGTGACGTGAAAGCAGAAATGTCATCATAGCTTTTTAGTAAGCTACGGAAACACGTTACGGAAATACCACATGATTTCTTTCCTTGTGCGCGTGTGCGCGTACAATGCTCGCGCATGCACACTCGTCAGCCGGTTCCTTGTTGCCGCCTTTCCGTAACGTGTTTCCGTAGCCTGCTAAAAACTCACAGCCTTGCCACAAAGGCGAAGCAATGAACGCGATAGCAATAATTTGAAAGGTCACGCGCCGAATGAAAGCAGATCTAAACGTGCCTCGCTTTTCTCGCGCACAAACTATGCACGAAACGTACTCACAAGTGCGGATATATACGAAAAAGTGTCTAATTTGTTACTTCACTGAGTCTGAAAAGCGCGTGCCTTTCGCGAACGGAGACTGCAACGATTGCAGTGACTTTCGTGCGCCCGGTAACAGCAGAATCGTTCAACGTAAACTACGTGGCCGGCCAAGGCGTACGATCCTCCCCTCCTCACCACCGCCAGATAAGGGCGCACGAGGGAGCCTAGCTCCCCTTCTCTAAGCCGGGCAAAGTACGCGTAGGAGATTAGAGTGGGCGTGGCTGCGCGATGTGGCCACGTGCGCTGATTGCGCCATCTTTCTGGTAATGCCAAAAACACAGCAACGGTACGTGGTAGATATAAATAGGTTGCTGTTTGAACGGTGAAGAAGGTTCTTGAGGGTGCGTCAGTGATTTACGCCTCAATTTCACGATGCAGAGGTCCCACGTTCGATTCCGTGCACCTGAGTGCTTTTTGTATTTTTTCTTGCGTTTTCATATATATATATATATATAGATACGTATACCGTGCATGACGTCGACGCTGGCGGCAAAATCCAGCCGAGAGTGTCCATATAATTGCTATTGTAATAAAACCACTTATGGTCACGCATGCGCACTCGTCAGTCGGTTCCATGTTGCTGCCTTTCTGTAACGTGTTTCTATAGCTTGCTAAAGACCTCCATTGTAACAGCGGGAGCGTACTGGTCAAGTTGCGTTGGCACTTAGTTAACACGATAACATCGGCAGAATTAGATTTCTTTTTCCCTCATATGTTTTTTTTTCACCAACAGATACAAGCGACCAAGGTATGGTGCGAGAGCGACTGGGCACGTCCGACACGAGCCGCGCACGGAGAGGGTGTAATCCCATAATCTCATGTTCCTGCGGAAGTTGATGACCTCTCCAGGGCGTTAAACACATATATCGGCATCACAGGCTCGCCGAGCCTGTGGCCGCCTGTATTGCCTTCGATGACGACAGCTTACACTTCGGATAAGCTGCGCTTTATGTGGTGGTACAATGTGAGAACAATGACAGCGCTTTTCATGGAAACAAACGATTGGATGCAGTGAAACATGCATACAAAAATATTGATCGAATCCACCATCGGTCAGTGAGGCCTCAAAGTAGAGGTAGGCTTAAAGGTCGCCCGTTCTCAGTTAAATTATGTATAAAGGACAAAAACACCGACGTTATGCAACCACTCTGCTGGCTTTGTGAAACTTATTACGGTGCTCATCTACCCGGATGACAATTTTTGACAGTTTTTTAGGCTCTATGAAACGCGAAACCTTGCAATAAAATCACGATTCTTACATTTATGCGCATATGTGCGAAATGCTAGATGCCCCTTTGTATGCAGTGTCAGTGCTCGTTAAAGGATGCCAGGCGGTTACTATTTCAGTGACCCTTGACTACGGCGTGTCTCATAATCATACCGGGCTTTTCCCACGTAGATCCACCCATGTCATTCTTAAAATTATTTGCAAATTTGAAATTGTGGTGTCAAATACGAAAAAAAGAACTGCAGTTTGTAGCCCTGATATATTTCCCATTTTCGCTAACACTGCGAAAACAAATGGAGCTGGGGGAGGGGGGAGATGAACATCAGAGAGAGAGATAAAGATACAAGGAAAGGCAGGGAGGTTAACCAGACGCACATCCGGTTTGCTACCCTGCACTGGGGAAGGGATAAAGGGGAGAAAAGAGGTTGCACATAGATGAGAAGGTACACACAATCACGAGCACACTCGGGGAGCACACACAGTTCACAGGCGGTCGCTCAGGTTTGTTGACTTAATGTAAAGAAGCAGTGCTTTAGTTGCTTTCTGCGCAACTGAGGCAGATGCCCAAGTTCCTAGTATCTTCTGCACACAAAATGGTCCAGGGTCAAGTCGATTCAAAACCATCCGTAGCTGGCATCGCTGTGTGTCGTAGCAAGCGCAGCTGCAGAGGACGTGTTCGATGGTTTCTTCATCTCCGCAGTAGTCGCATGTAGGAGTGTCTGCCATACAAATGCGAAAAGAGTACACCTTTGTGAATGCAACACCCAACCAAAGGCGGCATAACAGTGTCGCATCGGAGCGGGAAAGTTGTGATGGTAGCTTTAGCTTGAGCGAAGGATCCAGTTCATAAAATTGACACCTTTGGAAGCTGTTAGACGACCAGAACGTGTGTGTGAGATCTCGAGCCAGCAGGTAAAGTTGTCTTGCTGCATCATTCCTTGATAGAGGAATCGGGACTACACGGGTTTCTTCATGGGCTGAGCGGGCTGCATTATCGGCTAGTTCATTTCCGGTAATACCGATATGTCCAGGCAGCCATTGATATATAATATCATGCCCTCGTGCTAGAGCTTCATGATGGCAATGTCTTATTTCTTGCACTAGTTGGTCATGGCTCCTCCTACGCATGGCAGACTGCAAACTCTGAAGCGCTGCCTTCGAATCACAGAATATGACCCATTTTCCTGGACATTCTTGAACGAGATATTGTAAAGCAGCCCTTATAGCAGCAAGCTCTGATGCCGTAGATGTAGTCATATGCGACAACTTAAACTTGATTGTCATTTCTGCAGCCGGAATTACAGCGGCACCTGATGAGCTGCTGGATGAGACGGACCCATCAGTGTATATCTGCATTCGGTCTAAGTACAACTCATGTAATAATAGCAGTGTTGCTTGCTTCAATGCTACTCTGGAGTGACTGCTTTTCTTTTTGATTCCCGGAATTTCTAGACGTACTTGCGGCTGGTCGAGGCACCACAAAGGGCATGCCGTTCTCGCAGCTGGCGTATATCCTGATGGAATGCTGTTTAGGTGCTTGGCTATGACGTCTGAAAACGTAGCACGTGGTCTTCCGGAAGGTAGAAGGGCCAAGTGGTGGTCTGGGACACGGCTAGCATGTCGAATGTGCGCTCTGAGGCAATCCACAGCTATATATGTCCTGACCGGATGGTCTTTGGCAAGCATGATTGTGGCATAAGTAGAAGCGCATCGGGGCAGTCCTAGGCAGATACGCAGTGCCTGACCCTGCAAACTCTCCAATGAATGAGTATTCGATTTGCAAGTGTTAGTCAGTACCGGCAAGCTGTAGCGCAATAGACCCAGAAATAGGGCCCTGTACAGCTGTAGCATTGAGGCCACAGAAGTTCCCCATGCTTTACCGCACAAGAATTTCATGATATGCACAATAGATAGCAGTCTCTTCTTCAAGTACGCACAATGTGGGCTCCACGAAAGACTTCTGTCGATTATTATGCCCAGGAAACGATGCGTCCGTGCATATTTGACACTCTGCCCATTGATGTAAACAGGGTATGGCGTCATTGGTTTGCGTGTTAACGCCATCAACGCGCACTTCACAGTTGATATATTTAGGCCTTGTTTCTGAAGGTAGGCTGTTGTAAGGGTTGCTGCCCGCTGTATTCGTGCACTCACCTGAGGGCGAGTAACTGCAGCACTCCAGAGGCAAATATCATCGGCGTATATGGATAAGCACACCGACTTTGGCAGAACCTTCACCAGACCAATGAGGGCCACATTGAACAATGTGGGGCTTAAAACACCTCCCTGAGGTACTCCGCAGTAGGTGTAATGTTGGGCAGTTGTACCCTCATATGTTTGTACAAAGAAACATCTGCCAGTTATATAATCTTTTATCCATTGAAACATTCGTCCACCAATGCCCATTGCTGCGAGAGAAGTGAGGATGGCATCGCGAGCTACATTATCATATGCACCCTTCACGTCAAGAAAGAGTGCCACTGATATGCGCTTGCGACTTTTTTCTTGTTGAACAAATGTCGATAAATCAAGGACACAGTCAATGGAGGAGCGGCCCCGACGAAAGCCTGCCATGCAAGAAGGGTATTTGGTGTATCGTTCCAAGTACCACTCGAGACGAAATAGAACCATTCTTTCCATCACTTTTCCGAGGCAGCTTGCGAGGGCAATAGGGCGATACGCTGTCAAGTCCAATGGTGATTTTCCCGATTTCAAAAGTGGTATTAATCGACTAATTTTCCATTCTCGGGGAACACTGCCGCTTAGCCAGGAGTTGTTGAAGCATGTTAAAAGTTCTTTTCTAGCTTTTTGTTCAAGGTGTCCCAACGCACTATAAGTAATACCATCAGGACCTGGCGATGACATGCGCTTAGAAGCGACTAACGCACCTTCCAGTTCTTCCATGGTGAACGGAATGTCCATTTCTGGTAATCGCGTCTCAGGAACGATCACGGCGTCGATGCTCTCGTTCACAATATTCCCGGCAACTCTCGTACAAAATTCTTCAGCCACTTCGAGTTCTGTTTTTCCCTGATGGAGTGCCAAAGCTTTAAAAGGGTGCCGTTGTTGTGTAGAGGAGCGAAGACCACGAACTGTTCTCCAGATATATGACAGCGGTTTATGAGGGTCTAGAGATTCGCAGAATGCTTTCCAGCGTTCGCTCTCCAGTTTGTAAATGCGTCGTTGAATCTTTTTCTGGAGCCGCCTTGCTTCCCTCAGATCGTAAGTTGATCTTGTGCGTCTGTATCGTCGTTCAGCACGCCTTCGTATAGCTCGTAATTTTTCCAGTTCGATGTCAAACTGTGTTACTTTAGACGAAAATGGTAATTTACATTTGGACGCTTGCATAGCTTCCACTATGGTATTTTCCAGGCTGCAGGCGAGGCCTTCTTGGCAAGCGTTCTTAACACGCGATGCAAACATCGACCAGTCAGTGCCAATTGCAACACCGGAAGAGAACTTTTTTATGATACCATCGATCGTCACGTAGGTGGGTATGTGATCACTCCCATGAGTCTCAATATCGCAAAACCACTTAACTTTGTGAGAGAAGCACCGTGACACCAATGTCAGGTCAAGGCAACTGCCATACGTGAGACCCCGCAGATATGGGGGGGTACCATCGTTCATGATGGAAAGGTCGTAATCGGAAGCGAATGTAACAATGTTCCGGCCCCTGGCATTCATCCTAGTGCTCCCCCAAAGCATGTGATGGGCGTTGAAGTCACCGGTGATGATCCAAGGCCCATCGGTTCTCATTAGGATGTCTTTAATTCTGTCGCAGTCAAATCGCGATGACGGAGATATATATCCACCAATAAGCGTGAACGAAACTGCATTCTTCTTCACACGAAGACACACGTACTGATTGTCGTCATTTGAACTTATTGGGTGCGAAAGATAAGTCAAGTCTGTGCGAATGTAAAGAATTACTTTGCTTCGTTCTTCGCAAGCGGCTGAACAAAAAGCTTCATAACCGGACAATCTATAAGGCGTTGACACGTTTGGTTCACATATGACAAGTATAGGGAATTGATTGGCCCGAACAAATTGGCGCAAGTCCGAGATACGGGACTTCATGCCTCTGGCATTCCACTGAAAAATCGACGCACTTTTAACTTCAGTGCGGAAGTGGAGATTTTGTTGAGCCATTGTGCTTATACGAAGTTAGCAAGAACTGGATTCAGTGCATCCAGTATTTGCAGTGCACTCTTAGCAGACGGAGATTGTATGCTGCTCAGTAGCGTGCGAATCGTGGCAATTAATGATTGCACAATTGCAGCCACTTGCCTGTCTTGGTTGGAAAGATCTTGAACCGGGACGATTGCAGTCACTTGCCTGTTTTGGTTGGAAAGATCTCGAACCGGGAGCGCGGACTGGCCGTCATGAAGCTCCTTCAGTTCGCTTGATGCTGCTTCCCTTTGAAGTGCAGGCCACTCTGTCGCAGTTAGGGTATGCTCACTGTCTTTGTCCTTTACAGCCTTTCCCGCGGCATGTGGTCTGGGAGGCAAAGGAGGTGGTACTGATGAGGGATCACGCAAACGTGTCGAGGTAGCGGGCGTCCTCGAAGACCGACGTCGACGTGAACGACGCCTTCTGACTTTAGCTGCGGCTTCTCGATGAGATGAGTGATCGCGCACCATCTCCTTCAAGATGGCAATTTCCTTCTGAATCCGCGGGCAGTCCTTCGATGTGGCTTCATGGGATCCATTGCAATTAGAGCATTTCTTGACAGTTGCGACGCACTTATCCGCTTCATGGTGCTCGGCGCAGCGGTGGCATACCACCGAATTCTCGCAGACGCTGCTCACATGTCCAAGTTTCATGCATTTACGGCACTGGAGAGGTTTTGGAATGAAAGGCCGCACAGCATGTCTGAAGTACCCCACCTTCACATGAGAGGGGAGTGATGTGCTCTTAAACGCAATCTTCACACAGCGAGACTTGCCTAGCCGGGTGACATCAACAATTGGAGTATCAGTTGTTGACTTGACAAGAAGTTGTAAGTCCTTATTGGAAATAGCGACATCAATGTCGTAGATCACGCCGGTTACTACATCACATCCCAAGGGAACATGAGAGCGCACCTGGTTGCCGTCCAAGTCAGTTACACTGCGCAGAACGCCCAACGCACTTGCGTGCAAAACGTCCACAGCCAATATATTCTTTCTGGCGTTCACTCTTATGTCCGTGATCTCATTTGGCACGAGCGTTTCCAGAGACCTCGACACAGACTGTCTGTTAAGGCGTTTCATGCTGACGGTAGGAAGCGCAGGCAGAAACAGGATGGTATCATCCTGTTTCTGAACATCAAATGCACACAGAAGTATACCGATGTTCTTTATGAGCATCAGCCGTCTGTGCTTCATCAATATTGCAGTCAGTTCCCTTGCAAGTGTGAACACTACAAAGGTACCTGTATGTTTGGCATTAAATAAATAGCAATTGCGAAAATGCCTGCTATAGCAACGATACTTCCACTTGATGTACTACGTAAAAGACAGCTTAGAAATACCTTTTGAAGAAATTGGGTAATCTAAAAGCGAATAAACGTTAGAACGCTTTAGAATTCAAACAAGCAAACAAAAATGGCATCATGTTTGTGGCTACGAAGATTAGCAAAGGCAAATAATGAAAAAGGGAACAGAACTCGCCAAGACAGTTGCAAGGCAACGAGCCAGGGAGTCTTAGGCCGCATTCACACTTGTGAAGTGAATCCAAAACGAAATTGCCAGAGCGGCCGTAAAACCATAGCCGCGCGCGACGAGAATGTTCACAATCGTCCTGCCCCTGGCGCTACCGCTGCCGTCGCTACCTTGAGAATAATTCGATTTTACTTCCTTTCTGAGCACTAAATTTTGTACCGAATTCAAGTTATTCAAGCAAAGTACTGAAAAGAAACAGGTCGAACCTTTTCAAACGTTATTTCGGCAGATAAGCCAGCAGAAATGACCCGAGTGACCGCAATGGCAGCGAATTCAGCTGGCTGCAGCGGGTCGGCACGCGCCAACGCGAGACACGTTCGGGCATGCCGACCCGCTGCTTCTGCACCGTCTAATTCCAGAGTTCTTGGCGATCATAATCCAAACCAGGTTCTCGATAAACGCCTCCCCGTTGAGGCCGTCAAGCTTCGTCTTGCTGCACGGGTAATTGGCGCTTTAGCCGATGCGAGCCACTGCCGACGCCTTTGCCGCCATGTTGATTCTGTGGCCGACTGGTTAAATCACGTAGTTTGATCTGGCGCTGTCAAAGCCGTGAAGCGCGAACCGGATCCGCTTTCGCGTGGCGGGGAAATCGGTCTCTGACCGATTCTTGCGCGCCGACTGCGTGGCGTGGTTTTCCGGCCGCTTCGGCGAAACGAGCCAGTTTCCAAATAGTTTCGCCGCTTTCCCTCTTTTCGAGGCTAAGTGTAAGCGCGCTCTTATAGTACGCCAGAATATAAGTTATGCGTAAACATATTTCATTATTCATAAGTATGGAAATGACGGATTCAAGGTCAGCGGAAGCACACGAAAACTATAGTTATCACTAATATTCACACGTGATGGGTGAACTATAGGCAATGTGGTGCAGGGCTCCAGTTCAACCATAATATTCGTTTATTTATATTGCCACGCCCGTTTTCTATGTTTTCTTTTTATTTAGTCAAGCGGGCCCCCGCACCCTTGCCCTCCGCCCTTAAAAACTCCAAAAATGCGTCGCTACGTACGGGCCAGACTGGAACGGTCGCCCATGTTTGCTCGCCGTTTCTTATTTTACAGGACTTTGGTTTGACTATTATACATTATTTTAGAACCTTTACTGTGTGCGGTTCATGCAATAGAAATTTTTTTGTGTGATCGCCCACCACAACGTGCACAGCGACTATCCCTTTGGAGCGCGTTCAGCGGGTTAGACGGCTCACCTTTCTCAGTAGAAAGACTTCATCGCTAGTCACATGACACAATGTTACACAAAGAGACCGCAGAAGCGCAGCCCTTCTTGCGAAGCGCTAGCCATTCTGAAGTACCACAATTACAACGCATTTTCTGTGAGTGTTCTCTTTCCCTAGTTTGCTGGCGGAGAGGGCGGATGCCTTTTTTAGTATTTCAAAAAGTCCTTCGCAACAAAACTTAATTCCCTAGCCCAGTGTACACCAAATGATATTTCCTTAACTTCAGAGCCTTCCTTCTCACCTGTCGTTTTATATTGTCCTGTTCGTGAAGTTGACGAAGGCAATGACGGCGTGTTTGAAATTAAACCGTTTATCTGACTGAACTTGTGGCCAGGAAAATGCAAATTCGAAGCAATGCGCGCTGAACTCCCATATCGGTGAACACAGACACGATTCTCGATAAACACCGGTCACCGTTGAAACACGCCGTCTTGTATACACCACGCGTCAAATTTTTCGATCTTATCACTGGTCAGCCCACAAGGCCTTGAATTTATACTGCTCGATTGTTCACGTCTTGCGCGCGATGTTAACGATCTACTACGACCGTGAATTTTTCGAACACCAGCTTTAAGCAGTTTTGAGATTTGAGCTGCTCCGCTCGACTTGAGTGTAATTTACTGTACACATATATTTACTCCCTCGAAATGTTCTTTTTTCTTCGCTATTGTATTTACTAGTTGCAGTATCAGGTGACGTACGTTTTCTTTTTCCAGAAACAAGACAGAATTAAATATAGAGAGAGATCGGCCAGTCATGTAATTGGAATATACAAATAGCCTTAAAATTCTGAAGTTTTCACGGCATTACCAGCGCTACTGTGTGCTAATGAGAAAACGGCATTTGTCGGCAATAAGAACGCTTGGATGCACTCGGAACGTGTTGTTTGCTTCACAAATGGGCTTTTCGAACTAAAGCAAAAAAAAAGAAACAAATCGCAGCATGTCCACGGGGTGAATGATGATGAGTTGGCGAAGCTCCGGAGGTAAACCTGGTAAACCATGAATTCTCCGTACATTTTGCCCACTTGATTTTATTACAACGCTCTCCCTAGTGTACGTTGCCGCACTAAACCGAACGACTGCCTTCCACCAATGACACGCGCCATATGTGACATCATACCTATTTTATTCATCATCAGCTACAAGTACCGCCACCTAGTGAACACTGCAAGAACTAAACGAGATGTAGCTACATGGATGGATGGATGGATAGATATGGCTGTACCCTTTAGATCGGGCAGTGGATATCGCCACCAAGCCGTAATACTTAATGAACCAAAAACTAGATTTATTTTTTTTTTTAAAAGTGAGTTTGAGGATTCGTACTTTGCAGTGAAGAGTTTAATTTTCCCTCGTGTCTTCACTTTAGCCACCAATCAGATAACCTCCTTCTAGTTAAGTCTACCCGCTTAAAGTCTATTTTGCCCTCCCGGTCACATACAAGGTACGGTACCGCCATCTAGTGAACACTGCAAAAACTTAACGAGATGTAGCTACATACAGGGGACGCACAGCTTACGCCTTAAGGAGCTTCGCCCCTAAAACGTGAATCTTCCGTGTAATTGCTGACTAGATCATCATTTGAAGACGTGAGAAACGCTGTCTGTGTATGCCGTGCCGCTTGGGCCTCCCGCTCTCGTACGGCAGAATCTTGGCTACAGCGTCACGCAGCTTCACGTCGCGCTTCTGCCTCGTGGGCTCGCACATCGGGGTTCTGGCTGTGAGCGCGCGCTGCAACCGCATTGCGCGCTCGCCGCTCTGCAGCCTTGTCCATCCAGCAACTCCGAGCACGCGCCTACAGCGAACGAATTTTATAACAACATTCCCCCTAGCGTACATCACCGCACAAAATCGAACAATTGCCTTCCAATAACGACAAACGCCATATGGGACATCATTCCTATCATAACATTTCACATCTTTCATCATCAACTTACAGTGCCGCCGTCTAGTTTTATAACATCTTGCATCTTTTCATCAACTACAAGTGCCACCATCTAGTGAACACTCCAAGAACTAAACTAGAGGTGGCTACCTACAACTACAACTACTTACCTCAGAGGATGTACAGACCCATGCCTTAAGGAGCTTCGTCTCTGAAAGACGAAACAGATGTCGCTCTTCAACATCCATGCAGTATTATTCAACAAACGCGAAGCTTCACACACATCGTACCTTGCGCCATATCTTCCGTTGAGCCAAACTCACCAGAACACCAGTCTCATATGTGTGGCTCACCCACGCGAAGACTAATTAATCATGATATGCGTGAATATAATGCGATGAAGATTTATCAGTGTCACGAACACTCACGAAGTTAAAAAAAGAATATGGAATGAACGCGGTTATAAGCGGGCCATGTGTGGGAGACCTCGTGCATAGAAGACCATGAGTAGTCTGGAGGACTTTGTACTGCACCATCATTCAGACAGCCCTACACAAGAAACCCGCTTAAGTACACAGCCTCAATAGTTCTGCAGGCACAATACGACAAAGTTTAATTCATTCATTCATTATGCTTATTTTGACAACTATTTTCCCTATATTTACAAGACTAAAGAGATTGTTGCAAGTTTTATAGAAATTGTTTGGTGTTAAATTACGAATCACGTAGTTACAGGTGCTGTGCAAGTTAGCTTGAGTAAAAATAGGTTTCGAAGCGTTCGAGTAAACATCGTAACCATGAAATCATTCGCAAGTTATACCATCAAAAAGTGTGGCCTTTCAATTAATTCCATCATCATTTTACATACTACCTGTTTTTTGACCAATGCCAGTATGTTACCAATTTATATGAATTTCATGTTTTAGAGGAAAGTGTGTAGTAATAAGAAAAGAATAAATACAATCAGTGTTAAAGTAAAGAGAACAAAATTATGCATAACAGCCATGTTCTCTAACGCACTGAGCAAAAAGACGGAAAAGTGTCACAATTCAAGAGACATGGAAGGTAACGACGTTTTACACTCCCACTATAGTATTTCAAGGAACATAGAGGAAGTCGCACCCATGTATATCCGCAGCTCGCTAAAAAAAGAGAATCGCCGCCACAATGGTCTAGTGGCTAAGGTACTCGTATGCTGACCCACAGGTCACGGGATCAAATCCCGGCTGCGGCAGCTGCATTTTCTATAGGGGCGAAAATTCTGTAGGCCCATGTACTCAGGTTTGGGTGCACGGTAAAGAACCACAGGCAGTCTAAATTTCCGGAGCCCTCTACTATACGGCGTCTCTCATAATCATATGATAGCTTTGGGACGTTAAACCCTACATATCCTCGATCATAATCAAAAGCGGAAATTAGTTGGATGTGTCAAATATTTTGATGTAGAGCAGTTAAAAATTTCCCGCATTTACGTTGCCAATTTTGGAGCGAAACTAGCCTTCACGGTGCTGCTTACAATATTTACTGCAAGAAAGGCAACACTAAAAGACGAAATGCGGCTTTTATTTTTTATTTTTTGTCTGATTTGTACATAATGCTGCTGTTCATAAGCACGGTACGGTTGTAAACGGGAAAATGCAGTATCAATACGGCCCTCCTTGTTGGACCACTAATTCTCTCAGATGCTGTGTGAAGATCCCGTGCCGTGAAAGAAGGTTCTTTTGGAGGACACCAAACTTCTTGGAGCTTGCTGATTTGCCCGTTGATCGATTTATCAGGTGTTCTGGTTATTTTAACGCGATATGGTAATAGAGCTCGTTTCGGAGAAATTCCGGCGCCGATTTCGGAGTCAGCGTGAGCATCGTTGGTTGTGAGCGAAAAATCGCCGTCTTGTCTGGGACTCTAAATCAAGAAGACTCAAATAAAATAAGTACTAAAAAATTTCTGCGTTCGAGTGGGGATCAAACCAAGGCCGCATGTATGGCTTTCTTAGCTTAGAAATGCAGTGAAAAGGCTTCCATGCTTCGCAAATACACGTGTCCTTTACACAGGCTTCCTAATAGAACATGTAGCCTAATGTCGCAGTAAAACTGCGTGGTACAAGCATACATTGTCATCAGGTGTCAGTACATGTGACTATCCTACCGATTAAAACCAGCCACCCAATACAAAAGCCACTCACAGTACTGATTGATTGATTAATTGATTAATATATGGGGTTTAACTTCCCAAAACCATCATATATGATTATGATGGACGCCGTAGTGGAGGGCTCCAGAAATTTCGACTTCCTGGGGTTTCTTTCCTGGGGTCGTCACGCGCACCCAAATCTGAGCACACAGCATACAACATTTCCGCCTCCATTGGAAATGCAGCCACCGCAGCCGGGATTTGACCCCGTGACCTGCGGGTCAGTAGCCGGGTACCTTAGCCACTAGACCACCGCGGCGGGGCCACACGTTACTGAGCATATCTTTAAAAACTACATAGCGGGTGCATTGCAAGTTTGAAAACATTTCAATGGCATTTTGCCCGAGTTTTAAAGCATGCTACTCGTTACACAGAATACAGCTATATACGAAGGCTTGAGCGACACGAGCCACTTTCAACTTTATTGATTAGACTGTAGTAATCCACAATTTAGACTTCTTGAGTAGCATAATACCGTTAAAAAGTATGCACTAAATGGTTGAAGTACGCACTAATAATAGAATATCACTATCGCATTCAACTCTTAAAAGGGAAGTTTAAGGATCCCAACACCCTTTTTGTTTTATGTACAGTAAGTGTTTCTATGGACATTAATTACTAATAATTATATTTGGTGTCATCCGTGGGCTCCCAGCTATGCTGTTGCGTACCATTTTCGTCTTAACATGATAAACCTAATGGAGGATTGTTTGAACAGATTTCATTTCACCACAATAATACTATTGGCATGTCACGTGTTCGTGCCTCCACGACATGTCAACAACGTTTTGGTTGCGTGTGGCACTGTATAGCATGATAGTTTGTAGAGAATAACAATTTGTTAAACATGAATATATTTTATGACGTGAAATGGTCAATGGCTGTATGCATGTACAGTCATCATCAACAGTCATCAGGAATGTGTGACCTGGATTACTTCGACTGATGGCCGCAAAGCACTGGGCCCTGTTGCCGAGGTAATAGCTCGGTATGCTTGGATGGTATGTCGGCATGCAGGGGTAACATCTCTGAAACAGATTCCAAAGCTACGCGATGCTTGCGTCAATCAAACTGCTTTAGGGAACGCTGTGGAGCGCTCGTGTTAAGCTTGCTGACGGCTGTACAATTATGCGCCGAAATATAGGCAACACCATATCGTCGGCAGAAGATTCTTTCGCGCATGGCGTCTCAATTTCAGCGCTGCCTTATAAAGATTAGGATCTTAAAATTGGGTATCTAAGTATTTTTATAGTAAATGAGCATACAACCCAATACTTACGTATTTATGTTGTGTTCCAGGTATGCAAAATATTTAATTTCTGATCAAAATGTTTACAAGTATGAACGCAGCTACCAGTTATAGATGTATGGGTGCTAAGCAAGTGCCTGAACTTTCGCCGGGTGGCTGAATCGTGTGACACACCATTAGGCTTTATAGTTCTTCGTAGCTCTATTTTAAATATTACGCAGAAATCACCGGCAAGTGCGCCAAAATATACGTTAATCGTAGCCAGAAAGTAGCCATCGCGCTAACCTGAAGTTTTAGTGAGCCAGACAGAGTGAGAATGTAACAAATTTAGTGCAAAGTAGTCATTGATGGCCACCCTCAAGACACGTTTTTATGTGTTTGAAGTGTTTGCTTCAAAGCAATAAATACATTTGTTTTAGGTAATAAATATTGCACGATGACTCAATGTACTGCACAGTGTGGTAATTTAAAGTACCTTAGCAAATCAAGCGTAGGCAAAGCGGACAACAAATTTAGCGGCCACTCTTCGCATTTTTAGCGAGTTGTTATTTATTGAGGGGCTTTATCAAGTCCATCGATCGCAATTTTTTTCCGCTGTTGCTGAATCCGCGCTTCCAAAACAGAAGCGCGACACGATCACCTAAAAGCATCGATTGATATGTGAGATTCCACGTGCCAAAACCACCATATGATTATGAGAACCGCTGTAGTGGAGAGCTCCGGAAATTTCGACCACCTGCGGTTCTTTAACATGCACCCAAATCTGAGCACACGGGCCTACAACATTTCCGACTCTGTCAGAAATGCAGCCGCCGCAGCCGGGATTTAATCCCGTGACCTGCGGGTCAGCAGCTGTGTACCTAAGCCACAGCGGGGAGGAACCCAAAAGCAGTAGAGTGCGTATGATAGTATAGCTTCAAAACCTAGGAAACAGTTCCCAAAAGAAACCTGTCCACTCTCTGCACTGCCCGAACGCAAGGGAGTGCCAAAAGCAGTCGATGCTTTTCTCTGGGAATGATCCGTCTTTAGGAAGTTCTGAAATGCGACTTCCCATGGTCTCCTCTTTTATTCTGCGCCCTCAGCGCACTTGGTGAACAAAGAGCCACTCACCCTCGCGTACGCATACAAGCTCACTTCACCGAAGGCTGTCGTTTTGTCAGGCTTACAGGTTTTTCCACATAGAGTTTTTTTGTAGTTTTCTTGGATTTAGACAATTGATACAGTAGGAAACGCTGGCCCATACTTTTAAATAACCTGCTGACTACTGAGCCAGCTGATCTGTGGCAGCCATGGAGCAGCGAACCCTCCTCTGTTTACATAGGACGTCTTATAAAAACAAAATATTAAAAGAAAAAGCGGTGTGCTCGATCGCGAGACTGTATACTTGGCTATCACTCTACCGACTAGTGAACTCGTGACCCTGAACGAAGCACGCACACACACACACACACACACACACAAAAAAAAAAACACGAACAGGAAAAGCGATGAAAGTGGCGGTGCTCTGCACCAATACTTCCAAAAACGAGCTTCCAGGAACGCACTTGAAGAAAAACGGGACACCGAACTTCACACACAAATGATTGTGGGTGGCCCAATTCCGGGGGCTGCAGGCGTCAAGACATCAACAAGCGCAGGTCACTCGACTCAAAGGGAAGCGGAACGTCCACGAGAGACGACATCCTTGAAGAAGCAGCCTCTGAGCGGTGTTTTATGGCCACGTCACGTGCAGAAACGGCCAGTCGATCGGAGAAGAGCTGCAGAAGTAAAGGGATGGGCATGTGCTTTTTTGGAACGAACTATTCATCTAGCAGCGAAAATAGAAAAACGTAGCCGCTGCCTCAATGTCTGACAGATCACTCTCACTGATGTGCACATGTGCACAATGTTGCTTGCCAATTTCTCCTTTTCGTGTTGCTTATTTTGTACACCTAAACCTTACCGACGCAATATTTGGTCACCTATTGGTATTTTATGCTTGTTTTTCACTTTCCTTCGGCAGCTGCAATCATTTTCGCGGCAGCCATTTTTTAAGTTCTTTTTTCAGGGTAAACCCTCGTAGCTTCACCATAGAGGCCTGTTTACGTTCTTTTTAGCCGGTCTCTGACGACAGGCACTTTGACTGCCATATGGCAGGTTATATGGTGTTTTGCCTATAGCATAACCATGGCTGAGAAATGGTTATTCTGAAGTGTAACTCCACAGTTAAACGGCGGTCGACTCCAAGGCAGCCCTTCAATGCGTGCGAAGTCTACGACGTGGTAACTACCACCAGTGGGTGTATCGTATAAATGAAATTTGTCATCGCGCCGCTCATCAAGGACACGACATTGTTTTAAAATGGTTGCCGGACCACTGTGGCATCAGTGGTAACCACCTCGCCGACGACGCTGCCCGACGTGCTCACGATGGAGCGCCCACACTGTTAATACCCTTGTCAAGAGTAGACGCAGCTAGAGAACTTCGTCACATCGCGCATAATGCCACGCTTGCACACTGGAATTCTCCACTTAATTCCATTCATCGCCCTAGGAACCTTGAGTCATTACGTCAGAAACAAGTGCCATCCAAGATTTCTCGACGTGACGCTACAATGCTGTGCCGGCTGTGGACTGGGGTAGTGTTTACTAAGTCATTCAGCCATCGCATTGGCATGGCAGATTCATCCATGTGTGAAAGCTGCAACTGTATAGAGACTATTGAACATCTCTTGTGCCACTGTGCCCAATTTGATGAAGATCGCCGGACTCTCCAGTGTGCCTTGAACAGACTCGATAACCGGCCATTTAATGAAGCAAAGATGTTAGAAGCCTGGTCGCGCAGCACATCAGCACAGAAAGCCACACGAGCCCTCCTGAGATACTTGACAGCAACTTCATTGAGGGACCGCCTGTCAAACTCGGCATTGTGTGTGTGATGTGACATGTCTGTCCTTCTCTCTCTTTTCTTTTACTCCCCTCTCCCCCTCCCCTTGTGTATGGTAGCAAACTGGACGCACAGTCTAGTTAACTTCCCTACCTTTCCTACATTTCTTCCCTCTCTCCCTCTTTTTCTCTATCTCTCTCTCTCGCTCTCTAAACGGCGGTTATTATTATTGTAAATGCAGACTGTCTAAAAAAGAACATATGAGCTCACTGCCTCTCTAGGGAATGCCTACACAAATGTTCAACCATCGAGCTAAGTAACGTTGAACGGGGTCCGATAATTTTTATATTTCGCATATCAGAACGCAAATTTCTGCCCCCCCCCCACCCACACTGTTTTGTAATTTGCTTATCGTGTTTACCTGCATACTGACAAGGCTGTTTAGTGTTGGCTACCGTCGGCTGGTGTGGTCATTATTTATTATGGCTTACAGCGTGAAACACACGGACATAGACTAGAGAAAAGGACACAATAGAGCGTTGTTCTTTTATAGACGATAGTCTTTTTGGGGGCAATTCGAAGCAAAAATTTTGGTCTGTCTACATGTCAGTCTGCCTCTACATTTCTCTCTTTGTTCGCTGCAATGATACTCCAAACAGCACTAAGCAATAACCCCTAACGGCCAACCCCATCTGCAGCGCCCACCACTATTGCTCAAGTTTCAGCGTTCATACGTGTGTGATTGTCAATTAAAAACAATTATTGGGTATATCAGAGGCACCACAACAACACATCAATGTTTTCATGGGTGTCTTTATACTAAATAAGGTACACATAAGTGATTCTAAGGACCGTAGCGTTTATCGCACTGCGCAGACAATGCAACGCGATGCTCAAAGAGGCAAGTGTTTCCAACGCTTTGCTAAGACGACATGGTGGTGCCACCTGTTCATCGCTTTGCGTTCTACACCTTATCGCCTCCGAGACAGACGCGAATCTTTCTCCATGGGCGCGCACGCCTTCCTTAGTTTTCAAAGATACCTGCCAGAGAGCGCTCGTGCCTAACGTGCCCCGATGCGCTCGTTCACCTTCGCTGCATGGATCGAGGTTCTCTAAAGCAGCGCTTCCAAAATTCAATTAACCTATTTTCTTGTGCAGAGCATCAAATAAACGTTCTCTTCGCTCTATTCACACGCAAGAATATCGTCTTTCGACGACATTTGCGCTGAAAACATGCCGATACGGGTCCATTTTTTTACTTCATTATTCATTGATGCAATGGATGGCTGGCTAAAAAATTTATTCCTTCTTATTTATAAAAAAATCGCCTACATAATTTGTCTCGATAGCTTGTCTGGGTGCTTAAGGAGCAATTTTTTGTTCAATAAGAGAGTGGCACTCACAATGTCGACTTTATGTCCGGGTCTTTCACGCTGTAAGCTACGACAAATATTCACTAACTAGCCAAGTTTTCCATTGTGGTTTTTATGATGTCTAATGTAGTATAGTCTTCATTATGGTTTGCATACATAATTTATAATGCTAGCTCACTCTGGCTCAGTCACACCTAACGTTGTTTAAAATGGTGTTAGTGATGTATTGTTGGCTAGTCTGTTGCCCATTCTTACCGCATCTCGAAATGGTGGGAAAGGTGCCCAATTTCGACTACGATTGAATAATAATGAGTGTCACCTTCATATTAATATAATCGCCTTCTGTGAACTTGAATCCAATAATGAATCCAAGTTTACGAATTCATTTACGCAGTTGCAGTGTTTTACATAAGTTTCTTGCACCAGTATCGAGCAACCAGTTTTTGCCGTCGTGGTAGTGGGAAATAAGCTGGATCCTGCGTTAGGAATCAAAATGAAAGAACTGTTGCGATATATGCTACACTTCATACTCCGCCGCTTGTGCGGATACAGCTTAAGGTTATACCACCTGAAGTTTACTATTGGTTTGCTCACAATGGTAAAATAAAGTCGAAGCTCTAGCAAGAAGATTTAAAACATAAAATTACTTTGCGATAAAAACGACATTTGTTTTTTGACATTCCGAAAGTGACAAAGCTTCTCATCGACTTTTTCAGTGAAATGATAATTCCTTGATGAGAAGGTGAAGGTCGTTTAACTGAGTTATCTGATCTAGAATAGGAAATCAGAAAGATTTTGCATAGGAAGTTAGGAGTTCATTTCCACAGTCCTCGCGTGAAATGGCGCCTGGTAATCTTGGGAGGGGAGACATATACTCCTTCAACTAAGCCACCGAGGTTTCTTTCCTTTAATTTCGCTTGCCAGTCTCTGTGAAATTTCCGTCAAGGATATTGTCTCTCGTCGTCCCAGCAACTACTCATACGACGTTGGGAGCTAGTGGAAATAATCGAAGTTTGACCGTGTGTAAACCCTCAGATTTCCCAACTGGTCTTCCATTTCTCGGTTGGATGCGGCGCACTCTATCTGTAAGGTCTTACCCATTCGCGTAGGGCCCGGAATTTGATACCTAGATCTCAGAACTCCTTTAGAAAACACCATATGAAGGTGAAACGTGAATTGTGGTTGCAGTGCTGCCATTCTAACATTATAAACATTACATATGTATGTATTCCAATTACATATGTATTCCAATGAGACAGGCATGACATTGGCAAAGCGTCACTTGAAAGTAATCGCCATCCACTGAAGTTGGTCTACATAGCACTATCGCGGGTAGTACTATGCTCGCAAGCACAGGCTTTCAGCTCGTGGTGGCAACACTTATTTTGCTCTTGACCTTCTAACACAACTATAAACATTTGGTCATATAGAAGATATGCGACTATTCAACACAGGTGCCTGTGCGTATAGCATCTGCACATATAACTGCGTATAGCATCTGCACATATAATACGTGGCATCTGCCGAATTAGTTTTTTATTTGATTTACCGTAGCTAAATTACGCTAAATTATATCGCTGTAGAACTTGTAAGTCTGCCTTCTTCCTCTTCTTTTTTACCTTGCATGGGGAAACTGCTTGCGTTTTAGGGGCGAAGCTCGTTTGTCCTTAGTAGCTGTTGTAGTATGTAACAACTAAAACCTTTTGACCTCCAACGCACTGGAGAAATCTCCCACCGGCACCACCTTGCAGGCCAAATGTTACACTTGTTACACACTACGACTAAAACTATGAGGAACGAACGGGTGCCGCATTAACGAGCTTCGCCCCTAAATTTGGGTGGCAGTGAGGCATACACACGTTTACAATATACTTATAGCGATCAGAGACACAGTTGATAGTGCCTTGTTTGCTGCTGCTGCTGCTGCTGCTGCTGCTGCTGCTAAACAAGCTGCACGAGTCGAGGCTCAGAGCAGCTCACCCCAGCATCAACAATTGCATGCCACCGCTAAATGCTCCTTGCAGTTGGCATATTACGAACGCGTCAACAAAACCCGCAAAATACTTAAACAGTCGATGTCTTCTTTCACATTACCAAGTGTTCTAATCGCTGTGGAATTCCTCATTCTCCGTATTCCTTTTTGTCTTCTTTCAAAACATTTATTGCCCATCAAGATTTCACGATGGCCTTGTTGGTGTTTCTTAGTTCCCGAAGTATAGCACATTCAAGACGGCGCAAAGCAAAAACACGCCTAGCGCTGCGTGTTGTCTTTCACTTGGTTTCCTTTTGGATATACATTGTACCTTCGGGCCAATTTCGTCTACTGAACTGGCCGATAGTAAACCCAAAAGTGCTTTGAATTTAACCTCCCTGTCTTTCTCCATTCCCACTATGTTTACCTTGACAAAAAATCCTTTTCCGACATTTGTGTTTCCTATTTCTTGTCGAGCTTTCAAAAAAAATGAATTAAAAGCACCCCCTCCCTTCAAAGACAGCTTTCGGAATGCTGAATTTTCGATAAAGCTTAGTTCCCCTTTTTTCAAAGAACATAGCCCGAAAGCAGATGTTCAAGCATGAAGTAGCGATTGTGACCTACGCAGCTAGTAGCTGGGTCCGAAGCACAGTGCACTAACGATGAAAAACTTCACATTAGCGGGGAATCCCACGTTCTGCAAACTTTTGTGGGTGAGTCTACATCGGAAGGTAAACGTCGACAATGTCTTTCGCGCTATTATTGTTTACAGGATCATACTAAGTGGTCGCTGAACGGTGTCTGCGGTGCACCAAATTTACTGAACGCGTCTTTGTTTCTCGCTGCTGTAATTTTGCCCTGGTAGGCGTTGGGGATTCGCTAAATGAAGATGGACAGTATTTTTGGGCACGTCGTAAGTTGGTGAGTTCAAGTGTGCGTGATGCACTGCAGGCTGGGCTCACTTTGGCTTCGAAGTTCTGTGCACTTCTCGCTGGCGCAGCAGTTGGATCTTTTGTAACTTCTGAAATAACAACTTTGGTCGGTTGGGGGCGTATACGCCACTTGCTGGCTCATGCTTATGATTGTGTGCTCATGATTGTGCTTATGATTGTGCTCATGATTGTGTGTACCTTCTTATCTCTCTGCAACCTCTTTTCTTCCCTTCATTCCTTTCGCAGTGCAGGGTAGCAAACTGGATGTGCGTCTGGTTAACCTACCTGCCTTTCATTGCATCTTCATCTCTCTCTCTCTCTCTTATGCCGTGGGTGAAAAAGTTGATAATGTTGTGGATGGTGACTGCCTGTTTCATGCTACTAATTCGTAGCCTGGTGCTAATTAAGTATACGCTATGGTAATTGCGATCACTCAGAATTAGGGCAATAAGCCCGCCTCGATCACCAGGTGTGTCTTGTGTGCGCTCCTCCGGGACACTGCGAGTTGGCCGAACGTGAGCTGCCTTCAACGGTCTCAGTGAGCAACCACGCCAAGGAGATGCGCTGACTGAACATGTGATTGGTAAGCAACATACGTGCTCCCGCTTATCTTCGCAAGGCAGGGTTATGAATGGGGTCATTTAGTAGAAGAGCACTGGAGTGTTTGAAAGGTCGTACGTCACGAGAGGCGCTGTGCTGTACACCTGTCCTTCTAGATGTACACTTGTAGCTGGACTCGAGAACAAGAAGAATAACCATATACTGCTGTGCGTCGGTGTTCCTAGTTCTGCGTGAAGGCACCGTATACTTACGTGTGATCGTAAACAGAATATTTATGAGACGCCGGCAGACTGTTCCCCCAGGCATGTGCTCAAGAAGTTCGATAAGTGAAAGGGAAAATGAAATTGTTATAGACGGCAGCCTCCCATCGCTCCTCGTGTTCTGACCTCTGCCACGGGGGCTTGGTTTTGTTCGGGCGAATCAGAAATACGGGATTGAAGGGGGATCTGGTGCTAGGAAACAAGTCACAGTAACGAGAAGTCTCGCCATGCATAAAAAACAAGAGAAGGAAAGCAGTCGGGACTGTGGCCATTTTAAGTCTACGTCACAAAACCTGGTCACTTCTAGAAAGGTATTTTTGCGGTGAGGGGTACGTTAGGTGGTAATTTCGGTAAAAGTGTGTGACCTCGTGGTACAGCTGATTCCTGGCACCACAAGTCACTTTGAGCCCGGTTAGTGAGTGCTCGGGCTTGGGTTTGAATCTCCGTGTTGCCCTGGGTGTCCACAGTGCGCAGGGACCCAGAGGAGTGCGATGAGGTGATCAGGCGGAGGAGATAATTCAAGAATTCTAGCAGCCAAAGAGTGGAATTTGAGAGGGGCAAAATTACGAATCGCAGTTGTAGAACCAGATAAAATGTACCAGAATATCTGCGAAATGAGCCCGTCAATGATATCGCATCATTAAAAGTGTCCTGTAGTGCCCTCGATGCCGAACAGGCTGCCCGACCTGTTTTTTGAATGACCGTAGGCGCATTGCCGCGAACGCGAGCGCAACTAGAAGGCAGGCGAACCTTTTCAGCGCACTTGCTACAGTGTCAACACTGAGTGCAACTGCACACGTTTTCTTATTTAAAGACAATTGTCTTCCTTGGGAGAGTTTGGTATGTATATCTCTTTAGAAGAAAAAGTATTTCATCGTGGGACGCTACAGACACATGTAAGCAGTTTCTATGCAACAAGCAAAATAACGTAAATAAATGAATAAGCCCATTATATTTAATGCCTTTGAAAAAAATTTCCAAGGCCAAAGAGTGTCCAAAACCGCATCACATGGTGACATAGTATATACAAAACATGCAAGACGTGAAAATGTCATCAAATATGTACAAGGGATCTCCTGATGTGTAAAATTTCAATAGCTTACAGTCTCAGAATAGGGCGCATGTATACACAAACCCACATGTATACGAGGCCTAGACAAGCACATGAAAATATTAAAGTACATGCACCAATCGAGTACAGTGAGATGACCTGGCTATAGAAACCAGGCCAGATGTAATACTAGCCGTACACACCTACGAACTACCGACAGGAAGCGGTATAACCACTGTCGTAGAAATTCCTACTCTCCAAAGAACAATTTCTCTGACAGAAACGATGGAAGTTCGAAGTATAGGCTTTCCAGAATCGGAAAGAGAGCTCGGCGACGATGACCTGCTGGCACAGCTTCGCACCTACCACGCCACAAATAAAAAAATCTCGCAGCTATTAGAAGGCGCGCAAAGCGACTACATGAGAAGCGACCAGATATGACAAAGCGATTAACACCTAGGCCACGGAAACCAGTGTTAACGCCTTTTCAAAGCACATTTGCAATGACGCATTGCTAGAGCACATGCTGGTTAGACTCCTATTAGGGCAAATAGAAGATGGGATCATGCCCCACCTCTCAATGTGTCCCGTGTTGAGAGTACTTTTCATCTTACACGCCTCAGAAAGTCACAAAGATTGCCAGGAAAAAAGGATGCCGTTATCGTGCCCCATGAGAGACGTCTCGATTGTGCTACAGAGGATGGATAAACCAGAGGGAGCAGAAGGGCCACCATTGTTTCTACAACACGGCTTTCTAGATGGCCCATATCGGCACAAACCTACTGCCCATGCCGATAAAATGCTACTTCAGTGGAGGAAAATGCAAAAGCGTTAAGTGCTTGTGGTGCAGAGTTAAGCCTTGCATCCGGAAGCAAGAAGCGTATCTTGGTATCTAAGAACTAGCAGGCAATATCACGCGCACGGCACTTATCACCGTGTAGCAAGTAAAGTAATAATCGCAGGGAAGCAGCAGGCAGCGATGAGACACAGATGGAAATGCGAATCCACCGCATTTGCGAGGTTCTCCAAGTGCTGCTCAGCAAACTAGCTACGTTTCACCTGATCAAAAAAAAAGGGGGGGGGGGAGTCGAGGAAGGACGGCATTGACGTATTTATTCGGAATGGGGGCTGTAAAACATGAGATAAGTACCATGCACGGCGGCAAAACAGAGTCTGTGCTAAGTCCCTTCTTTCCAATATCGATAAGTTGTACTCCGAGCGTGGCGTTTTGCGTCCTCGAGTACTGAAAATCACACGGAGATTGATACGCTATAGCAGTTATAATCAAGACACAGAATGGGAATGGAGCCGCTTTTTCGAAGACCGAAAAAGGGACGGTGGCAAACGTCTGGGAAACCAATGAACAAATATCTACATCTTGAAAACATCAACGCCGCACCTGAAATAGTCCCATATTCAGCAAGAAGTCGTATGCTACGAGATAAACTGGCTTCTTTCTTCAAATATAGCGTGATGTCATCAGTGAATGCTATAACCTTCACGGTACCACTACCTGGTAGTGAAAGGCTTAGAACATATGGATCGGTGAGCAGCGAGTGCACGAATGTTTCCAGGCTGAGGACAAAAGGTACAGGAGATAGGAGACAACCCTGGCGTACACGACGGATAAAAGGAAATGGATCACTCTCTAAACTATAAAAAAACGACGTGCTGTGTATATTTATATGTGCATTTCTGAGAAGCTCAGTAAAGATTTGCGAGAAGTCAAACGCTGCCATTACCCTAAATATGTGGGTATTTTCGAAGCAATCGAACGCCTTTTCTCGATCAAGTGAAACGAAAAGTCGCCGAGCTGATCTTGCCAACGTGTAAGCAGTTATTACACGCGAAATAAATGAGAGACTTTGTGCTTAGAAAAAGTGGTTAACAATTTAGAGTATTTCGTACACTACTTTGGGAAAGCATAAAGCCTTCCCGTGGACCTCACACTTGATGAGGCCGCCAAAGGAGACTTTTAAATTGAAACCATATTTATGATACGTGGGGTTTAACGTCCAAAACCACAATATGATTATGAGAGATGCCGTATTGGAGAGCATCGGAAATTTCGACCACCTGGGGTTCTTTAAAGTGCACCCAAATCTGAGCGCACGGGCGTACAACATTTTCGCCGCGATCGGAAACTGGCATTTCATCCTGCAACCTACGGGTCAGCAGCCTAGTACTTTAGCTACTAGACTACCACGGCGGGGCATCCAATTTAATAGACTTTTTATTTCCAGATATATCTTACACAGCTTATGTGCACACGGAAAATTAGATAATGGTGATCAATACGTATGTACAATGCAAGCTGTTATATACAGCGAAATAACTTATAGCGTATGCAGTGACGTACAATGCAAAAATTCTACAACAAAGGCAGGATATTCATGACATCAAGATGAGTAAACTTAAATAAACAGTAACGCTATAGGAACAAACAAGGGGAGGACATTCACAGTTTAGGGTGATGTTTTGCATTCACCTGTGAGGACAATTTGCTCTCGCGCTCAAGAACAATATTGCACAAAAAGGACATGTTTCTAAAGAAGAAAAGAAAAATACACACTGTAATGTCACAGTGTTTATAGCCCACCTCCTCAATAGGGGAGGAAAGGCTTGGACACTCTGTTGTTTTTTACGATAATAAATCGCGTAGACCAGCGTCGGAGGAAAGCCTCCTCTCCCAGCATGACTAGCTCTGCGTTAAGATGCATAAGCATTATGTTTCTTAGCCGATGTAGTAGGGGAAACATGGTTCTCTGGGGGCGTCCCCTCAGGTGGGCTAGTCCCCTTCGTTTCCATAAGATGAAGGCTCCGATAGCCATTAAGAGTACGACAAAGTTATCCCTGTGGCTAGACTTCCAGTGACCGAAGAAATCCAGAATGAGACTAAGTGTGACCCGATTAATAGATTGTCGAAAATTCACTGCTTCCTAAGTGACCAGCCATATTGATCTGGTTTTTGTGTTCATACTGGCTGACATTGTAAATAAAAAAAACAACTATTACCCATATTTTCACACAACATAATTACGGTGTCATTAGGCAGTGTGTTGCTTTATTTGTAAAGAGCGTAGATACGCAATTATAGAGATCGCAGGGCTTATTACTTGGCGCTGGCAACGTGACGCTATGACCCAAAAATGGGTGTTTTCTGTGCTTCACTAAAACAACATTGTGCTGCCACCTATTAGTGGATTTGCGTTTCTAGCAAAAAAAAAACTGCTTGATGACGTTGCGTATCTCACGCAGCGCCTCTTCGCCGATTTAATTTTCTCGCGCTGTTCGTCCAACTAACGTTTTATGTTTTGATATACAAGACAAGAGACTGTCGGTTTTCGACAACCTTTGCCATAGAAGCACGCAGATAAGCCATTAATTTTTTTATTCCCTAAATCGCAGCATTCACAAGGTTGTTGAAGGGCTGATCAAAATGGTTTTTCATGCACAGCTTGCTATATTCCAGCATGCAGCCTGTTTCCCTTCTCCATTCGGCCCTTCGATTCCAGTTCGTAACATGTTTTAGAAGGATATATGTACTGTTTTAGGTATCAACCTAGAAAATGCCTGGTTCCGTGAAGCTCATGGCATCATTCGTTGGCAGATTCGAAGTGACCCACGAACTCTGCGCTGGAGCACTCCACTCTGGCGGAGAGCAACAGAAGAGAATCTGCCAATGAAACACATAGGCTCCCCTTGGAGCAAATGGCAGGGTCAAAATGAAAAGCGATGCGTGCGTCTCTCTTCTTGCTTGAATTGGAGTAGATAAACTTTCGTTTTGCCTTCCAGAACACAGTTAACTGTGTTGCGGGCAGCTCCTTGGGTGGGGACGCTGGGCTCAGCGGCGCTACGCTAGCGGAACGTGACCTCTGGTGCGAGGCGCAACTGACGCCACTGGCGTCCGTTGGCAAGCCCAAAGTTGGCACCGTTTCTGGAGGTTTCAAGGCACGGGGCTCTTGCGACTTCCGGTTGAATCTGCCGATTTTTGCGAAGTAAAAAAAGTTGCTCCGTGGAGTGGATCTCGCGACGGAAATGCTCCAGATCTGCCAATGAAACGTACAGAGAGCACTCGCAATCTGCCAATGGAAGAGACTTGCTTCACATGGAGCAGCAAGTATTACCGGAAGTGCTTCGAAGTATTACCGGATGTGCTCCGAAACCTGAATGACACCATCATATTCAAATTTGGCCCAGGTGGCGCTAGCGTGTCAGCTCTGTTCATTCAGAAGCTTTAAGCTCCGTCAGCGCCGCAGGAATTGGTTTAGACATTGCCCGCGGGACGGTGCCTAGTACACACCAACAAGTAAGCACCGCTCTTTCTCCTATGCATCAATGCGCTGATCACGTAATACGCTCCACGCACACCGCGCATCGTCACAAAGCTGGTCGAATTGCTTTAGCAAAACTTTTACATCCTCCAGCTATACAATTTACATCCTTATGTCAAGACACTGTGAAATTAAAATTCGAGCTTTAATGGACAGTAGTAACCAAGGGCTTGTTACCACGAGAAGCGTATGTATGTCTGAAAATAGGATCACGAAAAGAATAATTTTAATAACAAAAAATTCACTTCGTTGATCCTACTATCGGGTGACCACGACACGATTCAACGTGGAACTTACCTCGTGGCACCAGTGAATATCACACCTGAACCAGAAGGAAAATGGAAGTCAACACATTGCACTAATGTGAAATAAGCGAGGCCATCACGCTTTCGCTGCTTCCGCGACTTGTCATTACAGCCTCAGGTGTTGCCGGAAATATAGTTCAATACCGAAGCTGTCAAGTTCGCTGAACCAAACCATTGATTTATCTTTTTACTATAGTCGACAAACGTGCACACTTTAAAACCATTTCTTAACATAACACCAAGCAGTTACGGTCCAAAGCCCAGCAGAATGTTGAATTTAACACCTCAGCTTTCCTCTGTGATATCCTTGCAGCGTTGTTAGACTGAAGTTGTGGATAAGAGGTTGTTAAGTTGGTGTTTCGAATGCAAAGCATTTCATGGACATAAAGTTCTCTAAAACCAAATATTTTCTTGTATCAGCCATTTTAAAATAATAAAGTTACTTATATCAAGGTGTAGCTCTCTAGCGTTGGTAGGAATTCTATACGAAAAGGAAAATACACAACCACACACCTGTTTGTGACTCCAAGCCACAAGGAAATCCATACAGATTTCTAAAAAAATAACAGGATATCCACAGAGTGAATGATGATGAGTGGGACGAAGCGTCCATCCGTCCGTCTTTCTGTGGATATGCTGTGGTCGGTACGCTGCAGGGATGGACTGTCTTAGATCATGAGGTGCTTCAACCCTAAAAGCCTTTTAGTTGAGAAAGTTCGTGCTGATACGGGGATCGAACGCAAGACCAACGCTTTGCCGCGGTGGTCACTCTACCAATCGAGCTACCAAGGAAGCTATAAATTGGCAGCGCAAGGGTGAATTCATCGACAACTCGAACAACAAGGACACAAATAATGCAAATGAGTTCTGAGGAGAACGTGGCGGAAAGATATAAGAAAGCTAAAATAGACAACCACCCGTTTGTGGCTCTGGCTTCAAGCCACAAACGAGGGGTTGTCTATTTTGCTTTTCTTAACGCTTTCCGCCAACTTGCGGGTCTACGCAGAACTCATTTGCAGGATGTGCAGCTTTAGGCACCGCAAAATAACGAAAACATGAAAATAAACTCCTTTGTAACCTTTATTGCGAAAGTTACTCACGCCCAAATGTTACATTGTAGGTAATCGTATTTAGAGTTGAGTCGAGTTCTCCGAGTGTGTTTTGTTCGTGCCGTGACACAGCGAAACCACTTCTTGCTGGGTCCTCTCAGTGACCACAGAGCGTCACGTTGTGGTTGCTGTGGTTTCATTGGCAAGAAAGACGATAGTCTTTCTTGGGGACCTTCGACGCCAAAATTTTGGTCTTTCTATCTATCTGCCCCGCCACGGTGGTCTAGTGGCTAAGGTACTCGGCTGCTAACCCGCAGGTCGCGGGTTTGAATCCCGGCTGCTGTGGCTGCATTTCCGATGGAAGCGGAAATGTTGTAGGCCCATGTGCTGAGATTTGGGTGCACGTTAAGGACCCCAGGTGGTCGAGATTTCCCGAGCCCTCCACTACGGCGTCTCTCATAATCATATGGTGGTTTTGGGACGTTAAACCCGACATATCTATCTATCTTGTATCTATCTGTCTGTAAACTTGTCTGTTTGTCTGCGGTAACAATACCTCAAACGGCCAACCCTATCCTGAGCGCCCACCAATATTGCTCAAGTTTATACTTGTGCGGTTGTCAATTAAAAAGCAATTATTGCGCATATCTAAGGCACCATGACAACTCGTCAATATTTTGTATATATCTTTATACTGGAAGGAACACATGAGTATTTCTAAGGACCGTAGTGTTTATCACGCTGCGCTGACAGTGCAAGGCGATGCTCAAAAATGCAAGTGTTTTCAGCGCTTTGCTTAGACAACAAGCTAATGGCACCTGCCCGTCGCTTTGCGTTCTACACCTTGTCGCCTCCGAGACTGGCGCGCATCTTTCTCCGCGGGCGCTCACGTCTTCCTTCGTTTTCGAAGACAACAGCGAGATGACGCTCGTGTCTAACGTGCCTTAAGATCCCTAGAAGAAACAATTTTGCAAGGTAGCGTCACTCATTGTTCTCGAGCCGTCCTCGTCACTCTCTTGTTTATCCCCCCCCCCTTTTTTTTCTGCTATCCGCGTCTGTAATTGGTGCATTCCTTGCACGTGATCTTGCAACTGACTGGTGGTGTTACTTATTAATATGCAAAAGGTTCAAAATGACTACGCATGCGCATATGACTGCAGCCGGATTCTAGCCGTGACGAAAGACGAAATCGTAGCTAGGACATAAACTGAAGAGGAGGGGCGTTTCAGTTGCGGCGCCAAGTCGGCCAAGATTGTTTCGCAGTTCTCGTTCAATGCAATATTCCAAGTTTTTCTATAAGGCTGCATTGCTGTGAAACAACAGAAAACGGTTTCGCTCTCTTCAACTTACTTGTGCTATCCGAAATGAAGCACGCCGCGAAGTGTAGCTATGAAACATTTGACGCGAACGCTTTCGTGCTACTCCGTCGATGTACGTCAACCTGGATCTG
The DNA here is from genome assembly GCF_043290135.1 of Rhipicephalus microplus. Classification (NCBI taxonomy): domain Eukaryota; kingdom Metazoa; phylum Arthropoda; class Arachnida; order Ixodida; family Ixodidae; genus Rhipicephalus; species Rhipicephalus microplus. Next base: position 2,664,171 of record NW_027464616.1, on the reverse strand, counting down.
CGAAGCGAGCTTATAACAGAGTTGCCTAATCTGCGTGCAAGCAGGTTGCAACGCACTCCTGGCTTTACTTATAACTGCGTTTCGGCTTCTATCTCGGATAAAATGATGGATCGTAATGAACTTTGGGCAGTCAATTTAGATTGACGAGCCTTAAAAAAAGGTCATATTTGTTGCTTTTTATTGAAATGCCAGGAGCGCGTATAATGCGCGTTTAGTCAATTCCAGTCGTTGCAAATACTTGTTCGTATGCACGTATACCGAGCAGCTGGAGCGTGTTATCAACGCACCTTCGGAAACATTTCACGCTTGACCAGAATGCGTCATAAAGGAGCCTAAACGCGCTGTTTCGGGACACCACACCAGTAGGACTCTCACTTTTCAGCAACATCCGCGCACCACACCTGAATCATCGGGCATAACGATTGCCAAATTGGGCACATTAAAAAGAAATGGCAGCATATCCACGGAGTGAATGATGGAGAGTGGGGCGAAGCATCCGTCCGTTCATTCGTTCTTGTTTCCGTCCGTCCATGCGTCCGTATGTGTGACCGTCCGTGGATCCATCCGCCCGTCCGTGCGAGCGTCTGGTCGTGCGTCCGCACGTCCATCTGTGCTACCGTCCCTGCGTTCGTTCATGCATCCACCCCTGCGTCCGTCCATGCGTTTATCCGGCCGTGCAGCCATTCGTTCATCTGTCCATGCATCTGTCTATGAGTCCGTTCTTCCATCTAGTCAACACTCTAAGTACCACCATCTCGCATCTTTTCATCATATATTCCCCATATAGAAGCACCGCCATCCGGTGGACATTCCAAGGACTAAACGAGAGGTGGCACGCGCACACTTTTTTACGGCTTGCGCTTCATGTCTACTTCCCCCCTTTAACCACCTCGAGTTCATAGTAATACTACTTCACTGTATTCATGGCACTGCGACCCAACGCTCACTAAACCTTTCTAAAACCAAGGAGGTTACGCCCAGCGAGTAAAACGTAGCAACCCATTCTTGTCAGATGTACTCAATGTCAGTAGTGCTCAATGTACATACCAATGACTGCTAATGGGGAATGAGAGACGGGAAAATTCCGTTTTTCCTTCGTGTCTACTTCCCACCTTTAACATACCCCGAGTTCATGGTATATACTAGTTCACTGTATTCATGGCACTGCGGCCCAACGCTTGCTAAACCTTTCTAAAATCAAGGAGGTTACTCCAGCTAGTATAATATAGCGAGCCTTTCTTGTCAGATAGTGCTCAATGTACATACCAATAGCTGCTGTTGGGGAATAACAGACAGGAGAATTCGGCTTTTAGTTAACGCGCACGCTACCAATTTTTTATTGTTCAACAAAGCACAGGAGAAATCTCCCACACCGTGCCACATTGCAGGTCAAAACATGGGACTGGTTACGCACTACGACGAGGGACGAACGCGTGCCGCTTCAAGGAGCTTCGCCCCTAAATAACGTCATCGCAGTGCTGCTAGTCAAGCGTTCGTACCAGTCTGGCCGTGGTTTTTCCTTGCGTGTGCAAAAGCCGACTGTAATCACTCGTCACAGCGTCACGCACTGTGGTCACTGACAGGACCAAGCAAGAAGTGCTTTCACTGTGTCACGGCACGAACAAAACACATTCGGAGAACTCGACTACGCTCTAAATACGGTTACCTATAATGTAATTTTTGGGCGTGAGTAACTTTTGAAATAAAGGTTACAAAGGAGTTTATTTTCATGTTTTCGTCATTTTGCGGTGCCTAAAAGTTACAAAATCCACATTTCGAGCAATGCATACGTTACCAGCGCGAAAAGCACAGTGTAACCTGTTCGTAGTCACCTATGAACAACGCTGTAACTGGTGTGTACACAGCCTCACCGCGTCCCTCGCCAAAAAAGAAAGAAAGGGTAAAAGCATGGTTACAGTATACCGCAGCCGCATGCAGCGCGGGTTCTCCTCCGCTTGGCGGTCGCCTTCATTCGGCGCCATGAAGTCTAGACCGCGGGAAGGCGCCGCCACGACAGGCGCAGCGCATATGCACCGCGTGCAGCGTGCAGCGCCGAATCGCCCGGGCAGCACGCGTGAGGCACGCCATTTTCTGGTGGCGCTTGCAAACTGCGTTTCCAAATCGCTTCCGTGGGATTGTGTGCGTTGCGTGAAACGGGTTATGTCGCTGAGCAGCAAATACATGTGGGGTGTGCTGCGTGGCAGCTGCAACGAAACATCTTGTGATTGTCGGCGTTACGTCGTTTTTTGTTCACCGGACGACTCCACAGCAAACGCCATTCGTTGCGACTACTGCAACCACTGCCCAGCGGCCCATGTCTGACTTGGGTAAGTGGCTTTTGTTTCAGATACACTTTGACGGCATGTGAGGTCTTCCTGATTTCAATACTTGTCAAATCGGGACCTTTCTCAGCTGGTAAGAGCGGCCTCGTTTGTGCATTTTGTTGTTAGAGTGCTTGTCTTAGCTTATATATATATATATATATATATATATATATATATATATATATATATATATATATATATATATGAGTTTCAGACAGTTTATCACTGCGCATGACTGACCTATTGCTCGCGACGCAGTGTAGAGAGATATTTTTGTCGATTTATCTGCTATCTGTGCTCCTTTTTATAGCAGAGTACCAGCGCAGCTGCGTCATGTTGTCTTGTGCTATCTTTGAAAAGTAGGGTGATAATCCTCCTCCAAATAAATATCGCCTTCTCATGTTATCGTGTGCAGCGGTGATTACGGGTTTTCGTGTAGTCATAAATGCGCAAGCTTCCAGTGCATGGCTGCGGCATCAACATTTTAAACCAGAGTTCTAGAACTTTGTGCGATCTTTCTGTACTTGTGAAGTAAGTTATGCGCCGTAAGCTTTTGACGGTACGCTTGGGGCACGAGTGAATATACTTATTGTGTGGTGCCACAGAATTGTGCTTTATGTAACACATAAACGACACTGGTTGTCTGAGGGTTCAGCGCACCATATTGTGCTGACGGCATCGATAGCGTGACAGAATTTTACGTTTTGTTACGACACAATTCTGTGTCCTATTTCATTGTGTATTCTACTTAGGTGGTACAGAACAAGGCAGTGGAGTTGTTGAACTGTCTACGCAGAGCGCGCAGCCTCAGCACTCGAAAGGTTAGTGGGTGCAGCACACTTGGACTTTTTTTTTTTCTGTCGGCCACAGCGGTTCTGTGGATACGGTGCTCGGCTGCCTACCCGCAGGTCGCGGGTACGACCCCGGCGGTCGCATTCCGGTGGAAGCGAAATGGTGGAAGCCCGTGTACGTTGTCAGTGCATGTTAGAAAACACCAGGTGGTCGAAATTTCCGTAGCCCTCCACTTCGGTGCCCCTAATAATCACATCTGGTTTTGGGACGTAAAACCCCAGATATGATGATCATTAGAATGTTTGTTTGTCCAACAAAAAAGTTCTTATTTTGCTGCTTCTCCATATTCCTATGGCTTGTTCCTCTATGCTTTCGCATGTTCACGAATGCGCACACTTCGTTTTACGGCGCCGGAGTTTATTTGACATGATTTCTCGAAATCGCTGCGCGTCTCTCTCCTTGTGCATCTTCTTTTGCTCTTGAGAAAGTAGAATGTGTAGCCTTGTACTCCACTGATATTTTTGTTCGTCTTTGTTTTCTGCGCCGTTTTGCTGGTTGGATATTATATTGTATACAGGTCACATTGCAGCATATATGAGAGTTGCCTTTTGAGTCCTTGAGAAAGCACGAAGGACATTTTAATAAAGAACGTTTTTAAAGCCACGTATTTTCGATTGCTGTATACCTTCGAAAAGATTACATTCCGAAAGAAAAGGGTGTGACCTATATAAACAAGATTTCACCTTTAATTTTGTAACCATTAGAATGGTTAGAAATGTCAAGGTTACACTAATGTAACTTTTAGGTTATAGGTGCACAAAAATGTGAAAAAGTTCACCTTTGCATAGGTTACCATATTTGGAATGTAGTTATAACTGGACGAACTGCGTTGTACGAGTATAGTGCCTAGAATATGATTATTCTAGGCACTATAGTATGAGACCGACGCGAGACGCCATGGCTAGTGTGTAGAATATAGAATTGAAAATTGTTGCCAGTTGAGTAACGCACATCCCCCTTGTTTTTGTGTTGTACTGTTTACATTCTGCCAAGCGTGTTCTTCGGAGGAGTTTCAGCAAGAAACTCGCCAGGGCAAGCAAGACAGCTGCAGCACAGAAAACAGGAGGCCGAGAGCGCGACACACGAACGTCGTCGTCTTTTCCCTCACTGCATGACACAGAGCTAGCGGCGATGTGCACCGGTACAACATTCATAAAAGTAACCGTTCATTTCGTTCCATTTTGTTTCATTCACATCTATTCACCGTAGCAACTGAACCCAAACACTCGCTTTTTGATAAAAGTTTTGAACCTTCTAGGGAGCGCTTTAGAAACATAGGCGAGGAGGAACAAGAAAGGTGTCGCTATATTGGGAACTTGTTTAGGGACCTTAACGTTTAGGGACCTTAATCTAGGGACCTTAACGTGCCTCTATGCGGTCGTTCGCTTTCGCTGCACGGATCGAAACTCTCTAAGGCAGCGTTTCCAGAATACAATTCTCCAATTTTCTCACGCAGATATTTATACACAACCATGACGATCTTTTGCAGTATTCATAAGGGACGGCTTCATGCCCTCCCATAGTTGAGTACCAAGTACTCGAAATCATTAAACATTTTTTCTAAACAGATGTTTCAGTATTAGAAGCCTACAGGATAGCCAAGTGCTCTCCCTTAGTAGAGTACCAAGTACTCTAAATCGTTCACGTGTTTTTTTTCTAAACACATGTTTCGGGAGGATATACGAGACGCTTTTTTGCTCTCCCATAGTAGAGTACATCGTACTTCAAATCATTAACAACTTTTTCTACACACACAAAAAACATCAAATAAACGTTTTGTTCTCTCTCTCCACATGCAAGGCTATCGTCTTTCGACGACATTTGCAGTGATACATGCAGATACGCGGCCAGTTTTTTTTCATTATGGCTGCTTAGGTTGATGTTGATTATCAGACGATTTATAATATGATCAATATGGTCAGCTAGAGGTTAATGTCATATTGCATTGTAAACAATTACTATTTTGAACGCTTGTTCTTAATTCTCGACACTGGGTCAGACATTTCAGAGAAAGCGCGCGCACGCTATTTAGATGATAGTCTTTCGCGCAGGCGAGCGTCCGTTGCCTATGCACGTTGAAATTTTTATCCCCCCCCCCCCCCCACGAACAACAGAGTGGTGGCAGAATTAAGCTCTTTTTTTCTGGAAATGGTAAGCTATACATAAAATAGAGATTGACATACAAACAAAAATGCAATTCAGGAATGTTTTCTATGACGCTTTCGCCAGCTCTTTAAAACTACAGCCGTCATAAAGAGTCGTGTGGGTTCGAGTGTGAACAGTGTTGAAGACGAGATGGATAGAGAAAGTGAGAGGGAACTGAAGTAATATGTTGCGTTTGGCGCGCGCCCACAGTCGAGACAAAGTTCAGGTCTGGGGTGAACGAGAAGTTGTAGGCGTTGCTGCTTGACTTCCGTGGAAAAGCACAGCCCCAGAAGGAAGTTGTAAAGTTGATAATGTGTATTGGTGCTTTCGTATTGTGGAAGCGGAGTGGACTGGCATGCCTGCGGGGACGCCCCCAGAGGGCCATGTTTCCTCTGCTACATCGCTTAGGAACCATGATGCTAACACATCTGAATAAAGAGTTATTCATTCTGGTGGAGGAGGCTTTCCTCCTGCGGTGGTCAACACCATTTATTCTTCTCAGAAAGAACAAAGTTTCCATGCCTTGCCTTCATTACTGAGAAGGTAAGTTAGTGTTGTGATTTCACTGAACCTGCATTTAGTATTTATTCTTAAACGCATTTCTTTAAAATATTTTTTTCCTTCTCATGAATTGTACGTACCCCTAAGCATAGGTTTCTTTATGCACGTTAGAATTTCTGTTTACAGGTACAAACAATTCCTGTTGTGCATTTGAATGTATATTAAGATATATTAGCAATGTCTTCAGAACGAACAAAGTAACACGTGTATAATTTTTTTCCAGAAGTCATCATCATCATCATCATCGTCATCATCAGCCTGACTACGTCCACTGCAGGACAAAGGCCTCTCCCATGTTCCGCCAGTTAACCTGGTCCTGTGCTTGCTGCTGCCAATTTATACCCGCAAACTTCTTAATATCGTCTGCCCACCTAACCTTCTGTCTCCCCCTAACCCGCTTCCCTTCTCTGGGAATCTAGTTAGTTACCCTTAATGACCAGCGGTTATCCTGTCTACGCGCTACATGCCCGGCCTATGTCCATTTCCTCTTCTTTATTTCAACTGTGATATCTTTAACCCCCGTTTGTCCCCTAATCCACTCTGCTCTCTTCTTGTCTCTTAAGGTTACACCTACCATTTTTCTTTCCATTGCTCGCTGCGTCGTCCTCAATTTAAGCTGAACCCTCTTTGTAAGTCCCCAGGTTTTTGCTCCGTAGCTAAGTACCGGCAAGATACAGCTCTTATATACCTTCCTCTTGAGAGATAGTGGCAATCTACAGATTGCCACTATCCATATTTAGAAGTAAAATTCTCTTAAACAAGTGTAGCCAAATCGGAAGTGCGTTAAGTCACCGCACCTGGAGTTGGAAACCCAAGCACAGAGTGTAAGTGGCTTCTGGTATAAAATGATTTGCGCCAACAGACAACGCTCTCTTTGAAGCAGGCTTCACAGCGCGAACAATGCGGCATCTGTTGGTTGCCACCGCCATCATTCAAGTAAATTGGAAAATGCGTTGTTGAGGGCTTTCCGAGGTTGTCGCTACGTGGGCGCATTCTGCAAAGCTCACAGCACTTTGCCCGCGCGAATTTCAAGCCTTCTGTATCCGGTCTCCCGAATGAGTAAGCAGTGACTGGCACGGATTTCTACAGAAGTGGAACAGTGAGAGACGCTTATTGTTTGATTTAAGGTATTTCGCAGCAACCTTTTGTTCCCGCGTACCGACTGCACTGTCAGAGTGAGTGAATTGAAAGCTCGTCCCCGTTTTGTGGTTGGCAAGTGTTTGCGTTCCTGCGTAGCGCGTCAACTCCCATGGTAATTGGATTAGATTGGATAAACTATTATTTGGTCCTCCAAGACACAGTTCACTGTGTTGCGTGCAGCTCCTATGGTAATGTCGCAGACACAATTATGCAGCCGACTTGCTGCTTGCCACGCCACACACATCGGTAGATATTTACTTGCCATTTCCACGCACCTTTTACGACAGCATCGTTAAATGCCCTTTACTACGGCGTCTCTCAAAATCATAAGGTTGTTTTGGGACGTTAAACCTCATATATTTATCAATATCAACAGCATCGCTAAATAAACTCCTAGCGTTTACCTAGAGAATTTCCCAATTAATAAAGGGACCTATCGACGTCAACTTTAAGGTGCACTAGAACTGTTATATTATCGTTTTTTTTAAAATATTGCAGCACCCGCGAAACGCCAACGCTGTAGAATGCGTGAAGGACTTATTACATTCAAAAGTTAGCTCGAACATTACCATTACGTGTTACGACCATGAACGGAAAAAACCACTGACGGCTGAAAACCAGTGTTCTTAAAAAACACTTGTACACAAGAAGCGTCTTCCGCAAGCACATCATTCGTCCACTGCTAACCGTCGAAGTACTCATCATATAGTATTTGAGCCGATTGATGTCTTCAGTAATCAGCATCCGCCTCGTTTTGAATAGTAAACGTACGCCGTGGTATTGTAGCGAGTACGATGTTCGATTATTCGCCCCAAGGTTCGCAGACTCGATACCAGCAGCGGTTAGATGGAGGCAAAACACTAGATAGCCATGTGCTGTGCGATTTCTGTGCACAATAAAGAACACCATCCAGATGGTCAAAGTTTCCGGAGTCTTCGACTACGGCGTCTCCCATAATCATATCGCGGTTTTAAAACATAGAAACCGAGATCATTACACTACCACTACTAATACTGCTACTACTGTAATAAAGATATTAAAATAATAATAATAATAATAATAATAATATATTCATGATATTATTATAATATTGTTAATATTACTGCATAGCAAATCATTTTCATTAGGATAGTTTGATAAATTCTGTCCTTTTCTTCTGACCCAATTGGCATTTTTAAAATGCATTGAATACTTACCGGTTCCTTTCCCATAATGTCAGCACAAACAATAGTAATCATTCTAAGGATTCAGCCTACTAATGCCCATTACGATTATCAGTGATAGGCTTCGGAAATTTCGACCACGTGGAGTTCTTTGAAGTGACCTACATTTATTGCGATAGCAATTATATGGACACTCTCAGCTGGATCTTGCCGCCGGCGTCGGCGTCGACGTTGATGTCACGCTCCGTATATGTATGCGTATCTACATATATGAAAACGCAAGAAAGAAAAAAATCCAGAAAAAAAAAACACTCTGGCGAGCGAAATCGAACGTGGAACCACTGCGTCGTGAAAGCGAGGCCTTAACCACCGAGCCACCTCGGAGAACGCTCTTCACCGTTTAAACGCAAGCTATTCATATCTACGTTTTACCGCTACTGCGTTTTCGCCATTACCAAAAAGATGGCGGAATGAGCGCACATCGCCCCATCACACAGCGGCGCCCGCTTTAATCTCCTACGCGTACTTTTCCCGGCTTAGAGAAGGGGAGCGACACTCCCTGGCACGCCCATATCTCACGGTGGCGAGGAGGGAACGATCGTACGCCTTGGCAGGCCTCAGGCTTTACGTGGAACGATTCTGCTGCAGTTACCGGGCGCACAAAGGTCATTGCAATCATTGCAGTCTCCATCCGCGAAAAGCGCACGCTTTTCAGACTCAGTGAACAAATGAGGCGCTTATTCGCGTGCACCCGTACCTGTGAGTACGTTTCGTGCGTGAGGAAAGCGGGGCATGTTTCGATCTGCTTGCTATTCTGAGCGTGACCTTTCAATTTGTTGCTATTGCATTCATTACTTCACCTTTGCGGCAAAGCTGTGATTCAGTTTTTAGATGCGAAGCAGCTCATGATGGAGTTGAATTCGGTGGTGTGCGGCATGAACACCCTAACTGAGCATGTGCAAAAACTGGCCCAAGCATTGCCATAACGCGATCACGTGCTACCACGTTCTAGCCTGTGTAAGGATGCTAGAGGTGGTTAGAAGAAGGACAAGGCGCCTCATTTCTACTGTCTGGTAGGGAGCACGGCGCAGCGCCCAGTGTGTAAGCGGCTGCGTAAGAGGCTGTGGCCTCTCCCCCTTACACTCTCGCAGAAACCACGTGATGGCGTCGGGGAACCGGATTCTGCAGACGCGCGATGCACCCACCTGCTCCCGCGTCACGTGGCGATGAACCAGTCTGGCGTGCCTCAACAGAGAGATAGAGAGAGAGAGAAATAACATTATTGATGGCATAGCAAGGTCGGTAAATTCAACTTGCCGGTGGTTTGAAGGCTGGTGGCCAAAAGCTTGGCATGACCGTTTCGGTCCAGTTAACCACTTCTGCCTGAAGACGGTAGTCAGCTGACGACAGGAAGGACTCCCAAGCCTCGAGGGTGGAAGCTGGCAGTATTGTTTTTGGTGGAGGTTCAATCCAGTGTGTCTGTGTGATCACCCTCACTGCGCATGTGCAACAGCTGGCCCAAGCACTGCCAAAATGCTCTCACGCACTAGTGGATTCGGGCCTGCGTAAGTGGCTGTGTAAGATGCTGTGGCCTCTTCCTCTTAATCTCTCAGCAATCACGTTAAGGCGTCGGGGAACAAGATTCTGCAGACACGTGTTGAACGCACGTGCTCCCACGTGGCGTGGCGATCAACCCGCGTGGCGTACTCTAAAAAGAGTTTGGGACAAGTAGCAGCAGCATGAACTACAGCGATTTTATGGTGTGCTCCATTTGCAAGTACGCGTTAACATCGATCGGGCAAGGTGTCCGTGATGGACGGAACTTTAAGTCAACCCATGTGCTGCTTCGCATGCTACTCATGGTTCCCTTTAGGGGATTTGATGTGATTAGTGTTGTGCCTCGTTTTTCTGCCTCGTTTATAGAAAAAGTGGGGAACGATTTAGAGTAAAGGGTACTTTACTGTGGGAGAGCTGAAAGCCGTCCCGAGAAACTGTGGTGATGTCACAGGTTACAACATACTTGCAGATGCTTGGAAAAAGGACTGATCATGATGTGCTGAGTTGATTGTAGAACGGATAGACGTGTTTAAGCAACCACTTCTAGCATCTTACTGTATTGTTATCAGCTTTCCTCACTTACATATGTTCTTACGGCAATTGGTGCATTTTTACTGATTGAACAGTATTGCATGTCTACTGCACTAAGGAATCTTTATCTTCTCCCGCAATGACCTTCAGGTGGGTCTGCTGTATTCTCTAAACATCCTCAATAATATTGAAATTGACATGACCAGTTTCAGGCTCTGTCAGAACAAACAAACAAAAAAGGCAGCTTCTCACAAGTGGTTCCAAGACTAAAAAAAGTGACGACCTTGGCGGCCAGCCTTGTTTTTTTTACTTTTCTCTTTTTTTAGAATATAGACTTCTTTTGCGGGGTTCACCAAGACTTGACTGACATCGAGAAGTCGAAGATGCTTAGATAACAACTGAGAACGATCTGGAGAAGATCGTCTAAGTTGTTCCGTTTCATCTTCCAGCAAACAAAAAACAAAGCCGCGCCGCGGTGGTCCAGCTAAGGTACTCTGCTGCTGACCCGCAGGTGGTGGGATCGAATTCCGGCTGTGGCGGCTGCATTTTTGATGGAGGCGAAAATGCTGTAGGCCTGTGTGCTCAAACTTGGGTGCAAGTTAAAGACCTCCCAGGTGGACGAAATCTCCGTAGCCCTCCACTACGGCGTCTATCTTTTTCATATGGTAGTTTAGGGACGTTAAGCCCCAAATATCAATGAATGAATTAAAAAACTTTATTTCTGTCCTGCAGGACGCGCTTAGCGCGTAGCGGGCGTCTCCCACGTAGGGACCGACAGGGAGTACCTGGCGGCCGCTTCGTGGGCCTGCTGGACGGCCCATTGCTGGTCGGCGAGAAGTGAGCTCCTGAGGGACCTCTCCCTCTTGCTTGAGGTAGAGGTGGGAGGAGTTGTTCTACACTCCCAGAGCATGTGTTCGAGTGTCGCTGTGTGTCCACATGATGGGCATGTGTCGCTGGGGTATGCATCGGGATGATAAACGTGAAGCGTGGCAAGGTTTGGGTACGTGTGTGTCTGTAATAGGCGTAGGGTTAATGCCTGCGGTCGGTTAAGTTTCGGATGTGGGGGTGGAAAATGCGGCGTTCCAAGTAAAAGTGCTTTGTAATTTCATTGTACGGAATTGGTGCATCCCGATTGGTATCCAGCCCAGCAAGATGAGGTTGCCCTGTGGCAGTGCATGCGGTCGGTAAGTGCGCGCACATCATGGGCGATCTCGTTGAGGTTGGATAGGGCACCCGGCACCTGGGCGAGATGGGCGGGGAACCAGATGACAGTGTGGTGCTTCAGGGCACTCGGGTCCGCATCGATCAATAAATTAAAAAAACACAGAATGGCTGGAGATTGTATAATGTCATGCAAATTGAGTTTATTGGTATTTGATAAAAAGCGCCACATTTCCTTCCTTTATAGGAATGCACAATCACCTAGAAACAAGGCAGATGAGATAGAGATACTGTTTGAATTCTTCTTTGATGCCACCATGGTTACTTAACGTGGTACAGCCATGAAGCGGAAGGTCTTCGTGTACCTATGTATGTCACTTATTTCTTGAACTGAAGTGATGAATTAGGCGGTGGCATTATGCTTTTACTGAAATATATGTATCGGTATGAAATAGCCAAGGCTTTCTCTGTGGTTATTGATAATTGCGAGAAGCTGACTGGGAAATTTTCTTAGAGTATTTTTTTATTTTGTTAGTAGACTCCCTGCCCCCCTTCAAATGCAATGTGTCCGCCTTTCTTACGTTTCTAAACACGTTTCTGTCGTGGGCCAATGAAAATATTTATAACCTTACTACCGGAGGTGAGCTAAACATATCGCTTGGGCCGCAGATGCGCCCATTTGTCCGGCATCAGATGTCGTATTTTTTTTCTTGTTAGCGAGAGAACCGTTACAGAAAAAGTAAAAGAAAGAAAAAGAAATAAAAATGAAGATTTGGGAAGATAGAAAAACAGAAAAAACCTGGCGCAGCTGTGCGAAGTGGTTGGAAGGCAACATGCAGCAACGCCAGTGATATGGAATCAGCACATTCGCACAGCGCAAGACTACGAGTAGTTACGACGTAGCTACAGAAGAGCAGCGCTCTTTCTGTCCTTGTCTCTTCTGTAGTTACGTCGTAACTACTCGTAGTCTTGCGCTGTGCGAATATTTTGATTACCAATCACCAACTAGCTCAAGCATCTGTCTTGCCAATGATAGCTAGTGTTTCTTGAACGATCCAGCGCACAGACGACAGCGAAGCTTCTGGCTGCGCTGATCCCTTACATTAAAACGACCGTGGATGTCACTGGAGAGAACGTTTTTAGAAGTGGTCATGCTTACGGCAGCATGTCCTGTTTCGAGCAGCATTGTAATTAGAGCCCTTTGTTAATTACATAAACATGGTATGCTATTACCGAACTGCTTTGCTTTTCTCGCTTGATTCGCTTTAGCCACTCGCAGTTTCCATAAAAAAGCGTTCCCCCCATGATAGGTTCATCGTCAACAATGCGCGGGCCTGGAGGCAACAACAAGGCGTAACAGCACAGCAGCTTTAGAAAAAAAGCATTTAGGCTTTCTGAGTATTTTCGCTAGAATTATAAGGTGCAAAAGCACGACGAGTGCGAAAAGATGAGCGGTGCAGTAATAACGTACTTTATTTCCCTACCGTATTTCCCGAACTTCTTGAAGGACTATTACTGGAACGCTTAGAGGACGTTTCAGTGGAGCAAGTACTGCCCCGCTAAACAACGATCAGCTCGAGAGTATTGACTCAACTGGTCGCTTATGCAAATATTTTTGTAAATTAACTGCACGTATCATACTGGAAACACTCGATTTATTATTTTTCTGCCATGTTACTTTCAGCACTGCAGTGAATGAAATAATTTACGATGAAATAATATTGATTTGCAGTATATATTTAAATAACACATTTCCCGTAGTCGTGAGGAAGTTAATTGAACAAGTAACCTTTAACACAATCCAATATGAATATTGTCAATGCTTGGGACCATGCGCGTGTGCACAGTGGGAGACAAAGAAGTCAGCTCGCTCCCACGCGCAATTTGCGCCATTCTATTCCCCAACCATTCATCTGCTTACACGCTCGCCAGTTGTTTCACGTCGCTGCTGCTCAACGCCAGCGCTCTCGGCAGCCACCTGTGGCCACTACAGCCATAGAGCACACGTTTGCTGCCATAGTCGACGAAGACAGCAGGATGTCTCGCATTAACCCGTCCACACCTGTGGAGATCAGCAAGGATGGCAGCTTGCTACCATCGCGGTTGCCGAATCTGTGGATCGTGAGCGAACCGTCGAGGCAGCTGTCACCGAGCGTGTGTATCGTGACCGAGTCGTCGATGCCCCCGTCGCACAGCGTGTGCATGAGGGACAGGCATGGTCACACAACCCCGGCGTCGAGGCCGCCGTTGCCGAGCGCTTGCACTGTGACCGAGTCGTCGATGCACCCGTCGCCCAGCGTGTGCGTGGCGAATAAGCACGACCGCCCAGCGTCTTCGTCGAGGCCACCGTCGCCGAGCGTTTGCATCGTGACCGCGTCGGCGATGCTCCCGTCGCCTAACGTGTGCACTGGGAAGAGGTGCAGTCGCCCATCCTTGGCGTCGAGGCTGCTGTCGCCAAGCGTGTGTATCACGACCGAGTCGTCGATGCCCTCGTCGCCCAGCGTGTGCACGGGAAAGAGGCATGACCACCCAGCGTCTCTGTCGAGGCCACCATCGCCGAGCGTTTGCATCGTGACCGAGTCGTCGATGCCCCCGTCACCCAGCGTGTGCACGGGGAACAGGCGCGACCACCAAGCGTCTTCGTCGGGGCCACCATCGCCGAGTGTCTGCATCGTGACTAAGTCATCGATGGCCCCGTCGCCCAGCGTGTGCATAGGGAACAGGCGCAGTCGGCCAGCTTTGGCGTCGAGGCCATCATCGCCGAGCATTTGCATCGTGACCGAGTCATCGATGCCCCCGTCACCCAGCGTATGCATGGGGAAGAGGCATAGTCAGCCAGTTTTGGCGTCCAGGCCACCATCGCCGAGTGTGTGCATCGTGACTGAGTCGTCGATGCCCCCGTCGCCCAGCGTGTGCACGGGGAACAGGCGCAGTCATCCCGCTTTGACGCCGAGGGCACCGTCGCCGAGCGTTTGCATCGTGACCGAGTCGTCGATTCCCCCGTCGCCCAGCGTGTGCATGGGGAACAGGCGCAGCGGCCAGCTTTGGCGTCGAGGCCACCATCGCCGAGCGTTTGCATCGTGACCGAGTCATCGATGCCCCTGTCGCCCAGCGTGTGCATGGGGAACAGGCGCAGTCAGCCAGCTTTAACGTCGAGGCCACCATCGCCGAGCGTTTGCATCGTGACCGAGTCGTCGATTCCCCCGTCGCCCAGCGTGTGCATGGGGAACAGGCGCAGCGGCCAGCTTTGGCGTCGAGGCCACCATCGCCGAGCGTTTGCATCGTGACCGAGTCATCGATGCCCCTGTCGCCCAGCGTGTGCATGGGGAACAGGCGCAGCGGCCAGCTTTGGCGTCGAGGCCACCATCGCCGAGCGTTTGCATCGTGACCGAGTCATCGATGCCCCCGTCGCCCAGCGTATGCACGGGGCACAGGCGCAGTCAGCCAGCTTTAACGTCGAGGCCACCATCGCCGAGCGTTTGCATCGTGACCCAGTCATCGATGCCCCTGTCGCCCAGCGTGTGCACGGGGCACAGGCGCAGCGGCCAGCTTTGGCGTCGAGGCCACCATCGCCGAGCGTTTGCATCGTGACCGAGTCATCGATGCCCCTGTCTCCCAGCGTGTGCACGGGGCACAGGCGCAGTCGGCCAGCTTTGCCGTCGAGGCCACCATCGCCGAGCGTTTGCATCGTGACCGAGTCATCGATGCCCCTGTCGTCCAGCGTGTGCACGAGGCACAGGCGCAGTCGGCCAGCTTTGGCGTCGAGGCCACCATCGCCGAGCGTTTGCATCGTGACCGAGTCGTCGATGCCCCCGTCGCCCAGCGTGTGCACGGGGCACAGGCGCAGTCAGCCAGCTTTGGCGTCGAGGCCACCATCGCCGAGCGTTTGCATCGTGACCAAGTCGTCGATGTCCCCGTCACTCAGCGTGTGCACGGGGAACAGGCACAGTCAACGAGCTTTGGTTTTGAGGCCACCATCGCCGAGCGTTTGCATCGTGACCGAGTCGTCGATGCCCCCGTCGCCCAGAGTGTGCGTGAAGAATAGGCGCAATCACCCAGCCTCCTCGTCGAGGCATTTATCGTCGACCCAGGAGCAGATGCTGTAGGCCTGCCTCCCACACGTCAACCGTCGCACTTGCCGGCGAGTGACACCTGCGGGTGGTCGCGCAATCCACGCTTCCGGTCAAGAAATTGGAAAGTGGGCGAGAAGAAATGCGAGAAATAACACGTACATATTCTGAATTGTACTGTAGACGCACGTTATTTTTCGTGGCATGGACTCACTTTATTGATAATGCTGTACATTTATTGATAACGTAGTATAAGCTAAATGTGCTTTCCTTTACTATTTTTTATTTTAACTGTGGCTGTTTCTTTAGGTCGCTCGACCAATATAAGTTGATGTTGATTTTATATCTTATGTGTATTGGGCCTTGTTAAATTGAATCTGCGGACGTCACCTGAACGAGAAATGAAAGCATGTCACGTGCTTTGAGATTTCATGTTATGTCAAGCGTGTGGAGGGATATGGTGACGGTGTTGTAATTTTTTTCATCTAAATATTACGAAAAGACGAAGGTTCGTACAAATATTGTACGTAAGCCGATATGTTGAGCAACCGCATATGTTCTATATTGCAACTTGTTCACAGCTACGTAACAGTGACAACAGCAACATGGGTATTAGCTACACCAAAAGGGATAAGCTGGTAGCAGCGTTTTTGCTCGCATGAATGGCAGCCCTGGACACTGCTACATAAATCAACTTTAGGAGGTGATGTTTTGCTGCAACTGACGTTAAGCCAACGTAATGGCCGTACCATAGTGGATAGAATGTAATGTCTACATATTTGCATAAGCAGCATTGCAAACACAACTATCACTTCAAAAACACTAGGGTTTATCTGAAAAGCACTCTTGAAACCTGGTGTGACATCGTGGTAGAACGCTTGGTAGCCTAATTCAGCTAGAGAAACGAAAACCGACGCACCAAACAGCGCATCTACTATTCCCTTCGAGAACGCCCTCAGTGACTACACTGTTTCCCTCGCCGTTATCAACGATTAATTTAGACATTTCGCTTAGAGGCCGCTTATCGACGCTCGTTCATTTTCCCAACAGTGTCGTCATTGAGGGTGTTGTCGAAGTGAATGATAGATGCGCTGTTCGGTGTGTCGGTTTTGGTTGCGCCAGGTAAATTGGCCAGATTCCATCACTCCGCGTTGATTACCAGTGGCCACTTTTCTAAAATTTCAAAGTGGCTATAGACTACGCGTAGGAAAGGCTTGAATTCACTCATTTGACTATACCGGCTATTAGCACATGTTAAAAAGTCAATTGAGTTAATTTCTATAATGATGCACCGCTGCAACTTATTTTTTACCCATCTAAAGATGCCTCCTGCCACAGAAAGGCAACACCTAAAGTAGCACGTAGATATTCCTTTCTGTACATTTTAAAGAACATTACACACATTTCTTGAAAAATTCTGTATATGCACGGCTTGGAGTAGGCTTTCTTTTCGCATGGGACTACCGAAATCGGTGATTTCGAACATAGAGCAAGCGTAATAAAATTAGTTGAACAGAAGTTGGCGACAAGAGGGAACGTGTAGGTGTAGCGCATTTTCCATTTCTTAAAATTTCGTATTACTGTAAAAATGACTGGTTCAGAGTAAAGTTTATCAATGCAAGAGCCGAGAACATTGCATAACAGTGGTGTAAAATACGATGCACCACCGTATCTGCTTTTCTGGTAACGAGGAACATTATTTGGAAGCACTCTGCATGGTACATACGGGCCAATAAAAAAAATCTTTCAAGGTAGACATTTTGCTTTTGTTTTGCTTTGCTGACAAATTTCATGTTGCCATTGCTAGTTTTCGGTTCGCAAGTGTTTTAGACGAGATACTTTTGAATATTGCTTACTTCTTGCTTAGTCTTGTATGATCCGTTGGTACCTAAACCATACACCACAATGGTCTGTAAACAACCTATCCCAACAGGTTTCATTGGTCACACAATAAGTTGTAGTCAGCGCTGCCAGGTAAAAGGGGTTTCTTGCACCCTTCTAATGTGTGTGTGTATCATGACCACCAGATACAACTAACTGCTCTGTAAATTGGTCTATTTTATTCATTGCTATTCAACATATTGGTCTGTCTCACTACTTTTTAAGATAATGGTATACTTGAACAGAATGCGCTCGCTTTATGCATTATAGACCTGGCTTGTATATGAAAATGCTTTCTTTCATTCAAAGGAGAGAAAATAAAATGTTGAACGATGATTTGACAGTTTTCCTTCGGGGCGAGGCAAGGAGATGTAAAACTTCAGCGTTTCCCCGTCCCACCATCCATGAATTATGATAGTGGTGTAGGTCCCTCATGCGACAGTTCGATGTCCTTGGAGCTTGAGTTCATAAGAAAACATTGATAAGGGGACCTTGATAGAGCATCGAGTATGAGCAACCGCTCTCTCCTTCATTTCTGCCTCTATGCGACCGTGAAAGTGGTTCCTGCGTCTGCCTTCCTGTTGCTTGTGTGTGTTTTCTGCTTCTGCATCAAAGTACATGAGAGAATGCTCTGAATCAGCCGATCAGAGTTCGTCACCTGGAAGTCCAATTCTGAAATAGCGTCTTTATACGTTAAGCAGTCGAATATAAACGCATTTGTGATCGATTGCCTGATTTAGGCACAAATACAGTAGGTGTCAATGTCCGTGTATGACACATGATTAACCCTTTGTTCTTAACCAGGCTAGCTACTGCCAACACTTTACTAGTTGATTGTTTTGTTGTTATATTCAGACACTTTAAGACAAAATTTAGAACGAGAATGTGGTTCAACACTAGAGTGGACAGATTTCGCCCATTCCGCCTAATTAAAAAGAGTCTTTACATGATTCACTTGGTGCTGATTTCTTGTGCCCAGTTGGAATCAGTTCATCATCAAGCATGGTGACCCGCTGGGTGATCAAGCATAGAGCTCATCATTAGTGTATCAACAACTACAGTGTGCACATTGTTAGGCTAAAAACAGCAAGTACTATTTTTTGGTCTTGCACGTCACATGATTACTTATCAGATCTTCACACCGTAAAGAAAACTCCTAATTTGACTTCAACCACTGATGAACTCTAATGAACCCCAAAGTCTAAGAAAGCAGTTGTGTTTTCATTAAACCTCAGTCGTAATGAAGCCACGAATAACATTTTAGCATCAAGAAGTTACGGAGCAACACTAGTAATGGCTTTTTGGGTGAACGGATAGATGGGTGGGCGGGAAGGCTGAACCGTAGTTAATGTAGATTCTGGGCACCAGCCGAGTGAGGCAAATAGTGAAACCGGTGGCGTATGACTTCGTTTCTCCATCAACGATGAAAAACCCTCGCATTCCTGGAAACTCAGGCTGCTATTTGGTAGCCGTACGCTAATGGTCACGATGGTCAATAAAATGTAAACTGAGACTGGTCAGGAAGACGATTTTACATATCTCACAGAGGGCAACATTAATGGTTTTGTTTTTGTTTGCTTGTTTTGTGACTGCAATTGATGTAATAAAGGCGGGTGCTTAGGTTTTATCGCGGGCATCGAAGTACGTGCATGTCTTTCGCAAGTGGAACGCAATAGAGTTTTGTGACGAACAGCTCTCACTCTGCCGGTAGTGCCTACCCAATTTGGGCATTCGTAAGGACTAATTAGCCTTCTATATTACGCACGTGGCTTTGCAAAAGCAGCAACACATCTCTTCCATAGTGCACACTATTACTTTTGCTAACGGTGTTACGAAGCGCGCCTCCGACGACGTTACGAAGGGCGCCTCGAAATCTCACCGCTGCAACCACTGTTTCGAAAGACGGCGACGCCAACACGGTCCCGAAGGCGCCACTGCTTCGAACTCCGCAGGGAAGGTCACCAGCCGTTTGGTAGCGTAGGTTTCTCAGCTCGCGACTGCTTCTGCGCTGAGCTGATAGACGAGCGGACGAGACGACGGTGAGTTAAACAAGGTTTATGTATAGCATATATACAGAGGCGTTACAAATTCGGCACTGGGGCCGACAGAGACGCGAAGAGCCAAGCTCTTCTCTCTAACACATAGCTCTACTCTCAAATGGGTCTGCTGTCAAAGGGGTCTGCTAACACATAGCTCAACTACCACATAGCTCAACTCTCCATCACATAGCTCTCTTCTCTGACACACAGCTGAACTCTATCACATAGCTCTCTTCTCTGAGACACATCTCAACTGCGACACACATGTCTGCTCTCACATAGGACTGCTACTCGCGACACACATGTCTGCGCTCCAACAGGTCGGCTGCTCGCGACGCGCCGCAGGGCTTCTTTTATATGCACCGGGTGGATTCTTTGAGAAACCAAGTGTCCAACCAGAAGCGCCGCTGGTCGTGAGGTCAGACTCCTCCAATGGGGGTCGCCGCTGGGCGGCGTCATTCTTTCTCATCTAATCTGGAGAGGCTGCGCTGCAGGTGGCTGCACCCAAGGACGAATGACGTCGCCAGGCATTGCGTCAGACCCGCCAGACAGGAAAACGCCGGTTGTTTAATCGGCGGGCTCACGGGCTGAGGTGACTCACTGCACGTGCGTGCCAGAAAGGCGCCGCCGCGTGTTGACGCCGTTGAGTTGTTCGTGTCAGGCGGGCTCGCGGGCTGGCCTTGACACAGATTTCCTTTTTCCGAGGCACGGACGTTCGCTGCGGACTCGCAGGCGGAAACGGACAGTTTTTTTTTTTTCATTATACAACACAAGGAGGAAAATCAGATGATTCCGGCGAGTGGACTAGGTCAACTATAACGGCACCTTAATGCGGCTAACATAATAATATGTCTCATAATACACGTCTCCATACACATAATATGTCCACATACACACTTTAGTTCCTTAATAGGTGTCTTCTTAAGCCATTGGAATGCTTGCCCTTGTATAATATGAATTTATGATCATCTATAAGAGACGTCCAGTGCCCGGAACAACTTGAAGGGGTCGTTAAACTATACATTTACTTTTTTTTAAATGCGAAGCATTTGTTAGCGGAATTCGGCGCCTTTGAGGGTATCTATCTATCTATCTATCTATTTATCTATCTATCTATCTATCTATCTATCTATCTATCTATCTATCTATCTATCTATCTATCTATCTATCTATCTATCTATCTATCTAGCCGCCTACGACTTTATGCTCTTCTGGCCATTTCGATATTCGTATCAATACCAAACTTAGTATGGCATAACATGACTGTATGAAGAACATATTCGACTAGTCATAACATGAAAATTATGACGTTTATGTTATGAATATCATGATTTACATATTATAGTCATGTAGCTTTTGCGGTGATTTAGTTCACATGGCATGCTGCAAAACTGGTATGTTATGGCATGATTCCATGGCGAACACAAGCGACAGACCCTAACAAGAAAATTATGGCTTGCGTGTCATGTAACAACATGCCACGCTCATGACGCGCTCGCGGCCATTTCGCTAGCGTCACGTATACCTAATTTGGTATTTCAGTACGCGAATGAATGACGAAGGTATGTGAGTGGTGTAAACATGATAATCATGAGATGCGTGTCATGAAACGACATGACTACATGCCACGTTCATACTGCGCTGGCGGCCGTTTCGCTAGGTTCACTTATACCAAATTTGGTATTATGGGACGTGAATGAATGATGAAGGTATTGTCACGGAGTAGTTGATCGACGGCCGACGCTCCGTTCACCGCAATCAGTTTAAGACTGCTACTGTAATCGGACTTTCCGTTTACCGAGCATAGGTTCACCCAAATAAACAGTTAAATTCCAACGCGAAGTCTCCGTGATAGTATGATGCTGGTTCAAACATGATAAACATGAGATGCGTGTCATGTAACAACATCACAACATGCTACGCTTATGATGCGCTCGCGGCCGTTTCGCTAGCTTCACATGTACAAAGCTCGGTATTACGTGACGTGAACGGACTACATAGGTAAATGACACATCCAAACATTATAATCACGACATGCGTGTCATGTAACAACATGACTGCATGCCACATTCATGATGCGCTCGCGGCCGTTTCGCTAGCTTCACATATGCCAAATTGGGTATTACGTGACGCCAATGAATGACGAATGTATGTGACTGGTGCAAACATGATAATCATGAGATGTGTGTCATGTGAGAACATGACTACACGCCACAGTTAAGGTGCCAATGCATTTGACGTGACGCGGTGTACGTGCTTGCCGGTGTTCATTTCGTCGCGTGACGACGGCGTTGCCACGCTAGGCGCCGGTCCTGCCATACACTCGCTGTCATGTGCCGCGCTGCGTTGTATCGACGCATGCGCGTTTCAGCGCGTCCGGCGTTCCTCTGTCACGAAAAGAGCGAGACGCAGTGTTGTCTGGGTAACGCATCAGCGCAAAATGCAGCATATCGCATTTCGCGCCAGTTGCCGTCGCGCAGCGCCGACGGACGCTGGTCGCGTCTGGTATCAGAATTAGAGTGCTCGCGTTTTGCTACTGTAGCGTCGCTGTGCCCCGCGTGCGGGCGCGTCAACCCTACATTGGAGAATATTGGGCCCTTCATGATGCACTCGCGGCCGTTTTGCTAGCTCCACATACACCAAATTCGGTGTTGCGTGAATCAATGGTTGACAAAATATATGACTGGTGCAAATATAATAATCCTGACATGCTGTCATGTAAGATCATGACAACACACCACGCTCATAGCGTGCTCGCAGCCGTTTCCATAGCTCCACATATACTAAATTTGGTATCACGTGACGCGATTAGATGACGAAGGTAAACGACACATCCAAACATGATAACCTTGACACGGAAGTCATGTACAGCATCATTACCTCCACCTCGTAACAATGTGCTGATTTTAAAGTGACACATCGAAATTTCTTATTCGTGCTTCGCATATCATCGATTCCCACTAAACGTGGGATCTCCCAATTTTTTTTTCACTTCTGTGATATTCATTCCTGTCTATTAGTCTTGGTGAACGCCATCGAGATTTAACAGTGTGGGAACGTGAAGTCATCGCCATAATGTTCCAAACGAAATTCAAATTGATAAGAACATATGTTCCACCCTTATCACACATTCTACGCGCGAGTTTATATCATACATTCTCGCTCGAGATCGTTAACAATGAACGTGACTGAAGTATGCATAGACAGTTGCACGATTGCCAGCGCTGGACCCCGAAAAACTGCTGGTCACCTCACTTACAAGCTCCTAATGTCGAAACTGAAAGTTTTTAAGCTTGTTGTTTTAGGGGGGGGGGGGGGGGTAAGTAAAGTCTTTCTTTGGCTTTTCAGATGAAATAAACGTGTGCAAAGTTGGAGAAAAATCTCTGTCATAGTTTTTATGTAGCTCAAAAGAACACTTATTTGAATATATTTTGCCAAATACAGAAAGGAAAGTGTAGAAAATGAGCGGGCTATTTTCTAAAACCTTTTTTGCTCACCGATGCTATTGGGGCACATCGGTGGATGAAAGCGGATGTCATCAAAGGCCTGTGTGTGTAAACAGTGAAAGGGTCTCTACAAGCTGGGAATGAATGGATACTCCGCTGCCGGTACTGCAGCACGCCTGTCATTCATCTGTGAAAGAGAACAATGATTGGCGATTCAAGTTTCAACCATAAGCACATTTGCGCTGGTAATGCAAATACTACGCATATTATAAATTGAAAGTTGGTCATTCCTTGTTAATACGTTTCGTTTTAAGGAGTAGTGAAAAAAGTTTTAACAAAATTTTCCAATAAATAATGTTTGACATAAAATTTGCAAGTTAACATGCTCCTTTACGGGCAAGTGAGATTCCTGAAATCTCTAATCTGCCTGACATGTAAATAACCGACTGCCATTCAGTAAGACGTATATGCAAGTATTTCCTGGGTAGGACGGTGACCGCTGTAGACGGAGCTTGCACTTATTCTAAGGCTGTAACCGACTATACAAAGACCCTTCGCTCAACACCTCCGTGTCCTTCCGCTTTATCGTTGCTCCTCCCTTCGCTCAACGTTTCACCTTGACTTGAAAAAGCCGATAGGAGCACTGTCTCTAAGCAGAGCAAGTCACCACATGTCCGAGATTATCTGCAGCGATTCTTCGGAAGCGCACCGTTATTTTCAGTCGAGCAGCGGCGTGATGCTAAGTTATGTCGAGGGAAGGACTAAGGCCGCGTTCACACTAAGCATTCCGACCGCCGAAAGTGCTCCGAATCCGGTTCGGTGGCGGCGAGATCCGCCGAAAGGGCCCTCTCCGCGCCGATCGCTCTCGGACCGATTTTTGCGGCGTCTGCCACCGAATCGATCACCGCGGACCAATAAGAGCGCTAGTCAAGGAATTTTGAAAAATGGCGGCCAAGCCATACTCACTTGTTATGCCGCAGTGCACGTAACTGAATGTTGAAACCAATGGGAGGTTAACTAACTACTCTGTGCCTACTTCGCGTCCGTATTTCGTGAAAGAGGTGACCGAGCTTCCTGTTGGCGTGACCGAGCTTATTGCGGTCTTGCAGAGCAAAACGAACCCACCAATGCCACTGGCGTCGGTGGTTTTTTCTGCTCTTCGTGCATTACAAGATAGCCACTTGCCAGCAAAGTAAGCAGTACTGTCTTTTCTTGCTTCCTGCGTACGAGAATCATCGAAGTATACGCCACCGTATAGCATAGTGGCGTTTGCGAGCCGCGACAACAACCGGGTGACAGCGCATCCATCCCGCGTTCGCCCCGTAGTAGATGGCATATTCGGCGGCGCGGGGCGCGTCCAGTGCGAACGACGCTGCGTTTCGGTGGCAGGGGAATTTTGGTCGCTGTAGAAAGCGGATGTTTCAGCGTGAACTAGGCATAAATTCGAGCTGAGGAGCATTTGCGAATACCGGCGTTAGCGTTCAGACGACAACTTATCGTCGAGGCGACGGAGAGGCCAAAAACCACTTCGCTCCCTGGAGTGACCGTGAATCCTTGCGCTAGCCATTTCTGACGTCACGTCAGATTGAATATAACGTTACGCTTGATTGGATCATAATATATATAGATGCTAGCCTTACTTCGTATGATATTCCAACATGTTGCTCTCGCATTCACTACTTCACCCGTTGCAGCAAGACTGATTTTTCAATGTACGGTAGGGTGGAGTAATATGAGACATGGGGGAAAACACAACATCTTATCTTTGGTCATTTCTGTAGCTATTTATAAAACTACTCTTTTGTTTCTTTTTTCCAGTGCTTAGCGCTGGTGCTTCTGTACCTTTCACGAGCAAAAGTTGGTGATCTCTCATGGCGTTCACGCGAGAAAAATTACGCGGTTTGTGGCAGTGTGTTCGTGAACCGTCATAAAGGACCGTAATTCTGTTCAGCCAAATTCTAGAATCAGTGCAGGATGCTACTCCTGTGTCAGTAGAGCAACATAAATATTACTTTGTTACTTTAGATACAAACTATGCAAAACCAAAGGTTTAATTCCTTTGGCACCCCAGGACAATGCTGAATTTTTTTTTGAATTCTGGCAAGTGAGAGGGGAAAACAAAAAAGGCATCCGATTGCCATAAAGAGTCTCTTATAATTTTATTCAGTAACTTACAACCATTATGTATTATATTTCTTTCTTTATGAGGGCTCCGGCATACAAGGAATATCATACAGAGTTTTCTGGAAGGAAAACAACATGGAAAAGCACTGATTGCCGTTCATGACATGACTCCGTTCATTCGCGGTGCATCGAGAGTTTCCCCTGTTCCCAAGGATGTTCTCAACAGACGCATAAAAAAAGGTGGATTCTTCAACTCAAGTCGTTCACAAACATGTTTGCAATGGAGTTGTAACAGCGCTTCTCGAATATCCTAATTGAAAAAGAAAACAAGCGCTAGAAGATATGAATCTAGCTCAGTTTTAAATTCATTGCTTCACAAATGCCGGTATACGAAGTTCAACGCCATGAATCACCTGAGCAGTTCTGCATTAAAACAGCAAAACAAAAAAATGTGAAGAATATACGTCAAAATATTTCTAGCATCCAATTATAGAATAATCCAATGAGGTGCAAGCGTTCCACAAAAGGCAACACTATAACACAAAGAAATACTGGTGGTGTCTGTTCTGCAACGAGTTTCGGAGCAATACAACACCACGCTCTGTCTACATTCAATGCGTTAAGTCCAAGGACTGGGCTCCTTATGACTGCGTGAGGGCCCACAGAGTGAATCTCGAAATATTTCTGCAAAGTCTGCAGGAAATAAATTTTTTCGAGCCTCCACTCACACTGGAAGACTGGATTGCTCAGTTCGAAACTGATAGCTCAACTCTGGGCCGTCCAGCGCACTGACTTCTACTAGGGGGAGCTGGATGGCACAACGAGCGTCATTCACAAGTCGGTCATTCCTTGTTAATACATTACGTTTTGTGGAGCAGTAAAAAAAGTTTTAATAAAATTTTCCAATAAATAATTTTTGACATAAAATTTACAAGTTAACATGCTTCTTTACGGGCAAGTGAGATTCCTGAAATCTCTGTGATCTGCCTGACATGTAAATAACCGACTGCCATTCAGTAAGACGTATATGCAACTATTTCCTGGGTAGGACGGTGACCGCTGTAGACGGAGCTTGCATTTATTCTAAGGCTGTAACCGACTACACAAAGACCCTTCGCTCAACGCCTCCGTGTCCTTCCGCTTTATCGTTCCTCCTCCCTTCGCTCAACGTTTCACCTTGACTTGAAAAAGCCGATAGGAGCACTGTTTCTAATCAGAGCAAGTCACCACATGTCCGAGATTATCTGCAGCGATTCTTCGGAAGCGCACCGTTATTTTCAGTCGAGCAGCGGCGTGATGCTAAGTTATGTCGAGTGAAGGACTAAGGCCACGTTCACACTAAGCATTCCGACCGCCAAAAGTGCTACGAATCCGGTTCGGCGGCGGCGAGATAAGTCGAAAGGCCGAATGTATAATAATACTGAATGATACATTCGGTCTTGGAGGTGTATGGACGTGTTCTTTGAACGCTCCGGATCGACTGCGCAGATAAGTGTTTTTGCATGTTTTCAGCTTGTCGTTATAATTATAAGGCAGTGGTTGAAATCTTCGTAGCACTTATTTATGGTACGGCTTTTTCGGGGGCCAGTCACCAGGTATTTATTAGTTAGTGCGGGTGTGTGTGTTTGAATTTTTTAGTTGTTTTTTTCTTTTGCCATCCCGTGAGGGAGGTGTGCGTACATTGAACACGCAAATTTTTGTAGTAGAGCTTAGACTTTCCTTTTTTTTCGTAGTGCAGGGCTCGAGTTTAGTAATTATCGAGTATAGGGACAATTGGTGTCAGAGAGCATGGTTAAAAAGACTGTAAAGTATTCAGGATGTGGAGTGGGTTTGAAAGTGCACCCAAGCGTAGAAGCGGATAGAGAAGAGGCTTACGCGAAGTGTAGGCAATGTGAGGTCGAGGAAAAAATGGAGAAAATGATGGTTGCCCAGAGTGAACTGCTGATGAGAATCGCCGAGCTCGAGACTGCGTTGGCGACCGAGCAAGAGAAAACGAGGGCAATGGGAGAAAGACTGAAGTCCGCCAAGGAAGCGCTAGCGAAGCTGAACAAAGAGGTGACCTACCGAGAGAACAGTAGAGAACCGGCAACCAGAACGGTGGAGAAGGAAAAGCAAGCAAGTTTGGAAAAAACAGGTTTAGCCGGTTCAACTGTCGCAAGGCCCAGCTTCAGCGAGGTAGTGGTGGGGCAGGGAAGGAACAAAGCAGCCGGCGTCACAGATGCAAGTAGCCCCCCGGTGCAGAACGCTCCAGCTGAAAAGTCACAGCAGGTCATAATCGCCGGGGACTCGAATTTAAATCGATGCACAGAAGCCATCAAAGAGAGGGTAAGAGGTGACAAGAGGGTTGCAGTAGGGGCGTTCCCAGGACGCAAGCTGGAAGCAGTCATGAGGCAAGCGAGTGCAAAGCTCAAAACGACAGCTGATATACGAAACCTCGTGATAATCTCAGGCGGTTTAAACGATGTCCTAAATGAAGATGCAGCAGGACTAGCAGCCCCACTAGCGAAAGTCGTCGATGACATGCGCGCCAGTTCTGCTAAGGTACAGGTAGTGATATGCACGATACCGGAGGTACCGGTGCGTCATAGCAACCTGCAAGGAGCGGTGGTCAACGCAAACCAAGAGATATGGCGGATAAGTCGAGAGAAAGGCTTTGAGGTGGTGGAAATAAACAGAGAGGTGCAGAGGTGGGGGGTTTTCAACGAGACAGAATTCACTTCGATGGGCGGCTAGGTCATAAGGTGGGTTGGCGACTTGCAGGACGCGCAGTAGTTTTTTGGGGGCCAAGCGAGCCCTTCGGGGTGCAGGATGGCTAGTAACGAGAAAAACAACCAGGGAGACTCTTCGACAAGTGGTATGGACCGATACGACTCCAAAGTGGCACCAATATCTAAGATAGCTAGAGTCAGGGGCATAAATAGACGTAGCCACGAGCGCCGAGCCAATTCAGACATAGGGTATATTAACATGCAGGGTGGTAGGAACAGGCTGAAGTGGGAAGAGATAGAAGAACAGCTAAGGGAAGAGAGGCCGATGGTATACGGTTTTGTAGAAACACATCTCAGAGACATGGAACAACCTCCGAACAATCCGGACTACGTGTGGGAATATTGTAATAGAACAGAAGGCAGCAGAAAGGGGGGTGGTATTGGGGCATTCATTCATAAAAGTACAGACTGGCAAAGGGTCAAGCAGTAGTGCAAAGAACATTTATGGCTAAAAGGGAAAGTGGCAGGTCACATGACACTCCTTGGTTTCGTGTACTTGTGGACGGGAGCAAAGGCCAGAGAGGAAAATCAGGCAATGGTAGAGTGTATATCAAAGGACATTCAGCAGTTAGGAAGAGAGTGCGAGATAATTATGCTAGAAGACATGAATGCGCACATAGAAGATATAGATGGGTATACCGACCCGACAGGCAAAATGATCATGGATATGTGTGAAAGGCTTGATTTGATCATTTGCAACAGTACCGAGAAGTGTGAAGGGCAAATAACATGGGAGGTAGGACGACGATAGGTTATGCACTGATGTCACATAGGATGTATGATAAGCTCAGGGCAATGCACATAGATGAAGGTGGCTCCAGAAGTCTGGGTTGCGATCACAAACGTATCAAGCTAAGTTTTGAAAGAGCAGTGAAAGTGGGAAGGAGACAAAATGAGCAACTACAGGAAATTTTTTATCCAGAAAGGCAAATTGAAATAGCCACTAAACAAGTTGAGAAAGTAATCACGGAGGATAATAAGACAGTGGGGACATACACGAATCTAAGTAGACTCTTTGAGCTAGAGCTTGCTAAGACGCGTAACAAGTCACCCCGGAAAAGAAGACACAAACCCAAAAGTTGGTGGGATGAGGAAGTTAAGAGAGCCATAGCAAAACGTCAGGAATCCTCTAGGGAACACAGACATGCTAAGCAGCGGGGTGAACCGACAGATGATGTTGAAAAAAAATGGGCAACCTTTCTAAGCTGTAGAAGGGATGCATCCCTTCTGATCAATGAAAAGATTAGAAGGAAGGGAGCTCAGTGGCTGGCAGAAGTACATAAAAAAGATAGAAAGGCAGCTGCGAAATTTTGGAACCATCTAAACTCCCTAAAAAATGAGACGAGCCAAGAGCAGAGTTTTATAACTTCAGCCCAAGGTGCTAGCCTAGAAGGGGACGAAGCTATTGAATATATAAGAACAAGGGTGACAAAAAAATGTCAACAAAGAAGTACTTTATGCACCAGAATAGACAAGGACGAATCAAGTGGTGCAATGGCTCCATTTTTACAACAAAAGTGGGAAAGGGCTGAGAAAAGGGTTTCTAGTAGTACATCAACAGGCCCAGATGGCATTCCAATTAGGCTGATAAAGACATTAGGTCCGAAGTCTAAGCAGGCTTTGAGAGAGGCAGTGAGCACAATGATAATCGATGGTGAAGTTCCCGATGGATGGAAACTTAGCGGGATGAGCATGATCTATAAAGTAAAGGGGGACAAAGCTGACATAAACAACTACCGTCCTATAACAGTGACATCAGTAGTCTACAGGCTGGCGATGCAGATTATAAAGGAAAAACTGCAGGCGTGGATAGAGGATGAGGGGGTGCTGGGGGAACTGCAGAATGGGTTTCGGAAACACAGGAGTTTGGAAGACAATCTGTTCTCACTGACGCAGTGCATCGAAATAGCAGAAAAGGAACACAGGCCCTGTGGCTAGCATTTTTGGATATCAAGGGAGCATGCGATAGCGTGGTTCAAGAGGAATTGTGGGGAATACTGGACACACTAGGCGTGGAACATGTAGTCACTAATCTTTTGAAGGGTATCTATAAAGGTAACAAGGTAGTTATAAAGTGGGAAAAACAGGTATCCAAGCCTGCAGAGGTAAAACGGGGGCTTAGGCAGGGGTGCCCCCTGTCACCCTTATTATTCCAGATGTACCTACAAGGATTAGAGGCAAAATTAGAGGGAAGTGGACTGGGCTTCAACCTCTCTTTAGTCAAACAAGGAAAAATTATGGATCAGGCACTACCAGCATTAATGTACGCAGATGATATAGTGCTAATGGCCAACAACAAGGATGATTTGCAGAGATTGATGGACATCTGCGGTAAGGAGGGAGATAGGTTAAATTTTAGATTCAGTAAGGAAAAATCAGCAGTCATGATTTTCAATGACAATGAAGGTAGTGAGCTTAGAATACAGGAGGTCACGCTAGAGATAACAGATAAATACAAATATCTGGGCGTATGGATAAGCAATGGGACCGAGTATCTGAGGGAACACGAAATATACATGACGACTAAAAGTAACAGGAATGCAGCAGTCATGAAAAATAGGGCACTGCGTAATTAAAATAGGTATGAGGTTGTGAGAGAAATATGGAAAGGGGTCATGGTTCCTGGGCTGACGTTTGGCAATGCGGTCTTGTGCATGAGATCAGAAGTTCAAGCAAGATTAGAAATTAAGCAACGTGGAATAGGTAGGCTTGCTTTAGGAGCTCACGGGAATACACCAAATCAGGGAGTACAAAGTGATATGGGATGGACATCATTTGAGAGCGGGGAAGCTAGCAGCAAGATAAAATTTGAGAAGCGATTGAGAGAAATGGGGGAAGAGCGTTGGGCTAGGAAGGTTTTCAGCTACTTGTACATGAAGAATGTCAATATAAAATGGAGGAAGCGAACCAGGAAGTTGACTGGTAAATACTTAGAAAACAGCAGGTGGCCAAATCAAAAAAACTATCGGTTAAGAAGAAAGTGAAAGAAACGGAGACTGACATGTGGAGAATAGGCATGATTAAGAAGTCCGCACTAGAGATCTATCGAACCTTTAAGCAGGAAATTGCCAAGGAAAGGATCTATGATAATACTCGGGGTAGTTCTCTACTGTTTGAGGCAAGGACGGGAGTACTGCGAACCAAGACATATCGGGCCAAATACGAAGGGGTAGACACAGTATGCAGTGCGTGTGGAGAGGAAGAAGAAACTGCCGAACACTTGATAATGTTCTGTAAAGGGCTTCACCCTATAGTTCAGGATGATGGCGCAGAGTTTTTCAAAGCACTGGGGTTTGGGGACCGGGAGGGCAAAATAAACTTTAAGCGGGTAGACTTAACTAGAAGGAGGTTATCTGATTGGTGGCTTAAGTTAAGGCACGAGTGAAAATTAAACTCTTCACTGCAAAGTACGAATCCTTAAACTCACGTTTTAAGGGAAAAAAATATACTTTTTGGTTCATTAGGTATTATGGCTTGGTGGCGCTAGCCACCGCCCGATCTATAGGGTACAGCCATATCCATCCATCCATCCATCCGTCCATCCATCCATCCATCCATCCATCCATCCATCCATCCATCCATCCATCCATCCATCCATCCATCCATCCATCCATCCATCCATCCATCCATCCATCCATCAATCCATCCATCCATCCATCCATCCATCCATCCATTCAGCGTGCGTGGTTGAAGCCACCGGAAGCCGCCGTTGGTGTGCCGGGAGCCACCGCTATGAACAGTCGCCTTATGCCGGAGCTAGGGCTTTTCTATTTTTCGTAACAAAAACGTCGTCTCCAGAAAGCAGATTCTTGATTGATGATTGATTGATATCTGGGGTTTCACGTCCCAAAACCACCATATGATTAGGAGAGACGCCGTAGTGGAGAACTCCGGAAATTTCGACCACCTGGCGTTCTTTAACGTGCACCCAAATCTGAGCACACGGGCCTACATTTCCGCCTCCATTGGTGATGCAGCCGCCGAAGCCGGGAATTGATCCCGCAACCTGCGGGACAGCAGCCGAGTACTTTAGCCACTAGATCACCGCGGCGATGCAGAAAGCAGATTCTGCAGTGACCATTTTGCAGAGTCATGCTTTGAGCGCTTGGTTCCAAAAAATCATCTTCGAAATAATGCCATCCCAACGCTGTTTCTTTCCCAGATCACTTACAGTGACAAACCTTTGCACTCCTGGCTACCATTGCACTCGTCGCTCTTCTTTTTTTATTGAAATCTGTGACAATTTATTTTTTTTGTTACCTGAATGGTGATTATTTGTACGTTACAGCATTCCGTCGTATTCGGACAACGTCGCTAGAGCTACTGTCATTTTTAGTGCAGCGTTAGTCGGCCTTCTAAGTTATGCCTAATCGTAGGTTTTATTGTATGCACGAGTTCTAGACTACACCACTATGTCGTATTCGGACGCAGACCCTCTCGCACCCAAACACCAATATGGTCCGTTCTCAGCCGTAACGTAGCTGCTGTTTCGAAGATAATGCATGGCAGCAAAACAATCACGAATAGGAACGTGGAGAATGATGAAGTAGCCTTTAACAAAATACTAAAAGTGAATGTACCACCATAGCTCAAGCTTGAACTATTCAACTTGCTGGAAAATGCAGAGCTTCGAGGGCTCTGGTTTTGCCAATCAATGAATGCGTGATTGACGCCTCGAGGGATTTACGTTGATGTGAGTTTACGAAGGCACGAGTCTGGCTGCACAAAAGGGGTAAGATTATTGCAGAGCTCGAAGGACGATTGTGTATTTCTGTGCTCATTTTCAATAAGTCACTTCACAATGTTTCTCATTCGTCGGAGTGGTCTCATTCCATAAGGGCATAACAATCGTGGTAAAAAGTACTAAATTTAATATTGTGCAGTGCCGTTGCCAGGAGGTGTCTCAGCAGACTCGTGTGCTCCCCCCACCCTTATTTTTTTTTTGCTATGTAATCCAAAGCGTCATTTATCAAATTGCTTGCCCGGCCTCCACATTGAATCAAGGAGGCACCAACCCCGAAAAAAATTCTGCCTACGCCAGTGTTAGAGCGTACCATCAATTTTCGATAAACGTACGTTAGAGCCAAGCAGAAGAATGATAGGTTGCGATACCGAAGTAAGGGCTTTTGTTTACAAAAAGGAGTCAATACGTGCTCCTTTCGGAATGAGGCATGCGCAGGACACACAACGCAATGCAACAAAAAGTGGGTGTACACCCAGCAGCATAATTTTATAGGAAATTCTATGAAGGGACGCAACCTGGTTGACTAAAGTGCCGTTCTGGTTCTTCCTTATAAGCTTTCTCAAGCTAGAAAATACCCGGCTGCTTCCGTCATGGCCAGTTATTGGTCCTTAGTGGCGCGTTCCTTCTATATTCATTTATTACTTAGAAAACAATGATTGAGCAACTTCTCTTCAGAGGAAGTTCCACTAAAAGAATTCCCGTTTGAGCGGGTTGGTACTGGTTCATAACTTAGGAAAAATATCCTCAATATTATCATTTCTGTTTCTGAAGCGCATCTTCTAGGCGCCCATCCCCGCTTTGGGAGGAGTCACCGTTCAAATTGCCATTGTCGGCGTTGCTTTGTCGATAAAGTGACTGAGTGCAAATGAGAGCGGACGTGGAGTATGTCTGTACCGTGAGCCAACGGCCTCTTACCCTGTTTGCTTCATCCGCGTACACGGAGCCTTCACGTGCGCGCCGGCTCGCCGCCTCAGCCCGCCGTCGCACACGGTGGCCCCTCTGTCGCAGCTCATGCTCATACAGAGATGGCACATGCACTGCGGCTGGCCTCGCTTGACGTAATAGAGCTGTCGGGGTTTAGCTTTGTTCACGACGCCTGCAGTACCCAGAAGGGCTTGCGTGACACTCGAGCGCTTTCGTCAAAGGCGGAGTTGGGAGGTGGCATGATGGCCCATGCTCCCTCCGCCACCCCCTCCTCATTTTTTGCCATGGAATACAGAGCACAAAACGATACTCGAACACAGCTAACTGACTGCCCCAAAAAGCGCACCACCTCCCGAAAAAAAAATCAGCCTACGCCCGAGGTGGTCCGTGTTTCGCTTGGTTAGCGACCATGCACAGATTTGCGTGTGTTGCACTCGAATGCCGACAGTTTTTGTAGTGATGTGTGACGAAGGTCAAACCACTGCGAATAGCCAAAACTTGAAACGCAGTTGGCATTGCCCCGACACGAAGATGCGCGCTCGGAATTCGCATTAGGCAGCAGTATCATTACCTTACGTAAATGGTATGGGTGCGCACGTGCGCTCCTGTGTGTGTGTGTGTGTGTGTGTGTGTGCGTGTGCGTGTGTGTGTGCGTGTGCGTGTGCGGGTGCGTGTGTGTGTGTGTGTGTGTGTGTGTGTGTGTCCTAGTTCTTTTTGCGCCGATAAAGCTTCCACGCTATGAAGTAATAGTGTTTTGAAGCAAAGGCAAGTTGTATGCTGTTATACTGCATACAGCACGCCGCGCGTGCTGTGCCTTGTGCTGATCATAAATATCCATTTGTGTAGTACCCTTTTCACCTGCTGCCACGGGAGGCGATCTCTACGACGTTATTTCTACGGAACCGCATTCAACGATCGTGATAAATTGAATGAGCGTACGCGGTTGTTACCGCTATCGTCGGCAATCATTTCATCTATATGCTTTTCTCACGTCTCGCTTTTCGGAGTGTCGCTACACACAGCTTGTTGTCTCCCACAAGTTACACATAGAAAGACCAATATTATAGCCCAACAAAATGGACGTGTCAGGGTGGTCTCCTTTATTATCTCCGTGGGTATTGCTGTCTGCAGACAAGGGAACCTACACGTCTATTTTTTTCCTCTTCTGCTTCTACAAAAGTTGTCCTGAAAATAACAGTTATGACGACTCCAGTGTTATCGAACTTCCTTTGCCAGGCTGCATCAAGGCTCATCGCCGCTCTCGCACCCATATTGCTGCATGGTGCAGTATACTTAAAGCCAGAAACCATGACAATTCACTGTCAACGCGTGTGTATTTCGCACTTACTCCTACAGCAGCTTCCCTGGCACGGCATTCATTAAAGACAAGAAAAATAGAAAACGTCGAGTGGACGTAAGATGAAACGAGAGCAGAGCCATATAAAGAGAGCTGTATAACTAATTCTTTTGAATTCACAGCAGCTCCTTCATAATGAGAGATGTATGAAAAAAGAAAGAAAAGAAGAAATGAGAAAAATACACATGAAAAAAAAGAACCGACAAATAGCGCGAGAACGCCGAGAAGTAAAGGCACTTCGCTTGTCTCAAAAACGTGGCAGTCGCCCCACTTTTTTCAATAGCCGCCGTTGCCACTACAGCGCAGCTTTCTCAATAACTTCACATCCATTCCAGACGACACCATCGCTGCACCTACTGAGGCCGCGAAACGATGTTGATTTTTTTACTTCATAGGGAGGTACGAAGCCACGTACCTCCTCAAAGCTCCACGGCTTTTCAGGCAAATGCACTGGCTTCGCGATGTCCTCAGTGATAGGCCGGGACGCGACCGGAACGAGCATTTGGCCATGGCTTCCTTATCGCCACGTCGAGCTCCATCACCACACTCTCTTCCTTTTCTTCCCTTGAAGTATCGCCACTTCCAGCTTTTTCAATGCGGCTTCCACCAAGACCACATCGCCTAGTTTATGCGTTCGCACCTGAGCGCCCTTCTGAAACCTGACGAGGCAGGAGCTGCCGTTAAAATGAAGTACGTACGCATGTCTCTGAATTTGCAAGCCTCCTTATTTAGGGGAATTGCAGTTAAGGGAAAAATGAATAAAACACTATACTGATAAAATCAAAACACAATTTTAGGAAGAGCAGACGTACCTTATGATGGCTTCAAAGGCTATTGATGATAAAATGCTGCACTTGTTGAAACTTGTATCGCAACACTCGCATTTTTTTATTATGCTACGAGTGCACGTACACGCTGCTTTAACACCAAGTACCAGGACACTGGGATACAAAAGAGCAACAAAGACAGATGGGGTGCCGATGTTGGGCAAGCAGTCTAACAAAAAGAATTCAGGGTCGGACAATAGTTATGACGCAACTCGAAGTCGAAGCCATCCACTCGTTGGGCAATAGCTTCTAGTGGTACTTCAGCAGTAGTGAATGTAGTGGTAATTACCACTACGTGGTGTGGGTCCAGAGCCAGTGAAGCCAAACAAGGTCCAGAGGGCTAGTGACTCTAGGCCATAACTGGCGGGCGGCCAACGAGGAAGACTTTGTATACCCCTGCGCCTTAGCCACCAAGGCGACCCGCTAGTGTGCGACCGGTGGTACGTTACCGCAACATTACTACCACACCCCCACGTGCGGAGCTCCCGTGTGCATGGAACCTTTGCCCTTGAAGACGCCACTGGCCCTTCAGACATTTTCTGAATATGCGAGGGAATGAGACGCCGATTCTGACGGCCATTTTTTGCGTCTTCTCGGACCTCGTCGTGCTCAAGTGGGTCCTGCCCGACACCTGGGGAGATGCCATCGCGCACCGGCTACACTTCCAGCCTCCCGCCCTGTCCTGTAACAACTTCATGGCAGCGCTTCGAGCGAATTTTTCGCCTGTCGACTACAACCACCGTATCAGACAGGAGATGGATGCCCGAACACAGCGAATAATGGGAAGCAACACGAAAAAACTGTGACAAAGAACAAACATACACCGCAGGACTAGTGCTATACTGCCAAGTAAATGTGCACTGAAAATTTGCCGCTTATAGCTGTCACCAAAAATGCCTTGTCCCAAAAAACGCCACAAGTTATCAAAGATGATTAGCGGACATGCGTATTGCAATAGAATCAAGTCGTCCTCTCATCCCACTAACTCTAGTTATTGGCATCATGAACTGCCTCGTCCGAACCTACAAGTTGCTGCTAACACGAATACAGCATCCAGGCGAGGATGTGTTCAAGCAATTCAGGAGCTGTTTCGCAACGCTGATCCCCATGCCCTTGAAACCACGAAGGTTTCCCTTCTTCTGCAGCGATGCCACCTTAGTTACCACTCATACCTGTTCTCCCACTCCTTTTCCTCCCTAGAGTACCTTCCCCGCCATGGTCGACCAGTTGAAGAGCTCTTCTTTAGGAAGCGCCACTAAATTCTGCCAACCCCTGTCAACCTTCGTCGTCTCGACCACTACTTCGGCTTTGAGGCTACCTAATTGTTTCAATCACCACCCACAATGCTGTTGGCCCGTGTGCCCAGATTTGGGTGCACGTTAAAGATCCCCAGGTGGTCGAAATTTCGAAAGTTCTCCACTACGGCGTCTCTCATAATCATATGGTGGTTTCGGGACGTTCGCTGTTCGCTCAGTGCTCAGGCGTGAAGTGGAATTTCTAACCATTGCGATCACACACCCTACGGCTATATTTAAAACGTCTGCCAGAAAAATTATTAAGACCTCACAGGCAATGGTGCCTAGGAACGTATAGGGGATGTTATTACGAGTAAATTTAATGTGAATGGGAAGAAAGAAGAAAAGTGGACAAACAGATAACTTGCAGTGGCAGGAACTGAACCTGCGACCATCAAATAACGCGTCTGACGCTATACCACTGAGCTAGGGTGGCGGTCATCTCCATCGTCCACTTCATATGGTATATAAATGCAATTAATTTTGGAAGTATCAGTCAACGCAGCCTGTTAACATTACTTCGAGTGTGAAACACTCTTTTTTCTTTCCTGTTGGCGTTATCCACGCATAGCACCCAACAAGTAGTGTTCAATGAAGTTGAACATATGTTGACCATGTCTTCGCCATGACGCCTCTTGGGAATTGCGTTTGGACATCTGCAGTTGACAAAAAAAACAGCGACCACAATGCTCGTTATCTACTCTCATAAATTTTCCAATACCTCAATACATGCTCCAGAAATGGGTGGTTTATTGTAATTAAAATGACGTCAAAATATGTGTGAAATCACGCAGCGGCTTCACAACTTGTCTGCTCTGACCATATCTTTAATACGCCAGTACACGAAAACAGGACTCTCGGACAAGCAACAAACTATTTGTGTGATTGTAATACTTCATTTACCATCAGTCAAACTCCGGCAGCATTTTCCATACTATAATTACTGAAATCACCAAGTGGGCCAAATGAAAAGAATCTAAATACTGAAAGGTGAGTCACTTTTCCACCCACCTGCCGCACTACACAGCACGAACATAAGGGCCAGTTTACTGCATCGACCAATAGTAAGTAAAAATCAACAAATGGCGAACACATTTGGGTCATCGGAGAGGAATCCAGTGAAATGCGAGGCGTTCATCGGACATGGGCGTCCCTGGCAACGGTGATGGATCTACGTGGAAGCGCACTCTCTTTCCTAATGATGATGCACGCGTTTCTGAAGACGGCTAGCTTCCAGCGTCGGATGCCCGCTAGACTGTTCTGGATGCTGGGCTCATTCAATGGAGGGTACGAGGGCCGCCCTTCCGAGACGCTAGGCAAGATCCCACATGGAGGGAGCGGGCGGGAAAATCTGTCAGGCTATTGTGACAACACAATACACCTCTATGCGACCGTAATGAAACGCTTGTATGCGGGACTTGCGTGCTCACAGAAAATGCACGGAAGAGGCGTGAACGACTTGTGGTTAATTACAGACGGGCGACATTGCAGCAGCTAATGCAATGAGCACAGGGGTATAATACCCTTTAAATGAATGCTTGTTAGAAACGGAGTATCAGTTTTGTAAGAATACTAGAAAATGCGGTTTGCTTCACAAGTATTATCGTACTTGTTCGTCAACGTCAAGCTGTTATCTCTTTTTCGCACGTGCATGGGCGGATGGTGCTTATATTTAAAAAGTACGAAAGCATTTGTCTGAGTTATTGTCATCATCCTACAAGTAACCACCAATCATGGCTTCGCTTCTTCTTCCCGGTGAAATCACGACACTCTTTCACTTCACTTATGTAAGACGTAAAACCCATTATGCAAAGCTTTTAAATTCCAAAACTCCTCCATTTTGAGGGCATTCGCAAAGGGGAAACATAGCATTAAGTACTCTAATTGCACAACAGAACAACGAGGTTTTGAAGAGGGAGAAGGCCATGTTTGTTTGCATAGAAACTGAAAGGTCTGCCACAACCATTACTCGATACAGCTCACTACACAACTTGGGGAAAATGGGTGGAGAAAAAGATTCACAAGTGGTTATGCCGATGAAAAAATTTATGCACAAGCCAATCTCGATAGTAATGCATGACATTTTCAAACCTTCATTACACAGATCTTTTCAGTAGCCACCGCTGCGCGGTTCTCTATGGGCCCTAAACCTTTAACAAGCTCCCTCAATTACACTGCCTTGAAGATGCGTATTGATGAATAGACTGTACTCCGTAACACGCTTGCGTAGCGAGACATATCGAAAGCATGTGTGAAAGTACTAGTACCGCGATTTTTGACATCCTTTATTGGAATGTTAACAAATGCAATAGCTTTCGCGTATACCATTTACGCGCATGTCATGTCGTGATGCATATGTTGACGTCATGAAATGAACAGCAAACGTTATTATTGTAGTGAAGAAGGTGAACGCTGCTCGAGGAGGCAGCGGGTATACTTGCCAGGACAAGAAGAGGGTGATGTTTCGTTGTCTCAGTGCTTTGACAAATACTCAAAAAAAAAATTACAGCATATCCACGGAGTGAATGATGATGAGTGGGCGAAGCGTTCGTCAGCCCGTCCATGCTTCCGTCCATCCGTTCGTTCTTGCTTTCGTCTGTCCGCGCGACCATCCATGCGTCAATCCATACGTCCGTCCATCTGTCTATGCGCCCGTCCGTGAGTCAGTCTATTCGTCTGCTCGTCCATTCGTGCGTCTATCCGTCCATACGTTTGCGCGTCGATCCATCCGTCCATTTGTCTGCTACTCTGTCTGTTCATTCATCCGTCCGTGCGTGCGTCCGTCCGTTGCTCCGTCTAGTGAACAGTCCAAGTACCGCCATCTCCCATCTCGCAATCGCTGTGACACATACCCGCTCTTCAGCGGGTATGTGCCACCGGCAACTACATACATGCATACATACATACATACATACATACATACATACATACATACATACATACATACATACATACATACACACATACATACATACATACATACATACATACGTACATACATACGTACATACATACATGCGGAGGAGCGACAGAACCACGCCATGAGGAGCTTCGCCCCTAAAAACTACGCGGGAAGTAATTGGTAAAATGTTTTTAAATGTGAGTTTCACATCCCAAATTTTTCAACTTTAGTAAACTCAGCTGTCTGTTCCAAAAATCAGATAATCGCTATTGCAATAGTCTTTATTTTTTGCTCTTTCAGTTTCACACAATTTGGATTTTTATTTTTTTGCAATGACTTCTTTCTTGTACATTATTTTTGGTAAACAATGGCAGATATGTGGGGTTTAACTTCTCGAAACCACCCCGCGGCGGAGGTCTAGTGGCTAAGGTACTCGGCTGCTGACCCGCAGGTCACGCGTTCAAACCCCGGCTGCGGCGGCTGCATTTCCGATGGAGGCGGAAATGTTCTAGGCCCGTGTGCTCAGATCTGGGTGCACGTTAAAGAACTCCAGGTGGTCGAAACTTCGGCGCTCTCCAATACGGCGTCTCTCATAATCATATGGTGGTTTTGGGACGTTAAACCCCACATATAAATCAAATCAATCAACATCTCAAAACCATCATATTGTCACGTGCTTGTCAAAAAGAAAGACAATGACAGTTGTGCATGTGCCATGAAGTACAATGAAATGGATGAAAAAGAAGAACTCTCTTGCGCGTTCTATTAAAAGAACCTACCTGCTTCTGGCGTCTCAGTTTCTGCCGCAAGACCTCTGTTTCGACGTCGTGACACTGGTGGAGGTGCTGGAGCCTACAACCTGATGCAGGACAGTCTTGCTCGGACCCGTTCACCTAGTCCAGAGACTCAGCCCCTCGTCACGACTCCAGTACATCGATTCAGTCGGCGCCTACTAGGCCTAAGTCCAGAGTCCGCACCTGTTTCGCCTCTTTCCAGAATGGCAGCTCCTACGACATCCACGGTTATCCCGCCATCGCAGACCACTCTTCCCTCGCAGGTAACTCTTGAACATCCTCGCGTTCCTGAAGTTTTCCGTGTGGAAGAGTACGAGGATGTCGAGGACTGGCTCGAACAGTTCGAACAGGTCGCTGTATCCAACCACTGGAGCGAACAGCACAAACTTGGCCGTGCATATTTCGCACTGGAAGATAGCGCTCGCACGTGGTATGAGAACCGCGAGGCTACATTGCAATCTTGGGATGACTTCCGTCGAAAGCTCCTCGCTACATTTTTGAACTCGGACCGACGGGATCGCGCACAGCAAGTGATTGAGGCTCGTGTGCTAAAACCCAATGAAACAGCTGCCATCTACGCAGAGGGTATGATCCGTCTGTTTCGACGAGCTGACCCTGACATGCCCGAGGCGAAGAAGGTGCGTCACCTAATGCAGGGTGTTAAGGAACAAGTGTTTGCGGGCCTCGTACGAAATCCACCTACAACTGTAGATGAATTCATAAGAGAGGCGACAGTCATCGAGCGCGCACTGCAACAACGACGCCGACACTTCGACTACCTGCAGAACCACACGGCAGTAAGTGCTGCAGCACAGAACACTGCCGTATGCGAAAGTTCCCTGCGACAAATGATTAGGGAAATACTGCGTGAGGAACTTCGGGTCCTCTCCGTTCCCCCTGCCCAACTGCCAGTCGCATCTGTTGCCGAAATTGTCCGCCAGGAGTTGAGGCAAGCCATTACACCACCCGCGCCAAATCCTGAGCCACATCCAGCGAGCTACGCTGATGTGGTCCGTCGTCCTCCACCGACATTTGTGGTGACGCCCTTCCAGCCACGACCCCCTGCCGTACCTTGGTGGCAACGAGATTCTACGAGACGACCACCAGTTCGCCGAACTGACTTGTGGCGCATGGCCGACCGTCGACCTATTTGCTACCGCTGCGGAGAACCCGGTCACATTGCCCGCTATTGCCGTCACGGCGATTCTGGGTTCGGGAACTTTTCTCGTGCCGCTTCTTTCCGCTCCGAAGACCGTCGTTCCCACGATGCCGACCAACTATCGCCTGCTCAAGCAACCCCACGGCGTCGCTGGCGATCTTATCACCTGCGCGTCACCGTGACTTCCCTCAGAGCTACGCGGACGTCACCAGAGGCCGTTCGCCTAGCCCGCGCCGGGGAAACTAACTGATGCGACCTCGGGGGGCAAGGTTGCCAATCGTCGACACACTGAAAAGTTCTCCCAATCATCGCAAGAAGGTATGACGACAACGACGATGAATACGACGACGAATAATAATGCTGATGAAGTTGTACGTGCCGATCTGAGCGTTCTCATTGACGGACATCACGTTACAGCACTGGTCGACGCTGGCACCGACTTCTCAATCATGCGACAAGAGCTCGCCGACCGCCTCAGAAAGGTCAAGACACCGTGGACAGGGCCGCACATAAGGAGTGCTGGTGGTCAGCTG
Source organism: Rhipicephalus microplus (assembly GCF_043290135.1). Lineage (NCBI taxonomy): Eukaryota > Metazoa > Arthropoda > Arachnida > Ixodida > Ixodidae > Rhipicephalus > Rhipicephalus microplus. The sequence goes on along the minus strand of NW_027464616.1, from coordinate 2,621,874 downwards.
ATGACACCCACGGGTAAATGCACCACTAGACTTCGCATCGGAGATTCTAGCTTCGTGGCCACTTTCGTCCTGTTGCCAGACTGCTGTAAAGAGTTAATTTTGGGCATGGGTTTTCTTCAAGATCATGGCGCTGTTATCAACATCCCTCAACGTATGGTGACGTTTTGCGCTCATCCTTATGCCGACAACAGCAGTGAAGAACCGCGCGGCCGTTTGCAAATAGCCGACGATGTGACACTCCCACCGAGATCCTGCTGCCTTGTGTCGGTGTCCAGTGGGTATCCTCGCTATAAAGATGTGATAGCGGAGCACATAGTCACTCTTTCGTTCACGCAAGGCATTTCCATCGCGAGGGGTGTCCTGGCGCTTACTGGTGGACAAGCAGAAGTGCTCCTCACAAACTTCAGCAACGAGCGCCGTCAAATCCAGAAGGGTACCGCAATTGCTTACTACGAAGATGTAGACCAAGCCGGGGATTGTTTTACCTTGCAACCAGATGACGCGGCTGTCCCCGCCTCGACAACTTTGTCGGTTGGCATCTGCTCTACGCTTCCGCCCTCTGATAGGAAGCGCCTGCTTGAACTTATACACCAATTCGAAGACTGTTTTTCGCTTACGTCAAAGGTACAGCAAATACCATTGACCAAGCACCGCATCATTACTGAATACAACACGCGACCGATTCGGCAAAACCCCTACCGTGTGTCTCCGAAAGAGCGCGAGGAGATTCAGAAGCAAGTACACAAGATGCTCGCGGATGACGTCATACAACCTTCGAAACGTCCTTGGGCGTCCCCCGTGGTTTTGGTCAAGAAAAAAGACGGCAGCTTGCGCTTCTGTATTGATTATCGCAAGTTAAACCAAGTCACGAAGAAAGACGTCTATCCACTGCCCCGCATAGACGATTCACTCGATCGGCTGCGTCATGCGCGCTATTTCTCTTCAATGGACCTCCAAAGCGGCTACTGGCAGATAGAAGTCGACGAGAAAGATCGTGAAAAAACGGTCTTCGTGACGCCCGATGGTCTATACGAATTTAAGGTGCTTCCTTTTGGGTTGTGCTCGGAGCCAGCCACTTTTCAGCGTCTCATGGACGCCGTACTATCAGGCCTGAAGTGGCAAACATGCTTGGTCTATCTGGACGATGTTATTGTATTTTCAGCAACATTCGAGGAACATCTCAGCCGTTTATTCACTGTCCTCCAAGCCATACGTTCGGCCGGCCTTACTTTAAAACCGGAAAAATGTCATTTTGGTTTTAACGAACTCAGCTTCCTAGGCCACGTCGTCAGTCACGAGGGTGTTCGACCTGACCCGGCCAAAATAGACGCCGTAGCGCAATTTCCTGCACCATGCGACAAAAAGGCCGTGAGACGCTTTTTAGGGTTGTGTGCATATTACCGGCGATTTGTTGAGGACTTTTCGTCTATTGCGGCGCCATTGATTCGACTCACACGTGAGGACGTCCCCTTCTTTTGGGGTGAACAACAGCAAATGGCGTTCAATGAACTACGACAACGCCTGCAAACACCTCCAGTCCTCGCGCACTTCGACCAGGAAGTCCCTACAGCACTTCACCCAGTAGCAATGTAGGTCTAGGTGCCGTTCTGGTGCAGTGGCAAGACGGCTGTGAAAGAGTAATAGCCTACGCCAGCAGAACTCTCTCTCGCACGGAGGAGAACTACTCGACTACCGAGAAGGAGTGTCTCGCCGTGGTGTGGGCGGTCATCAAATTTCGTCCATATTTGTACGGCCGCTCCTTCAAGGTTGTTAGCGACCATCACTCTTTGTGCTGGCTCACCAACCTTAAAGATCCATCTGGCCGTTGGGCGCGCTGGAGCCTAAGACTTCAAGAGTTCGACGTGACCATCGTCTATAAATCTGGGAAGCGGCACACCGACGCCGACTGTCTCTCATGGTCGCCAGTGGAGACTGTCGCTCGTGATGACGAAAACATCGACGCGGCATTCTTGGGAGTCGTCAACACGGCCACTATTGCACAGGAGCAGCGCAGTGACCCCGAGCTGTTACCACTCATTGAATATTTAGAAGGACGACGTAAGGACGTGCCGCGGTTATTTGCCAGAGGACTGCCATCTTTTTGCTTGCGAAACGATGTTCTCTATAAGAAAAACTTCTCACCAACCGGCAACCCGCACTTGCTCGTCGTGCCTGCCTCTCTCCGAAAAGAAATTATGGAAGCGTGCCATGATGAAGCAACTTCTGGTCATCTAGGCTACACCCGAACATTGTGCCGACTGCGATGCAAGTACTACTGGCCAAAGTTACCCGCTGATGTTAACCATCACGTGCGAACTTGCACCGACTGCCAAAGACGCAAAGCACCTCCTTGCAAGCCAGCCGGTCTTTTACATCCAGTCCTAGCACCAGCGAAGCCGTTCACCCAGATTGGAATGGATTTCCTGGGCCCCTTTTCAACTTCCACAACAGGTAACAGATGGATAATCGTGGCCACATATTACCTCTCCCGTTATGCGGAGACTAAAGCTATGCAGCGCGGCACAGCAGCAGAGGCTGCTCAGTTCTTCATCGAAAACATCGTCCTTCGGCATGGCGCTCCGACAGCAGTGATCACAGACAGAGGACCTGCCTTCACCGCTGAACTTTTGGAGTCGGTTCTCAGACTCAGCGGTACAGCTCACCGGAGAACAACTGCTTACCATCCGCAGACAAACGGACTGACAGAGCGCCTCAATAGGACCCTCACAGACATGATCAGCATGTACGTTGACACGGAATATAAAAACTGGGATCAGATATTGCCGTACGTGACCTTTGCCTATAATACCGCTCGACAAGAAACCACTGGGATGACGCCGTTCAGGTCGCGCTATGGTCGCGAAGTCACGACAACGTTGGACCCCATGTTGCCGCATGAGTGTGACGACATCCATGTGGACGCCGAAGAGTTCACTCAGCGTGCCGAGGAAGCCAAACAGCTCGCGCGTGTGCGAATCTGTCATCAACAGCATCAAGATGCACAACGGTACGACCCCCGACACAAGTTTATTAGCTACACACCAGGCGACAAGGTCTGGGTCTGGATTCCGATACGTCGACGTGGACTGTCGGAAAAACTGCTAAGACGATACTTTGGCCCAAACAGCGTCACGTGACGCTTGAACGACGTGAACTATGAAGTTGTTCCCGACACTGACTGTAGTTCTAAGCGTCGAAATAATTTACCCGAAGTCGTACACGTCGTGCGTATGAAACCGTATTTATCCAGTGACGCGACCACTTCATACGCCTGGCAGAGCGCCTAGGTTGCGCATCGGGACGATGCCTCTTTCGGAGGGAGGCAAATGCCACGTGCTTGTCAAAAAGAAAGACAATGACAGTTGTGCATGTGCCATGAAGTACAATGAAATGGATGAAAAAGAACTCTCTTGCGCGTTCTATTAAAAGAACCTACCTGCTTCTGGCATCTCAGTTTCTGCCGCAAGACCTCTGTTTCGACGTCGTGACAATATGATTATGAGAGAAGCCGTAGTGAAGGGCTCGGGAAATTTCGACCACCCGGGGTTCCTTAATGCGCACCCAAATATGATCACATGGGCCTACAGCATTTCCGCCTCCATCGAAAATGCAGCCGCCGCAGCTGAGATTCGATCCCGCGACCTGCGGGTCAGCAGCCGAGTACCTTAGCCACTAAACCAACGTGACGGGGCTTTTTTGGTACGCAGTAGTGCAGTTACCGTCCTTATGACACTATATGTTTTTTGGCCAATCTCCCAGAGTGGGTAAGTACCATGGTTTTCAGGTTACAAATAAACAATTAGCGCTTAGGCTGGATCTGCCATTACGACGCCATTTTTCGAGACTGCTATTCTGTTTGTTAAACAGGTGCTGCTTCCAAACACCTTATTTTAATTGGTGGAGGTGCTGGGTCTTCCACGATCCGGGAACTTCGAAACCGTACGTTGCATCCGGTTGCTACGATGCCCATGGATGAAGATCAGCAGGCTGCCGCCTCAGCTTCGACTACTACGGCTCCTGTTTATCCTGGCCCCATTAGGCTGCGCGACGCCCTACCTTAGTGTCACTGATGACAAGGACGTGGAAGACTGGCTCTACGAATATGATCGGGTGAGCAAGCACAACAAACGGGATGAACGCACAAGCTCACCAACGGCTAGTTTTATTGAACCTATGTTGATGATTGATATTTGGGGTTTTACGTCCAAAAACCACCATATGATTATGAGAGACGCCGTAGTGGCGGGCTCCGGAAATTTTTGCCACCTGTGGTTCTTTAACGAGCGCCCAAATCTGAGCACAGGGGCCTACAACATTTCCGCCTCCATCGGTAATGCAGCCGCCGCAGCGGGGATTCAATTGCGCGACCTGTGGATTAGCAGCCGAGTACTTTAGCCACTAGACCACCACGGCGGGGCTATTGAACTGATGTCAACAGTCTGTGGTAGCGCTATCACCAGAGGGACCTTCTCACCTGGTGAGCCTTCTGAATGTCGTTCATATATTTGTTCGACCGTCCAGCGCTTCGCAAGCTATGTGCTGAAACACGCTTGCGCGCTCGCGCCCAGCAATGTGGCGAGAAATATACCACCTAAATCGAAGATGTGATCAACGTTTGCCGGTGCGTCCACCCGACCATGGCAAAAGCCGAGAGTTGAAGTACATCGTGAAAGGTGTCACTGACGACGCAGTTTCGACGTTCTTCGCAAAGAACCCACAAGCGGTTTCGAACGTCAATCAATTTCGTCAAACTTACGACGAGCTCTGGAAGCAGCGTGGATCTACTCGTTGCGCCTGTGTGTCATGCGCTACGATTTCAACTTTAACATCGGAAGACCATAATACCTTGCTTCTTGATATCCAGCAGTTTGTACGTGATGCGGTCGCACGCCAGCTGTGTCTTCTGCCGTATACCATTGATGGTTCACTATCTAGTTTGCCAACACCAATACAGCGAGTCGTTCGGGAGCAAATGTCCGAGGTTTCACCCGCAGCCAATGCACCAGCTGTGACTGCTCCGCTGACCCATGCCGAAGCACTGACCGCACCACGACGTTTGCTTATCGCGAACAACGTCTCCACGCACCCCTCCCTATGCTGCATCACCTGAAGGTGTGCATCAGACTGCCCGCCCGTTTTCCCGACCAACGTGACCCTCTCAGAACACATGGCGAACTTCTGACACCCCCCCCCCCTTTTTTTTCATGCTTTGTCTGTGGTTTTTCTGGTCATGTAGCGGGGTTTTATGTCGACGGCGGGAGTTTCTGCTTCGTGACGACGTCCGCCCAAACGCTTGCGATTTTGCACCCAGACCTAACTGGCTTAATCTATCCCACCTGCCGTCCTGGCCACATTTTCACCTCGCCATAACTACAACAGACACCGGTCGCCTTCACGTGAGCGACGGTCTGTTTCCCCTATGCTACGTCACCATCGATCATAATCTTACAAGAAAACGTATATTTACAGATATTTACAACGATTACACGCGATGACAATGCCTGGCGCACTGGCGGGCTGGAACCAGTCTCTATCCACTTTGTAGTCTTTTCTTTCAGCCAGGGACCCTCTACCGCTTTATGCCCCAATCCCACTACTGCCTTGTGGCACTGCCCCGCGCGTTAAAGCACCGACCCGGCGCTTGTCACGAAAAGGGAGTGTTGGGTGACACATGAGGCTTCAGTCTGACGACGTGCACAACAGTGGATGGTGGTGGCATTGAGTGCGCTTCGTCGACGACTCGCTGTATCTCGTAGGTGAGGTTGGTGATCTTGCGAAGGACTTTGTATGGTCCGTCATAGCGAAATAAAAGTTTTTCTGAGAGGCCGATGTGACGACATGGGGTTCACAAGAGTACGAGAGAACCTGGTGCATACGAAACTTCGCGGTGGTGACGATCGTATCGATCTTTCTGAGAGGCTTGAGAAAGCATGAGTCGTTCTCGGGCAATCTGTCGTGCTGCGTCGGCTCGCTCTATGGCATCGCGGACGCATGTGACAGGGGAGCTTGAACCAGCGGGAAGGAGTGTATCAAGAGGCAGAGAGGGTTCCCGTCCATAAAGAAGGTAGAACGGGGAATAGCCTGCAGTGTCATGTCTGGAGGAGTTGTAAGCGAAGGTGACGTAGGGTAACGTTGCGTCCCAGTCACGGTGGTCTGGAGAAACATACATTGACAACATGTCCGTGATAGTGCGATTCAGGCGCTCTGTAAGTCCATTAGTTTGTGGATGGTATGCCGTTGTGAACTTGTGGTTCGTGGAACAGGAACGTACGATATCCTGGACGACGGGAGATAAAAAGTATCAGCCTTGGTCAGTAACGAGCTCTCGAGGAGCGCCGTGATGCAATATGATGTCATGTAGCAGAAAGTCGGCGACATCGGTAGCGCAGCTGGTTGGAAGAGCGCGGGTGATCGCGTAACGTGTCGCGTAGTTGGTCGCCACGGCAACCCATTTGTTCCCAGATGCAGAAGTGGGAAATGGCCCGAGAAGGTCGAGCCCTGAGCGGTAGAATGGTTCAGCAGGGATCTAAATAGGGTTAAGAAGGCCAGCTGGAAGCGATGTTGGTCGTTTTCGACGTTGACAAAGGTCGCAGCTGGCGACATACTTTTGCACAGAGCGATATAGGCGTGGCCAGAAAAAACGGCGCCGGACGCGATCATAAGTGCGGGTGACACCCAGGTGACCAGCGGCAGGTTCATCGTGAAGCTGTCGGAGAACATCTACACGCAAATGGGAAGGCACGACGAGAATGCGGTCAGGACCATTAGGGCGCATGTTGTGGCGGTAGAGAACTCCTTCATGAAGGAAATACAAGTTCAGAGAAGTGGGTGGAGTAGCGGAACTCAGGCTTTCTATGATGGGAAGTAAATCCGGGTCGCGGCGTTGCTCAGAAGCGATATCAAGAAAGTCCGATATTGATAAGACGCAAGCCTCCGTAGCTCTCTCTGTGGCGTCTGGTGGATCCACTGGATACCGTGACAGGCAGTCGGCGTCTTGATGGAGGTGACCAGATTTATACACGACCGAGAAGGTGTATTCTTGGAGGCGTAGAGACCAACGACCGAGACGTCCCGTGGGATCCTTTAGCGAGGAAAGCCAGCAGAGTGCATGATGATCAGTTACAACAGTAAAACTGCGGCCGAAGAGGTACGGGCGAAATTTAGCGACAGCCCAAACAAGAGCAAGACACTCTCTTTCGGTGATGGAATAGTTCCTCTCGGCAGGGGATAAAAGGCGGCTGGCGTAGGCGATGACACAGTCACGTCCATGCTGACGCTGAGCTAAAACAGCACCAATTCCGTGGCCACTCGCGTCCGTACGAACTTCTGTCGGGGCAGTCTGATCGAAGTGGGCTAATATTGGCGTAGTCGTGAGGGCTGCAATGAGCGCCGAAAATGCAGCACTCTGAGGCGAATTCCAAGTAAATGGGACGTCTTTTTTAAGAAGCTCGGTGAGAGGCCGCGCAATATCGGCCAAATTTCGGATGAAGCGGCGAAAATAGGAGCACAAACCAAGGAAGCTCCGGACATCCTTATGAGATAAGGGCACGGGAAATTGATTCAATGCGTGAATTTTGTCCGGATCGGGCTGTACTCCAGATGCGTTAACGAGGTGACCAAGTACAGTTATTTCGCGACGGCCGAAACGGCATTTGGAGAAGTTCAGCTGGAGACCAGCGTTGCGAAATACTTGGAGAATACTGGACAGTCGCTCTAGATGGCTTGCGAACGTCGGTGAAAAAACAATTATATCATCTAAGTAGCATAAGCAAGTGGACCATTTGAAGCCGCGCAGAAGGGAGTCCATCATGCGCTCAAAGGTGGCCGGCGCATTACAAAGCCCAAACGGCATTACTTTAAATTGGTATAATCCATCGGGGGTTACAAATGGTGTTTTTTCTCGGTCCCGTGGGTCAACAGCGATCTGCCAATAACCAGATCGAAGGTCAATGGACGAGAAAAACTTTGCGCCATGAAGGCAGTCAAGGGCGTCATCTATTCTTGGTAAAGCGTAAACGTCCTTCTTAGTGACCTTGTTGAGATGTCTATAGTCGACGCAAAACCGCCATGTGTGGTGGATGCGTTGTCTTGAGGACCGTCAGAGGCGATGGCTGCAGGAGCCATTGCTTCGAGTTCGCGACGAACGATTCGGGTGACATTTTCGGACGATGTAGCTTGCGTGAACTTTGGGCTGTCTTCACAGGTCGAAGTGGCTGCAGTATTAGGCAGACGCGCAAACTGGCGGGTTATGCGACGGTTCTTGGTGTGCTCGAAGCGCTGACACTCCTTCACAACTGCGTCGACGGTGGCGCAATCTTTAACGATCAACAGATTGAAGGCGTCATCGGCGATTCCCTTCAATATGTGAGCGATTTTGTCAGTTTCGCTCATGTTCTCGTCCACCTTTCGACAGAAGCCCAACACGTCCTGTATGTAAGATACATATGATTCTGTCGATGTCTGCACGCGACATTCCAGGTCTTTCCTCGCGGCCTGCTGTCGCCCAAATGGCCTGCTGAATAACTCGAGAAGCTTCAATTTGCAAACGTCCCAGCTGGTCAACTCCGACTCATGCGTCTCATACCAGGTGAGCGCCGTATCCCGCAAGTAAAATACAACGTTGGCCAGCTTCAACGTAGGATCCCACCTATAGTATTCGCTCACGCGCTCGTACAAAGCGACCCAATCTTCAACATTCACCTAGTCCTTGCCTCTGCCCGAGAGGGTTCCGGGGTCTCGTGGAGGCAGGAGAATCAGAGGAGGCAGCTGCTGGTGCTGCTGCTGGTGCTGGTGCTGCTGGTGCTGGTGCTGGTGCTGCTGCTGCTGCTGCAGCTGCGGCTGCTGTTGCTCTTGTGGGTGGGCCTGTTGAGCCATTGCAGGGAAATGAAGGTGGCGACCACTCCGAAGTTCCGTGTTGGTTTGCCGGAAAAGCCAGGTAGGCGTACCCCGCACCTCCACCAATAATCTTACAAGAAAACGTATATTTACAGATATTTACAACGATTACACGCGATGACAATGCCTGGCGCACTGGCGGGCTGGAACCAGTCTCTATCCACTTCGTAGTCTTTTCTTTCAGCCAGGGACCCTCTACCGCTTTATGCCTCAATCCCACTACTGCCTTGTGGCACTATCTTACGCACTATGCCAAAACTTCACCTTTATTATCGGCATCAGCTAGTGACGTTGGTTCTTTCATATTACATTGCATCATCCTACTTCATGGTGCTTCGCGTGAGCTACTCAGCGACCGAGGGAGTGTGTTTCTTTCGGACGCAATTGAATCGCTTTTCAAGGAATGGGAAGTGGCTCTTCAGACCACCACCGCGTACCACCCTAAACAAACAGCATTACAGAAGAATTGAAAACAACTTCAGAGTATGTGCTGTCAAAACACGTCGCTTCCAACCACTCCAATGGGGATGCGTCTTCTCACTTTTGTGACGTAAGCGCACAATACCACTGTACGGACAACTGCATTCTGTTCATATTTCCTCCTTTACAGACGCGAACCCTATTGCATACTAGACACCATCTTTCCGTACCACCCTGAAGTTGCAATGTCGACGACAGTGTCACAACCTGCTAAATACGCAGAAGAGTGTCGCCAGCTGGCCCTCTCCCTCACTAGTGCTGATCACTAGTGCTGATCACTAGTGCTGATCACTAGTGCTGATCACTAGTGCTGATCCCTCACTAGTGCTGATCAAGAACGGCAAAAACACTATCGCGTTATCTTGAATGCTCGAGACCTCTTACGACTTACGCTCCTGATGACCTTGTCTGGCTTTGGATTCCTTCAACCAGCCTTGTTCCATCAACTAAGCTTCTACCCAAACATCACGGACCCTACCATGTGGTCAAACAAACATAACCTATGGATTACACCGTGGAGCCGCTTGTGCAATACTCTAATCAACGACGTCGTGGACGTGAGACTGTTCGCATAGATCGTATGAAACCGCATGACGACCTCTTTATCGTCTCCTGCCCCTCTGCCACCAGGATGGCTCTTTTCCGTAGGGAAACAAAATGATGATGAAAGCTTCTCGAGGAGGAAGGGGGGGGGGTAAACGATGACGTTTCGTTGTCCAACCGCAACATGGGAATTGTAAGATGCGTCGATGCAAGTCTAACTCCTTAGCATACACTAGAAAAGTTATCGGTAGTTGGCGTTGTTGCAGTCTACCGCAATACCAGGGTGCCTACTGAGTCGCTTATTGCCACTTTTGGGGCGCACATGTCCTTCAGGAAGTAAGATATGGCGACTCGCATTTAGAATAGATCAGCTAGGATCGCGTTCACTTTCGTGTCATGATTGCTGTTGATTTTGTCACAGTGTGGGTGGATGTAAATCAGGCCGTAGCTGCTTGCTGGACAAACATCGATGTTTTTTTTAATTGTACGTGTACGCAAACAGCACTCGCTCTCTTCAGCACGAGCTAACATGACATCGTTGATCGTAGGGAGAGCACTAGGAAAATAAACAGGTCCACAGTAGTAATAAGATATAGATGGTTGAAGAATTAGTCGTGTCGAAACAGGGAGAGGCTGAAAATACAAAAAATAAATTGTGCGAACAGGAATGTTATTATGACATAAAAGAGAGAACGTAGGTCTCAAAACTTTATTATTAGAAAAAAATTAATTGCTGCTGGTCAGTGAATATGGCACTTGACTGCTTTCTTGGAGGTCGCATTATTGAATCCTGGTTGCTGATACCACATTCAATATTCGCCCAATGCTGAATGCTTCTCTGCTTCGATTTATGTGTACGTTTAAGAAGCATAGACGATCCAAATTTCTGAAGCCCTTCCCGACTGCGTCTGCCAAGTTCATATAATAGTTTTATGACATCAAACCCCATAAATTGCTTCCAGTACACATAGAAAAGGTACTAGGCAGAACTAAAACATAATAATTGTTATATTAAGCGTCGCTACCGAATACAGTGCTGCGCGATGGCAAGCGATCACAAAACATAAAAATCTTTTTGTGAAGCCTCTCGAAGTCGCAGAGGTCGATTACCCGTAATAAATAAGGCACTGAAAGCATCCGTGCATCCATACATGCCGTTAGCCTTCCTCATTTAATTTTAGGGGCGAAGCTCCTTATAGCGGCACCCTTTCGTGCCTCGTAGTCGTAGTCGTAGTCGTAGTCGTAGTGTGTAACCAGTTTTACGTTTTGACCTGCAAGGTGGTGCCAGTGGGAAATTTCTCCTGTGCGTTGTTGAACAATAAAAATTTCGTAGCGTGCGCGTTAACTAAAAGCTGAATTCTCCTGTTTCTCATTCCCCATTAGCAGCCATTGGCATGTACATTGAGCACTATCTGACAAAAAAGGGTTGCTACGTTACACTCGCTGGGCGAGTATAACGTAGGAGAGGATGGTATATAACAGCTGTATCTTGCCGGTACTTAGCTACGGAGCAGAAGCCTGGAGACTTAAAAAGAGGGTTCAGCTTAAATTTAGGACGACGCAGAGAGCAATGAAAAGAAAAATGTTAAGTGTAACCTCAAGAGACAAGAACAGAGCACAGTGGACTAGGGAACAAACGAGGGTTAAGGATATCATAGTTGAAATCAAGAAGAGGAAATGGACATGGGCTGGGCATGTGGTGCGAAGACAGGATACCCGCTAGTCATTAAGGGTAACTAATTGGATTCCCAGAGAAGGCAAGCGGGTTAGGGGGAGACAGAAGGTTAGATAGGCAGATCAGATTAAGACGTTTGCGGGTATGAATTGGCAGCACCAAGCACAGGACCGGGTTAACTGGCGGAACATGGAAGAGGCCTTTGTCCTGCAGTAGACGTAGTCAGGCTGATGATGATGATGATGACTCGCTGGACGTAACCTCCTTGGTTTTAGAAAGGTTTAATGAGCGTTGAGCCGCAGTGCCATGAATACAGTGAAGTATAGTATATGCCACGAACTCAAGGTGTTTAAAGGTGGGAAGTAGGTACGAAGCGCAAGCCGTAAGAAAGTGTGCGTGTGCCACCTCTCATTTAGACCTTGGAATGTTCGCTGGATGGCGGTGCTTCTACATGGGGAATATATGATGAAAAGATGCGACATGGTGGTACTTGGAGTGTTGAATGTATAGACGAACGGATACACAGACAGATGCATGGACGGACTGACGGATGGCTGCACCGACGGATGGACGCATGGAGGGATGCAGGGACGGACGCTCGAACAGACCCACGCACGGACGGGCCGGGCGAATGGACGCACGGATGGTCACCTAGACGTACGCATGGATGGACGGAAGCAAGAACGAATGGACGGACGGATACTTCGCCCCACTCTCCATCATTCACTCCGTGGATATGCTGCCATTTTTTTCCAATCGTTAGAATGTTCATTCTATTATTAGCGTTACTTACTTCTTGCACTTTTTACAGGTTCTTGCCAATGCAACATTATGCACCGTGAAGGAAGAGACATCAAACCAGTAGCGAAAAATTGAAGCAGTCAACGTATTGAAGTTGCCCCAATCAGCCGTGCCCCCACTTTCAGCCATCAACACCCTAAAAAAACAAGGCAGGTATCCAAAATATTAGGCTTCCGATTGCCGCATTTTCCCCCTTTCGGCCCATTCACTTCCATCATCATCAACTTCCTTCTAGCACTGACTTAATACAGCCGGTGGTGCGCGTCATCAGAGCCCTCCCAAGAGGTCTCAGGCCGATGAGGTAATCGATAACGATGGTGGCACTGTCGCCAACACCTGCGGGCAAGGGCCAACTGCTATTACTTGCCCTCGCCCTCGTTGACTATCCTGCAACCATTGATCGCCTGAGGCATCAGTCCACGCACCATCGACGCCATAGAGATTCGACTCTTTTTTTCTCTCCATTGAGTTCTTCATTTCTCCACCGTTTCGGTCTACGCGGCCAGTGGCGCAGTAAGACAAAACAAAACGAAATAGCAGAACTCCTGCCTCCTATATTTTCTATACGTGCGCCTCAGTGCTGTTGCTCATAGCATGGACGTGACAGCCACCTGTCCCGACCATATATCTCGATCTGGTAGGGTGGAAGTCCACGTGTTGGTTGCAAGTGCGCAGCAGTGAATGTTAGTAAGATTACACTACGCTGTTTGGTAAGCCTACACCCAAGCATTTCACATTCGTGTACTGTATTCCATAATATAGGACGGCTTTTATTTTGTGTTTACGATTTTTAGCAACGCTGACCATAATGATCTTATAGGCTTGGCATGCGCCTCATCTGCGGTATATGCACATAGAATACGTATGGCTGAGCTCTAATGGCGTGCCGGAAAGTTTTAAATAAGAAACATTTCTTGGTGAGCTTCGGCGACCTTTAGCGTATCTATCTATCTATCTATCTATCTATCTATCTATCTATCTATCTATCTATCTATCTATCTATCTATCTATATATCTATCTATCTATCTATCTATCTATCTATCTATCTATCTATCTATCTATCTATCTAGCCACCTGCGACTTTTAGCTCTCTTAGCAGTTTTGATAATGGTATCGATACGAAAATTGGTATGGCCTTACATGACTGTATGGCGAGCATAAGTAGCATGAAAATTATGAAATGTATGTCATGAATGTCATGATTTAAATTTTATGGTCTTGCTACTCTTGCGGTGGTTTCGTTCACATTACATGTTGCAAAACTGATATGATATGACATGACTGCATGGCGAACACAAGCGACAGACCGTAACATGTAAAGCATGACATGCGTGTCATGGGAAAATATGCCACACTGATGAGGTGCTCGTGGCTGTTTCGCTAGCTTCCCATATACGAAATTTGGTACTAGGTCACCTGAATGGATGACGAAGGTATGAGACTGGTGCAAACATGGTAATCATAAGAGGCATGTCATGTAACAAAATGACAACATGCCACTCTCATGATGTACTCGCGGCCGTTTTGCTAGCTGCACATATACCAAATTTGCTATTACAGGACGTGAATGGATGATGAAGGTATGTGACTGGTGCGAGCATGACAATCATGATAAGCGTGCCAAGTAAAACACGACAACATGTACGCTCATAGCCTGCTCGCGGCTGTTGTACCAGCTCAAAATATAGCAAGTTTGATATTACTTGACGTGAATAGACGAGAAAAGTAAATCACACGTCCAAACATGATAATAATGGCATGCCTGTCATGTAAAACATGACTACAAGCTACGCTCATGGCACACTCGTGGTCGTTTCGCTACCTCAACATATACCAAATTAGGTTTCACGGAACGTGATTAGACGGCGAAGGTAAATGACACGCCCAAACATAATAATGAAGACATGGAAGTCAAGTACGGCATAATTTACCTCTGCCTCGTAACGTTGTGCTGATTTTAAAGAGACATATCAACCTTCCTCATACGTGCTTCGCATATAATCTATTTCCACTGTACGTGGGATCTGCCAATTTTTCTGCCTTACTCGGAAACATGCTACTGTAAGTTATTATAGACTTAGATCAAAATAGGGGAGCGCAGGTAAGTTCTTTCAGACGCACTGGGTGATGTCAGGTCATCAGTGCTTCATGCACCACTGGAGAACAAGATTTTGCTGGAAGCCCATACTTGATTGCGCGGCGATGCGTAGATACGAAAAAAAGTACCAGTGTCGTTGTGATCGTCGAGGTGTGCAAATGTCTTCACGCTTCGTTCAACCAATAATTGTTTAGGTCGGTACGAGATGGCATAAACTTTACCATCCGAGCTGACACTGTGCCATCACACGTGAGGGTGGGTCCTTGTCGACAGCTAATTCATCCGTTTGCATGAGAACCACTCAAATGTCATAAATGCAAGAAAAACATTCATGTAAGAGGATTGCACTGCATATTGGTGGTTTGACTCTAATTTGCAGAGCTCCGCCATACAAACATCTGCCAGGCAACTACCCTGAAATCTCCCGACTGCAACGCATCGTATGACGCTTCATCAGTATACTGATTATTAATAATAAAAAAACGGAGCTTGTTTAAGAGATGGCGAGGGATGGCTCAACATACAAAGAAACCGCAAGTATTGTCAGAAGCGACACCGACATTGCTTTCGACGGAGGTTTAGAACGGCCGCGGCCCAGTGTGGACCATCACCATGACTTTATCTTCTAGCGGACCACTGGACTTGTATTTCCCGCCGGATACCACCGCTGCCGCCACCACCGTCAGCAGCCAGCGCGTTACATTCGGAGAGCTGAACAGACGCATAGATGGTAAAAAGTGGTGGTGAATGTCATGTGTCCCGTACGCTTTCACAGAGCGACAGCAGGAGATTACACTGGAGGCTCCCGCGATTAAGAACAAGGTGTGGTGCATATGTTAAGGTCACTGAAACGCAGAGTACGCCCACTCCTCACCGGGATGACAACTCACATCAGCTCGAAGCACACTCAAATTTTTGGATATCGTGAAGTATTTGCGAGCGTTTATTATCACCCGTTGCAGTATACTCCAACTAGGAAAATGGAAGTCAATCCGTACTCTTTATTTATTTTTATTTATTTGCAGTGTACTGCGGCAACCATGCACGTCGCAAACTATAGAGTTGCAGATTTACATGCACGGCACTTGAGTTCACAGAAAAGGGAACCAAGACAAACCTATCAGCGTGTGTAGAAATATTACGAGAGGCCAGCGGAACCTGTCGAGATAATAAAATATTACAGGACATAAGTGAGCGACGCATATTATAACATAAAAAAACAAAAAGACAAAGCAACCCCACCCCTTATTTTAAAATCATTACTCCCATAATCGAGCGAAAACATATAGCTTCAGGAAATAGTAGAAAAAAAAGTGAACAAAGAGGAACGCTTCCGAAATGCGTCGGATATGTGAATACAGTATATGTGCATTGGGAAGTAACACTGCATCAGTAAAACATGCAATGAAAAAGTGTTACACGGACATTCACTTGTTTACTGCATTTCTAAATCAGTAATTAGCGCCCTATCAAATAAAGTTGCAAATTCTAGTGAGACAATGTTTTCTCTCAGTGAATTCCAGTCAGATGGTTCGTGAGAGAAATTAGCGCTTCGATAGATTAGTGAGCCTTGGATAAGAAAGCATATTATGGGCATGTCGACTTGTCGACGTGCTCTGTTAAAGTTCGCAGTTTGAAACCTTCTGCGCACGCACGATCAATGCCGCCATGCATGCGAGCATATTAGTTGTCGTCACTTTTTCTTTTCAATATTCTTTTCCTCTCGCTTCCCCTTTCATCATAAGGGAGAACTAACTGGCTGCAACCGGGCTGACCTTCCTGCTTTTCCGTTGCGTTTTTCTATCTATTTTTACCATTCTTTCTCTAATACATTGGCACTCCCTTCTCCCATGCAGGGTAACAAAGAGGGTATCATGACGCAGTGAACTTCCCTGTATTGTTTTCCCCCCTTTATCTATCTCTCTGCTTTTTTAGGTGAGTGTAGGTATACGTATGACCAATCTATGAGACACGAAACGAAAAGAGGATATGTTATGCACGGAAATATGGTCAATCGCGCATCATTCTGTGCTTTGATCTTGTGGGCGGTAGCTGTAATTAAATATGAATACGTTCGAACTAGCACTAATTACTGCGTTTCTGTAGTTGTATACTTCAAAGCTAAGGGCATTACGTCGATCCCGTGTGCTTCAAATGTAGTAAGAATGCAGGTCACCGAACTTTAGCCTAATTTATAATTCCTTATTTAGGCCTTCGTATAAGATTCACGGGTCATTTTAACATTTTACCATACGTAGCATAATGAATGAGATAACTTAGAAATCTTCTTTTCACAGTCGTTACCATTTAATGAAAAAGAGGTCTGTCGAAATTCGAGTGCTGGTTTCCGAACAAAGAAAAACAAGTACACAGAAAAGATTTCATTAGGGGCACACTTTTGGCAAGGCAGGCTGACAGAGTACGTATGAAGTGAAAGCTCTGTAAATAAGGCCCCAGGCTTACGTCACTGCTGGCCCTGTTACAACGCCCCTACTATCTGGCGCATGTAGTTTCGACATTCTGACATAAAAATTCTTAACTGTACTGGCAGTGATACGTTGTCTTACTAAGACGCGCCTACATTCTCCGGTCATCCTTTGTTATTTGTTCTATTTCTACTCACTTTTCAGTATCCAATCGTGTTACCCTGGCTTCAGTTTCTGGCGTTCTCGTGTGTCATGTTCATTTCGCTCGTTTAAGCGAACAACGAAAAGGCTGAAGATAGTTGAGAGTCGGGAAGATGACGATAACACCTGCGTGTGCTGTATGCTTCTGGGCGGCGTCAGTGCATCCATGGCGTGCTCCGTACAACGTACTACCACTCGTACGTCTTTATTTCTTCCTGACAAAGAAAGGATATGCGGCGAGAACGAGCAAGGAAAAGGGACGCACGCCATGGAGAAAACAAGAACGTACCATTAAGGTACGGAGGTAAAAGTCGGGACGCAGTTCTTTACTTTTTTTCGTTGCCCCGTTTTCCCTCAGACCTGCTTCTCCATAATGCCGTTCGCGTGCCAAGGAGCGTCAGGCGCCGCGTCAACGTTCCCATCAGATTGCTGCACAGACGGCGACGGTAACTGTGGGAGCGCCGAAAGCTTCCATCACTGATGCCACGTTTCGTTGTGCCGTTTATGTTCACTGCTTTGCTTTCGCTCGAGTCGTTTGAAATTTCTTTATGCGCTTCTGGAGTCCTCGCGCGCGAAGCTTCTTGAATTAAAGAGACAGAAAAGTAGGGGAGAGCGTTGGCAGTGGTTAGAAGCAAGCCGAAGCAAAGTAAGCCGAACACTGCGGGACTGAAGATGACTGAAAAAAAAAATGACGATGGAGATGAGAACAGAAAGAATGGAGTGTGTGTGTGAGAAGCGCGGCGCCGGCAGAGGCACCGCTGCTCTTTAGGCGCGGCGCCGGAAGCAGGTTAAGTTGTTGTAGTTACTCGCTGCCTTTTTTTTTTCGCATGCCCGGACAACTTCGTGAGACAAGACAATCAACGCATTACGGGCTTCCGTTTACAGAACTCGGAGCGTCGCATCGTTGTGCTTTTATTCTCTCGATACCCTCCCTGTATGCGTTTTTAAGAAATGGATGTGGTACACGACACGTGGTGTGGCAAGCAGCTGAAGATAACGCCGAAGCGACAAAGAAAACAAAGCATCGGAGATGCTTGTAGATTAATTTACCTAGTGGGTATCTGTACTCGAAGAAGTTTTGCTATGTGGAAGCATAGTTTGGTTGTGGATGCAGTGCATGTGACTTTAAAAAAAGGCAGTGCTGTGACTAATTTTGAGGTAGTAAAGTGATCTCACAATATTCACTACCTAGTAGTAACTGCGGGTATTAGACCACAGACATTTACTACCTCTGGTGTGCTTCTGAGGGAGTAAATGTCTGTGGCCTACAACCTGCAGTTACTACTTAGATAGTGGGTGTTGTGACAGCACTTTACCACCTTCAAAGTTAGTAAGGAGCACTACCTTTCTTAAGAGTGTACGATAGGTGACGCGCTACGGTCTACACAATTCTATTTACCACGTGCTTACAGGAGGTTTTCAGAGGCCTAGAATGGGAAGAGTGAGAAATAAAGCTTAATGAACAGTACCTTGGCAACCAGCGCTTCGCCTATGAGATTACTTTGCTGAGTAGCTCAGGGTGTGAAATGCAACTCATGATTACAGAGTTATACTACCAGAACATAAAGGTAGGTCTTAAAATTAATCTGCAGAAAGCGAAGGTAATGTACAACGACCTCGGAAGGAAACAGCGCTTCGAGATAGGCACAGCAGTGCGCGGGAAAATGTTAAATAGTACGTCTATTTAGGACAACTAGTAAAAACAGATCCTAACCACGAGGTTGACGTAACTAGAAGAATAAGAATGGAGTAGATCCCATTCGGCAAGCATTCTGAAGTTATGGCCGGTAGATTACCATTATTCCCCTCGACGAAGGTATATAGCAGCTGCATGTTACCGGTACTTACCTACGGAGCAGAAACACGCAGGCTTACAAAGAAGGTTCAATTTAAATTGAGGACGAAGCAGCGGGTATGGAAAGGAAAATCATAGGAGGTAACCTTAAGAGACGTGAAGAGAGCACAGTGGGTCAGGGAACAAACCAGGGTTAAGGATACCATAGTTGAAATCAAGAACAAGAAATTAGCATGACTGAGCACGTAGCGCGTAGGCAGCACAACGGCTGGTCATTAAGGATAACTGCCAATCGGGGGGAGGGGTGGTAGACAGAAAGTTAGGTGGGCAGATGAGATTAGGAAGTTTGTGAGTATGAAGTGGCAGCAGCAAACACAGGACCGAGTTGACTGGCTTAACATGGGAGTATCCTTTGTCCTGCAGAGGGCGTAGTCAGGATGATGATGATGATGATGATGATGATGATGATGATGATGATGATGATAAACTTTAATACGGCGCCCTGTTAACAAAAGTGAAAAGAGCCTTACCGTATGAGGGTGATATTACCAATGCTCCGATAAATTTGAAGTGGCGCAAGGGCTTTTAGCCTTCCCATATACAAAAGCTAGCTTCAGTTTTTCAAGCTCCCACTGCTGGACGTTCTGTTCAATCCTTTGTGGTTTTTATGGATGACGTCCACACTCACACAAAACACGGCAGAATATATTCGTTGTAAAGCAAAGATTATAGTCATTTGAGTAACTTGCGAGGCACATAGCATGCGCAGGAGCACATGAGAGCATGTGCTGGTCTGAAGCTTTCAGAAGAATAATGTCTCTTCTCCGAAGAGCTTGGGGTGCGAAATTCTACCCAGCTTGCATTGGCTATCAATGCCAGTATAGTTTCTAACGTGGTTGCTCGGGCGAGTTGGTACGACATGATTCACATGTTTTTCTTCTTCAATTCTTCACATGTTTTTCTTCAAAAGAAGGAGAATTCACATTTCTCCTTCTTTTTCTTGTCTCTCGTTATTGGCGCTGTTTTTTATGTGAATCAGTATAGTTTCTCAGGAATTTCTCGGGCAGGTCGCTTAGCACTCGTGAACCTGTTAAGACAGATCGGAGCACATGATCTCGAGCGGAGGCGTGCACCCTAAAGTTACCCCCCCCCCCCCTCCCAAAGATCCGTGTCCAGGAGCCAAAACAAGATGCTAATCCTCAAGCACTTCCAACCTAAGGATATTCTGTGCTTGCTTAGAAATTGTACCCAAATGATAAACGCTACACTATTTCGGAGCAGTGCTTATCGTGGTCCAACTTTCAATTCGATTGCCGATTCTATTTCCATGCAGGACTATTGCCGTTTCTTTTGCAGAGTCATTGTCTGCTGTTTTTTCTGGTGCGGTCACTATCTTTTTGCCTGGATATTAATCACGCAGACAGCGTGAGTGACTATACAGATGTATTCTGCATCGTCGGTGTAAGGGAAATTTTTTTCTTACCTAGTCCTTCGTAAGCCTTCCATAGAGCTTTAGCTGTTGCTTGCCTTCTTTCGTTGTTGTGCTCCGAGTGCATGTTTCTCGGAATGTTGGTCACGGCAAACTTTTCCTTAGTGACAGGGAGACCCGTTCTTTTGCTTTTGAAATCAGATCTCATTATTCATAAGATTTCCGGAGCCTATAGTCACCCTCCAGGCTAACAAAATGTCCGAGACATAGTTGTGCGGAACTGCTTGATAGTAAATGTTTTGAAGGGATTTTTAGCCCTGCTTCACTCGACCTTTCGAATTGATGGCTATGATGACACTCCAAATCATGCTTGAAGCCATTAGCGACTTTCCACGATTTGCTTAATTATATCCATAGGAAATGTCTGGCGGCAAACTAAGTGTAGTGATTGGTAGATGCTACTATTCATTCAACTGGTTAGATAGCTGACTTGTCACCCTGTGCTCGCGTAGCTTACAGCGCACGACGCCAGTGAGGCCGTGTGCAGGCTCTTTCTTGCAAAGGGTTTCTTCGATTTTAAAGTGATAATTTTAAATAATATTCTCAATACCTAAGGGTATTTTCATGATGTTATTCACGGGGAAGGTGCACACTGACTAACTGGTCTTAAGAATAATAATTGTTGCGGCTTAAAGAACCAAAACCACTACGAGATTTTGAGACCCGCCTTAGTGGAGGGCTCCGGAATTTTCTACCACCTGGACTTTTTTTTAACGTGCACCTACATCTAAGCACACGGGGCTCAAGCATTTTCACCTCCATTGAAAATGCAGCCGCTGTGGCCGGGATTCGATCCCATGACCTGACTAGCAACTAATAGCGGCAAGAAGGTGAAAAAGGCGAAATAAAAGCCAATAAAATGTATTATTTTGATTCGCTAGAGAAGAAAGCCTGATGAATATGTTGATGACTGGTTTGGGTTTTTGAATTGTAGTATGTAAAGTAACATGATATGAGACAGAGGGCTGGTGTTGCCCTAAAGGATCTATGACATCCAATTTTCGCTCAAAATCTGTGTTATGTGGGATATTGCTTTGGTATTCACAAACAATCTCGCGAAATATCTGCGCACTTCTTCGAGAATTCATTTTATAACGAGCCTGAAACACCCAAGCCTTACTGTGACAAGCCGTTTGTTTTTTTGTTGTTGTTGTTTTTCTTTTTTTGGAAGCGTCTGTATTCCAGCCAACGTTATTTTGTGGTGAGCTGCGCCTACAATGGAGCTATTGCAGCTTTCTTGAGTTCGGAATTGAAAATTGAATGCTGTGCAGCGGCTGATGCTTAGGTAGAAGACGACGGCTACACTTCACGAAGCACGTGACGTCACACATGCCATGGCAATATGAAAATGGTGCTCGATGGCGGTGGGTGGTTTTCTTCTAGGACTCATTCTGCAGTTAAATATTCTGCAGTTCATTTTTGATACATGTGCAGGCAGAATGGGCTCTCTATTTCTATATTTATCCGAAGGTCCCATTTTGGCGCCTAAGTGTGTCATGGCCCCTTCAAAGGAGATGGCGTATGATCTAAAAAGAACGTTATTGGATGACGGGGTGAGTGGAAAAGTGAGGTTAAGCCTATCGTAAATGTACCCAAAATTCCATAAAAAAGGAGATATGCATTTGAAGGACGCAATATAGTGCAGGGGATTCACGAAGAAGTGCTAATACTTTTAATGCCACGGCTAGTACCCGGTTTTATATATGGCAGAAAAGATAAAAGTGCATATTTCGGCATTTACTCCTCAGTTTGTTTTTTTCTAAGTTGATAAGTTTTATAGTAAACACATTTCATCAAGCGAGGATGCGGTGCGCTTCACAAAATACAAATGAAATATTGATCCTTACGAGGCACCACGTCTGCCTGCGGAATATCATTGCAGTTGGTTATAGGTTAGGCTGATGATTGAAGTAGCATACTTTTTAGTGTATGTTTACTTGAATCAGTCCCTTTTTTTATCTCAAAATTTGAGGTATAAATCTAATGAGTTGATTTCGAAGTAGTTTTTCATTCCCTTTCAGACTTCTTAGAAGCACCGCAACAAAAGCTTCCCAAGTAATTCGGTTCAAACGAACCAGGAGCTCTGCAGACAAAGCTATACTTCAAAATAATGACAAGAGGGAACGGGAAACTTGGGAACATTGAAAGGCGAAACGCCAAGTCAATCCACTCCCGACCGCGGAACTACATCAACGAGGATGTGCATTTGCATAAAAAGTATGGACATTCATTCAAGCCTATACGTTGCCGAGAAGAAAGGCCAGATCGATATCGCTCCCTGGCTGGTGAACGTTCGCCCTTGAAGGCTAAGGTGGTCAGGCGGGAACCACCATTGAAAGACGGAAGCGGTTGTCGTGGTTTGCTTGAATTGTCTTCTCGTTCAAGAGATTGAAGAAATTTTCCCTTCGTTCTTTCCTTTGTTTCCGTCTTTCTTCTTGTGTTTGATGATTCAGTGCATGCGCAATGCACCAGTTGAGAAAGTTTACTTGCTCTGGGTCGTGTGTATATGCTGGCTGCTCTTCATAAACTTTTCTCCTCAAATTTCCGGTAGGCCCACCTTGCTTAAGGGCCTCAGCAACCACCTTTCTTTTATTCCATGACTTTTCTACATCGTGTAAAGACGTGAAAGCCAGACAGATGAGCATGGTGATGCTTGCGGCGAACGGTAACCAAAGTTTTGGTTGTTGTTTTTTTCCCCTAATGTAAAAATATTTCGGTGATTCAGGCGATGCAGAGGAAAGCGAGTTCGCCATTGTTTCATTTTCATACGTTAGGGAGATTGACTCGTGCAGTAAACTTCAAGCTCCTTCCAAAACAAGGGATTAGGGTTAGGTTGTTGTAGGTTTCCTGAAGATATAGCTTCAGAATTTTGCAGGCTGTTGCCTGTTAGACATTTGTGTAGGTAGTCTTCAAAGTTCTATTGTTGGTACAGGGTGCATAGGGGGATTTGTTTTATGGCGAGTCCAAGTAGTGAAAATGCTTATGGTTAGGCACCAATGAACTTTTCTTCGTGATGCTAATATGGACAAAAGTGTGAGGTTCTTTCGGCTTGGCCAATTAGCAGAGACGTGCCTTAAAGTTACGAGTGTTTAGCTGTAACATATTAATGATGAATGATATGTGGGGTTTAACGTCCCCAAACCACCATATATGATTATGAGACACGCCGTACAGGAGCCTCCAACGAAGTTCTGCCCATATTTATATGACACGAATTTCTCTGCAATAACGGACCACCATGCGCTATGTTGGCTTTCGTCACTAAAGGATCCCACTGACCGGCTTGGGCGCTGGGCTCTGCCACTGCAAGAATATACCTATACAGTCACGTACAAGTCGGGACGCCTACATCAGGACGCAGAATGCCTCTTTCGCTACCCGGTTGATGAATTGAGCACCATCCCTGACACCGACACCGATACTTACGTCTTCTTCGTTTCGCATCTGACCCGCATCGGTGACGAGCAATGCCGTGATGCATCCTTGCGTGCTATAATCGAACATCTTGAATAACCATTTTCTGACAGGCCCCATCGCTCATTCGTCCTCTAGTGTCCTATACTGCCAGAAAACTTCTACCCAGATAGACCAGCCCAGCTGCTCGTCATTCCAAAACACCTCCGTTCAGCAGTTCTCCACGAACTACATGACCTTCCAACTGCCGGTCACCTTGATGTGTCACGCACTTACAACCGAATTCACCGACGCTTCTTCTGACCAGGGCTTTTTTTACGCTCAGTCAGAAGATACGTTGCGGCTTGTGATAAATGTCAGCGCCGCGAAACACCATCCACGCTTCCCAGCCGGGCACCTTCAACCACTTGACCTTTCGTCAGAACCTTTCTTCCGTGTTGGCTTAGACTTCCTGGGCCCTTTTCTCTTGTGTTCTTCTGGCAACAGGTAGATAGCTGTGGCCACAGACTAAGCCACGCGCTATGCCATCACATGAGCACTTTCAACAACCTGCGCCAGTCGCCGACTTTCTCCTACACGACGTGATCTTGCAACATGGAGCTCCACTCCAGCTGCTTACAGACCGTGGCCGCACCTTTCTATCGAAGATCATAGCCGATATCCTTCAGTCATGTGAAACGAGGCACAAGCTCACTATGTCGTACCACCCGCAGACAAATGGAACCCCGGATCGTCTGAATCGAACACTTGCAGGCATGCTAGCGAAGTATGTTTCTTCCAACCACTCTGACTGGGACCTTGCATTGCCATACGTTACATTTGCATATAATTATTCTCCCCATGACACTGCCGCTTACTCTCCATTTTTTTCTGTTGTTCGGCCGATAACCTACATTACCACTAGATACAGTCATTCTGTCTACCGCGACACCGACCCGCAAGTATGCCCTTGACGCTATCACTCGGGCTGCCCATGCACGCGAATTCGCCCGCACTCGCTTTCTGGCCTCTCAAGAGAACCAGTGGCGTTTGTACGACCAACGGCACGGTGACATGCACTTTTTACCCGGTTCTTTGGTCCTGCTATGATCCCTGACCCGTGAAGTCGGCTTCTCGGAAAAAACTTCTGTCCCGCTACACATGTCCATATCGAGTCCTCCGTGAAGTTACTCCTGTGACATACTAAATTGCGCCCGCTGCCTCATCGCCTTCAACTGCCCCACAGACCACCGATATTGTACATGTGGCACGCTTGAAGCCTAACCACTCTCCCGCTGACATTGACATTTGATGCGCCGAGACGGCGCTTCTGCCGTCGGAGATTACGCTACGTGCATGTTGACATTTTGTCGAACGATGCGCGTGTGTGTCGGACGAAGAGGACGAAGAGTGGTCTCCGCTCGGTGTCTGGTCAACAGATCACGCTGGTGCTGCTGGTTTGAAAAATATTTCATCCACAGCCTCGTCGACACGGCGTCTCTTCTCTTCCGTAACAACATGAAGGCATGGCGTGAATAGTGACGATGCCACCAGGTTGATGAATAGCTGAGCTTGAGGCAACAAGGTTACAGCTTCAGCCGATGCACGCGGAGCGGAAGCGAGAACAGCGAGGAACTTCGGCAGTAAATATGCCACACGTCGAGTTTGGTTATAAGGGCACTGAAGTGGTATATGACAGTGCACCTACTGAATCAGACTATGTATTTTTTATTTACATCTTCCTTTCCTCTTCTGGGCCAAATGCTGCAACTCTCTCTTCTATCAATTTCGTGTATCCCACTCATCATCAAGCTTCCCTCTCCGAGTGACATTTTTGACAATAGCTGACACCGCGAGAACAATGGGAGCACAGATTTCGCCGTCATCTTCCAGCCGATTGATTCCTCTCCGCGTTCCGAGTTCGCCCTTTGATGCGGCGCTGGTAGCGCAATCAGGGTCTCGTGAGGAGGAAAGGTTGCCAGAAGAACAGCAGCAAGTGGGAAGCGATACGAGATCTATACAGACACTGGCAATGCAACGCGCGTAGCAAGAAAAAGATATTCTCGGCTGCGTGCTGTTTCTCTTCCTGAATTTTTGCTTCTTTGTTCGCCTTCGCTTATGTTCAGACGATTGCACGGAGGTTTCCCTGACGATGATATATAGATGCTGACGAGCCGAGCAAGCACAGAAATGCGCCCGCATAAGAGCACAAGAAATGGAAAGCACTTCACGCTCTCGGACCTTAGGATGGACACCCAGCCGGAAGCGTGCTAAGATTGAAGGGTCTATTGTGAGCTACAGTGAGACGAGACAATACATGGGAAAAGATGCCACGGAACGAATGGAGATCCGACATGAGAAACCATGAATGAGGCAGTCCATGCATCTGTAGTCTTTCTAAAAGAACCTTACGTCTGCGTGTTGGAATTCTGCCTTATTCGCTAAAAATATAAATAAGCAAGTAAACTCAAGTTCAAGGCGTAGATGTGCGTAAACATACCTCAACTTTAACATCGCATAAGATGTAGTGTTGTTTGTTTAACTCCGTTTGAAGGAAACGACCTACGGGGTGAAATACACAACACTCCAATTTCATATCTGAACAATAAAAGGCATAAAAAGCGATAATAGGGATGCACTTTTACAGTATAACGCATTTAATTTTTTGTCATGCCCTACAAGTATACTTCGAATGCTTTAACTCACCCCTATGTTGTAGTCAATCAGTTTTTGGTGCACTTTAATTTACTCGGCTCAATGTAGTTCAAGATATTTCCAATATAATTAACAATCAAAAACCCTTCCACTAGTGGGCAGAAGAAGCCAGAGAAGCCAGTGGCTGCTGTGGCAACATGTTCGGCGATAACGGCTACTCGTATACATACTGTTTTTCATCCGAGCGGCCCCGCCGTGGTGGTCTAGTGGCTAAGGTACTCGGCTGCTGACCCGCAGGTCGCGGGTTCAATTCCCGGCTGCGGCGGCTGCATTTCCGATGGAGGCGGAAATGTTGTAGGCCCGTGTACTCAGATTTGGGTGCACGTTAAAGAACCCCAGGTGGTCAAAATTTCCGGAGCCCTCCACTACGGCGTCTCTCATAATCAAATGGTGGTTTTGCGACGTTAAACCCCACAAATCAATCATCCGAGCGAACGACACATGGCCGTCCTATCGCGATTCCAAAAGACAACTGCTGATAAGAGTGCTAAAGCGACCATTACGTCGCTAGACTAAACGACAATATGATTGGGGGCAAATTCAGGCGCCAATCAGCGAGACACTTCTGAAACAGGCACCGGTAGTATAGTTATCGGGTGAGGCGTCCAGAGATGCCGAATAATGTTTGCAGGTGTTTTGCGCGCCAAGTCAATCTGTCATATCCTAGCCGTGCATATATATTCGCAGTAAAACGAACGATTAAGTACACCTCGCACTTTCCTTGACTTCAATATCTGTCGTCGTCATCTGGTTTTCGTTAACAAAGAAACGAACCTCTCACAAGATTTTCCTTCTTTCACTCCTTAAGAACATCGGAATAACTTTATTTGTTCATCTTTATTTGCAAAGTACTTTTTACCTATATCATTGTATTACGCACAATAGTCTATTGTAAACACATATGTTAAACGCAAAAGTTCACCTACAGCAGCCGCAAGTTTTCACCGGAAAAAAAAAGAAACGCAAACAGAAGTCAGTAAATTCATTATGCCGTTATTTTTTCCGCTCTCTCTGCTCAGAAAGCGCTGTGTGTAGATAGAATCTATCAGTCATATTGATAAATTTTATACTTTGTTTCAACTCATATATGTATCATAACATGCTGTCATGCTGAGAAGATAGACGCACCTCCACGCTTCCACGTCAGTCGCACTTTTATAGCCTTATCGATTCGTTTGCCGCTGAGCACTGATGTGTATGGTTCATGACAATATTTATCTCACCCCCTCAAGCGAAGTAACAGGCAAATAAACACAGCTATCTTTGCGCTTCCATTCACCTCTAAAAAAGCAATTCGATGAGTTTTTTTTTTTTTTTGTCCCGACAAGTCGAAGCTTCCGACAAAAGGAGTAGGCGTAAAGACCACGCAGGATGCATGGACAGATCGATATCGAGCCCATTCTTCAGGCTATGACGCCGGCTGCTTATAATCAAGAAACTATGGACGCCTCCAGGAATCAATAAACGCATGAACTGTTTGACGAAGCGCACCAGCAGCGAAGTTCAGCAAGCCGATAAAGGAGGAGCATTGATCTGACGCGCTGCGCGAAGTTTTGTGGGGCGCACTCCCTCAAGCGTTGACAAGATAGGCGATGTACGCGGTATAGGTTACTGAACCTCCGAAAAAAGGTGAAAACGAACGTTTTCTACTTTGCGTCTTTTTTTATTCTGAATTTGTGGCATACTCAAAGTGCTCGTTTATTGACTTTAGAACATTTTCAAACTTTCATATTCGATGCCTTGGAACGTTGGTTACAGAGTATTTCCGAACATTGATCCGAATTCCAAATCCTTTTCATTTGTAAGGTCTCTTAACTAGTGCCCAGAGGTTTCGCTACTACCAGAACTTATTGCATGATTGCCTGAACTACCCTCTTACAGTTGTTTAAGGACTAAATGTTTTTGCGCATTTCATTATGGAATCAAATAGCAAATGCCTTCACATTTCTAAGTGAAGATAAACATAAAAATTCTATGGATACGTTAGAAATTACGGCATACTCCAAGGTTGATAAAACATCGTAACCATGATGTTATATATGGATATAATATTCACGGTGACCGAAGTAGTAAAGTGAAAAAAAACTGAAAATACATGAACGTTACTTTATTGTAGGCGTTCTAGAACATTCCCAACACATTAGATACGCCTAGTGTTTTGTTAGTTGAATGAACATTGGTTTAGGAGGACTTAAGTAGGCGTTTATTACACAAATAACGAAGAAACCACACAACGGGATTAAAGGTCGCTTAAAGTATAGCAACGTTTTTACTGGATGACAACAATTAATCGAACAGGATTGGCCCATATGCGTGTGCCCACGAACAACGTACCTCTTCTCGGCAGTACTTGTGCATTTAAGTGCGAAGCATATCAGGCACGCGGGGTTGTGTCCTGTCGTCCCGTGTGGCTTTTCCTCATGCAGGCAAGAGGAGGTATACTGCAGTTATGTGTGTTGTAGTAATAAACGAGGCAGGAAAGAGAAGTGTGAGTGGACAGAGGTGATGCGCAGGTAATGAGGAGGAAAAAAATGGCAGCATATTTATTGGGTGAATGACGGAGAGTGGGGCAAAGCATCCGACCATCCACTCGTTCTTGCTTCCGTCTGTCCACGCGTACATCTGTGTGACCGTCTATGCGTCCATCCACCTGTCCGTGCGTGCATCTGTTCGTGCGTCCGCACGTCCATCCATATATCCGTCCCTGCGTTCGTCCATGCATCCGCCCCTGCGTCCGTCCTTACGTCCATCCGTCCATGCAGCCATCCGTGCGTCCGTCCATGCATCTGTCTGTGTGTCCGTTTGTCCGTCTAGTCAACACTCCAAGTACCACCATCTAGCATCTTTTCATCATATATTCCGCATATAGAAGCACGGCCATCCAGCGGACATTCCAAGAACTATTTGAAAGGTGGCACACGCACACTTTCTTACGGCTTGTGCTTCGTGTGTACTTCCCACCTTTAGCCACCTCAAGTTCATGGTATATACTAGTTCACTGTATTCATTGCACTGCGGCGAAACGCTCGCTAAGCCCTTCTAAAACCAAGGAGGTCATACCCAGCGAGTATAAAGAGGCAACCCTTTCTTGTCAGATAGTGCTCAATGTACATGCCAACGGCTGCAAATGGGGAATGAGAGACAGGAGAATTCGGCTTTTACTTTCTTACGGCTAGCACTTCGTGCCTACTTCCCACCATTAACCACCTCGAGTTCATGATATGTGCTAGTTCA
This sequence comes from Rhipicephalus microplus, assembly GCF_043290135.1. NCBI lineage: Eukaryota > Metazoa > Arthropoda > Arachnida > Ixodida > Ixodidae > Rhipicephalus > Rhipicephalus microplus. The sequence continues at coordinate 2,592,128 of NW_027464616.1, read as the reverse complement.
CTGAATTCACGGCACTGTGGCCCAACGCGCGCTAAACATTCCTAAAACCAAGAAGGTTACGCCCAGCGAGTATAAAAAGGCCGCTCTTTCTTGTCAGGTGGTGCTCGATGTACATGCCAATGGCTGCTAATGGGGAATGAGAGACAGGAGAATTCGGCTTTGGCACACACACATTTTCTTACGGTTTGCGATTTGTGTCTACTTCCCACCATTAACCACCTCGAGTTCATGGTATATACTAGTTCACTGTATTCATGGCACTGCGCCCCAACGCTCACTAACCTTTCTAAAATCAAGGAGGTTACGCCCAGCGTGTATAAAAAGGCAACCCTTTCTTGTCAGATGGTGCTCAATGTACTTGCCAACGGCTGCAAATGGGGAATGAGAGACAGTAGAATACGGCTTTGGCACACAAACATTTTCTTAGGGCTTGCGATTCGTTTCTACTTCCCACCATTAACCACCTCGAGTTCATGGTATATACTAGTTCACTGTATTCATGGCACTGCGCCCCAACGCTCGCTAAATCTTTCTAAAACCAAGGAGGTTACGCCCAGCGAGTATAAAGAGGCAACCCTTTCTTGTCAGATAGTGCTCAATGTACATGCCAATGGCTGCAAATGGGGAATGAGAGACAGGAGGATTCGACTTTGACACACACACATTTTCTTACGGCTTGCGCTTCGTGTCTACTTCCCACCATTAACCACCTCGAGTTCATGGTATTTACTAGTTCACTGTATTCACGGCACTGCGGCCCAACGCTCGGTAAACCTTTCTAAAACCAAGGAGGTTACGCCCAGCGAGTATAACGTAACAACCCTTTCTTGTCAGATAGTGCTCAATGTACAAGCCAATAGCTGCTAAAGGGGAATGAGAGATAGGAGAATTCGGTTTTTAGTTAACGCGCACGCTGAGAATTTTTTTTATTGTTCAACAACGTACAGGAGAAACCTCCCACCGGTACCACCATGCAGGTCAAAGCACAAGACATGTTACGCACTACTACGAGGGATGAACAGGTGCCGCTTTAAGGAGCTTCGCCCCTAAAGAGAAAGGCAGAGGGTAAAGTATACAGGGAGGTACGGTCTGACGAAAGTTACAGACCTATAGAAGGCGGTCACAGCTATCTACTTTGTTTTGATGATGATCATGATGATGTTTGATGTTTTATGGCGCAAGGGCCATTTCACGGCCAAAGAGCGCCAGTTCATCTTACTAAAAACATGGACAATTATTGTGATAGGCGGCTGTATAAGGGCCATAAAATTCCTCGCAGTAAAGCGGGTAAAAACATACAAATAATAAAATCATGACCATGCCGTGAAAGGTGTGTGTGGTGTGAATAGGTGACAAAAGTTGGTGATAATGAAAAACGATGGTGGACATGTATGGCATTAGCACAAGTACCTCACACGTTAGTACCCTTGCGTGCAAGAGCCGTGAGGCAAGTGCTTTCTTGTGTAGCCACCGCAGCAAAAACCTCTCTAGAGAGGTCGTGCTACGGTATGCCCGGGTATATGATATGAAAATTATGAATTTCCTTTAAAAACGCTAACAATGATTTATGACTAAAAAGCGGTTCCCTACCAACGAACATTGCAGGGTGTAAAGGTATATGTTGTCGGTAGGGTAATGGAAAATGCTGTTTTCTTATAGTTTCTAAGTGTTTACACTGGATTAACACGTGAAGGACGGTTAAAGGTTCACCACATCTGTCACACAATGGTGGATCGCCACCAGACAAAAGATATGTGTGTGTCGTGTATATGTGTCCTATCCTGAGTCTCGTTAGTATAACTTCTGTATGACGCGAGTTCGATACCGGCAGCCAATGACCAAGGTGTGGCTTAATAATGTGTAGTTTGTTTTGTGTGTGTGTATCCCACTTGCTCTGCCAGTAGTTCCTGATGTTTCGTTTGAGAGACGGCTTAAGATCAAGGGCCGGGATTAATATGGGTGTAGAGCCAGTGCTTTTGTGGACGGATGCAGCAAGCTGATCCGCCCTCACATTGCCTTGGATCTCACGGTGCCCTGGCACCCAGAACACTACAACATGTTGTTTGAGTGTGTAGAGTGTGCACAAAATGGAGTAAAGTGAGACAAGGACCGGGTTTTTTTTGTTTTTTAAGACTGTGCAGAGCCGTTACAACACTGAGGGAGTCTGTATAAATTACTGCTTTTTGTATTTGTAATTGTTTGATGTGTTTAGCTGCCACAAGTATCGCGTAAGCTTCCGCTGTGAAGATACTTGTGCGTGGATGTAGAGGGCCAGCATCCGAAAAGGATGGGCCGACAGCAGCGTAGGACACAGAGGAGTTAGTCTTGGAGGCATCTGTGAAGAACTCAGGACGTGTGTATTTGTGTTGAAGTTCCAAAAAGTATGTTCGGATATGAGCAATAGGTGCATGTTTTGTAACTTCTAGGAAAGACACATCGCAGTCTATAGTCTGCCACTGCCACGGTGGCGGGTATGCTACAGGAGCCATTAAACTGTGTTCAAGTGACACTGCAGTTTCTTCAGCTAGACACTTCAGGCGAACTGAGAAGGGCTGCCTCATCGAAGGCCTGTTTTGAAACAGAGTTGAGCTCGACAAATCATTAATTGTAGAGTATGAGGGGTGCGTCTGGTCTGCTTTCACCTTAAGGAAATAAACAAAGGACATGTAAGTTCTCTGCAGATGAAGCGACCACTCATTTGACTCAACATAAAGGCTTTCTACGGGGCTGGTGCGAAAAGCACCCGTAGAAAGGCGGATGTCCAAATGGTGCACGGGGTCCAGCATCTTCAAGGCACTTTGAGTAGCAGCCTGATAGACAACGGCTCCATAATCTAAGCGGGTGCGAATGAGGCTTCTATAGAGGTTCATGAGGCATTGCCTATCACTACCCCACGTAGTACGTGACAACACTTTTATAACATTCATGCCTTTTAAACATTTTGTTTTTAAATACTTGATGTACGGTACGAAGGTCAACTTGCTGTCCAAGATTAAGCCTAAGAATTTATGCTCGGCTTTGACGGACAGACGTTGCCCGTTCAGTCGAATGTCAGGTTCCGAGTGCATGCCTCTCTTTCGAGAGAACAAAACACACGTGCTTTTTTGTGGGTTCAGTCGGAATCCGTTTTCCTCTGCCCATTTCGAGAGCTTGTTTAAACCTAACTGAACCTGCCGCTCACACAATGCCAGATTGCAAGACCTAAAGCCATGCTGGACGTTATCGACATATGTACAATAAAACATATTGCGAGGGATGGTCAAGCGCAAGGAATTCATTTTTATGAGAAAAAGTGTGCAGCTAAGTACAGCACCTTGTGGCACGCCTGTTTCTTGAACAAATGTTTGGGAAAGAACCGTGCCCACTCGGACACGGAATGTCCGGTTTGACAGGTAACTTTTGATTATGTGAAACTTTCTTCCGCGCACGCCAAGGTGGGAAAGGTCTCTTAGAATTCCGAAACGCCATGTTGTATCATAAGCCTTTTCGATATCGAGGAACACAGAGAGAAAATATTGTTTATGGACGAAGGCGTCTCTGATCTGTGCTTCGATACGAACAAGGTGGTCTGTGGTGGATCTACCTTCTCGAAACCCGCACTGAAATGGGTCGAGCAAATTATTTGTTTCAAGGAAATGTACAAGTCGGCAGTTTATCATTTTTTCGAAGACTTTGCACAAGCAGCTTGTAAGTGCTATAGGCCTATAACTCGAGGGTAAAGAAGGGTCTTTGCCCTCTTTCAAAATGGGAATAATAATAGCCTTTTTCCAGGAGGTAGGGATAGCGCCAGAAAACCAGATAGCATTGTACAAACAAAGTAAGGTTTTTCGTGTTTCGATTGGTAGGTTTTTTAACATTTCATACACCCCACGGTCAAAACCTGGGGCAGAAGTACTGCAGCAGTTTAGAGACATTTGCAGCTCAGGCAGACTGAAAGCTTGGTTATATGCCTCGGATCTAGTGCATTTGTGTTCAAGTTTCTGCTTTTCTATTCTTGTTCTGTATTTTTGGAAAGTGTCAGTATAGTGGGATGAGCTGGACACCTGTTCGAAGTGTGCACCGAGGAAGTTTGCCTGATCTTCCAAGGTATCACCCCGAGTGTCCACGAGTGGAAGTGTGTGTACTTGTTTTCCTGCTACCCTACCGACCATGTTCCAGACTTTAGCCTCCTATGTGTATGAATTGATCCCTGACAAAAACTTCTGCCAGCTTTCTCTTCTGGCCTGCCGACGCGTTCTCCTGCCTTGAGACTTTATTTTCTTGAAGGTGTCGAGATTTTCGGCTGTCGGTGAGTTCCGAAGCAGCCTCCAAGCTCTGTTTTGCTGTTTGCGCGCGTTTCAGCATTCAGAGTTCCACCAAGGCACACGCCGTTTTCCTGGGTGCCCATTTGTTTGTGGGATGCATTTTGTTGCAGCATCAATCAAAAAAGCTGTGAAGTAGTCGACAGCAACATCAATGCTTAAAGTACATATGTCACTCCAATCTATAAGAGCGATGGTATGAAACCGTTCCCAGTCGGCTCTGTTTATGAGCCATTTGGGAACACGGGGTGTACACTCAGTTGCTGTAGTTGTGCTCAAAACTACGGGAAAGTGGTCACTTCCGTACAGATTACTGACGACTTTCCACTGGAGTAGAGGCACAAGAGATGGAGACACTATGCTTAGGTCTATGGAGGAGTAGGTGTTATGTGCGAGATTATAATAGGTTGGTTCTTTTCTATTTAGGAGACATGCGTTCGACGAGAGAAGGAATTGTTCAATCAGTCGACCTCGCGCGTCGCAACGAGAGTCTCCCCATAGCCTGCTATGCGCATTGAAGTCTCCAAGGAGAACATAAGGCTCCGGAAGTGCATCAATTGAAGAGTGTAAATCACGTTTTTGCAGCTGATAACTAGGAGCGATGTAAATAGTGCAGATTGTGATTAGTTTATCAAAAAGAACCGCTCGAACAGCCACTGCCTCAAGGGATGTTTGGAGTTGTAAGTGTGTGCATGCAATTCCTTGATTCACTATGATAGCAACACCTCCAGATAATGTCATGGCATCATCACTGTCCTTTCAAAAAATAACGTATTTGCGAAGAAAATTTGTATGTTTTGAATTAGGGTGTGTTTCTTGTACACACAACACTTTTGGTGAGTGTTCGTGTAGGACTTCTTGGATGTCGTCAAGGTTTCTGAGAAGACCCCTGATGTTCCATTGCATACTTTGAGTGTTCATGGTGAATGTAAAATAATGCTGTGTGTACGAAAAGCGAGTGGCTGTTTAGACGGGGAGTTTTAGTTCACTTACCAGGGCCGTCAACAGGCCCTGTTATTTGCTTTTTTGTTTTCTTGGCGTGCTCCAAGGAGCCACGCCGCTCTTTCGGCACCAAGGGTGCCGACGTATCCATTGCCTCCTCGGAGGCACTGGATACCCGCACGTGCGGGCTGTTAGTTTGGATTTTGGGCCTCGCCTGGTGAGGGGAGGCCTTGAGACCCGAAGACTCTGGAGTCTCCGGTCTCTGTTTGGGAGTAGGCGGTGTAGCCTGGGCTACAGCCGCCTTGGGGGCAGGTGCCACAGCCGACGGCTTGATCTGCGCAGGCCGAAGGGGTGGCGAGGGCTGGTGCGGCGTTGCCCGCTGACGCGCCGCATCAGCATATGTTGCGCCGTAAAATGGCGACACTCTTCGTCTTGCTTCTTTGAATGTGATGTTTTCTCTGACTTTAAGAGTGATTATTTCTTTTTCTTTCTTCCAGTTAGGACAGGAACGCGAATACGCGGCGTGTTCCCCGTCACAATTCACGCAGTGAGGCTTAGTAACACAGTTATCAGATGGGTGGCCGTGGCTACCACATCTTGCACAAGTTTCCTGACCCCAGCAGTTCTGCGAGCCATGACCAAATCGTTGACATTTATAACACCGTCTTGGATTGGGAATGTAGGGATGGACAGAGAGCTTGATGTATCCTGTGGCTATAGATGAAGGCAGTGTGCTAGATGCGAAGGTGAGTATTAAATGTTTGGTAGGTATTTCTTTGTTGTCTCGTCTGATGATGATTCGTTTCACATCTGTGACATTTTGCTCTTTCCACCATTCAAGCAGTTCCTGTTCAGACATTTCAAGAAGGGCTGCTTCTGAAACAACTCCGCGTGAGGTGTTCATTGATCTATGAGGTGAAATAGATAGTGGGATATTACCAAATGCTACGAGACTGCCAAGTTTTTCATAGTGGTGTTTTTCAGGCAGCTCAAGGAGAAGGTCTCCGCTAGCCATCTTTGTAACCTTGTATCCTGGGTCAAAGACCTCTGTCAGGGATTTAGCAACAAGAAATGGAGATATTGCTCTGGCTTGTTTTGTTGGGTTTTTGCTGTGCACAACATGGAATTTGGGAAAGCATTGTCTGGGTTGGCTGAAAATTGATATGTCATCGGTGCGTCCCCTCTTAGGCAGGAGACGATCTAGGAGACGGGGAGATGCAGGTGTTCCCATAGTAGTGTACTTTTTGTTCGGCAGCAATGGCGACCACCCACCATGGAGTCCAACCAGGGGACTCTGAAGCACTTAATAGCATAAGGCTGCAGACGCCAGCCGTACATTGCCACTATAACCAAATATAACTACTCAAGGTTGAGTAATTACACAAGGTTAACCCTTGCCGCCATAAAAAACCGGAAGTAAATGGAAGAGAGAAGAAGACAGGACAGATTTAAAGACGAGAAAAGACTAAGATGTAGGAAGAGAGAGATAGGAAAAGGCGACTGCCGATTTCCCCTGGGTGGGTCAGCCCAGGGGTGCCGTCTACGTGAAGCCGGGGCCAAAGAGGTGTGTTGCCTCTGCCGGGGGGCCTTCAAGGTCCAATCACCCAGCTTTGGCTAAACCCCCAGGATCCCCTTTTCCCCGGCCACGGCAAAGCCACGCACGGCTAGGCGTGGGAGGGAGCCGGAACTCCCCCGTTAGCTCGGGTCCGTGGTGTCGCTACACACCAAACGCCTACTTGCGCAGGCGCCCCTGCGGGGATACTCTGTTTTCAAATGTTGTACCGGCATACGTCTAGATAGAGTAAAAATGCAGGCCAAGGAAATATGTCGTAAACTAGAGTTAAAACAGTTAGCACAGCATATTAGCAAAAGTGACAAAAATGGGCTCAGGAAGGTTTTTCTGCCAAAACACATGAGGTTGACATGCCCTTTCGTGTCCTTGTGACAGAATGTGGTACGGGGCAAGAGCAACTCGGCTTGTTAATTCAGACTCATTTAAAATGTCTAAATATTGATGACCCATTTTTGATCAAAAACTCGCAAGCTCTGATAGAATTTTTCAAACAGTCAAGTCAATCTAATCTTTTCGGTTTTCCAATGGACATAAAAGACCTATACTACTCTCTGCCTCACGATGAGGTAGTAGAATGTATAAGGGATAACATAAAAATTTTTGGGGTATTGAACTTCCAACTAAAAACAGGCATCAGTGCACGAGATTTCCTTGACCTGGTTTTGCTGTACCTTACCTCTACTTTCATTCAATAGAATTATTGCAGTTCTCTTCAAAAAAAGGGTGTTTCAATCGGCTCATGCATAGCAACTCCACTCAGGGATATTTTATTGGCAAAAATGGGCAAAAAACTGCAGCAAATGTTAGAAGGCTCGCATGTCGTCAAAGTATTCAGATACGTGGATGATTTCTTGGTTATTTTAAATTGTAATTCTTCTGTGTGCCCCTCGTTAGCGACTCAAACGATAGGTGTGTTCGAAGATTGTTTAAAGCCTCTGGTTTTGACACATAAAATGCCCGAGAATGACAAGTTAAGCTTTTTGGATTCAAGACTGGTTTTTAGCTCACAGCACAGTTGGTGTTATGAACCACGTGTGCAGAAACCTCTACTTCCTTTTTCTTCCACTCACAGCAAGTTAGCTAAGCGAGGCATAGCACGAACCTGTCTTGAGAATGCGTTAAATAGGTCGTGCGTCCACAATATCTCTGCGAGCTTCAAAGCTCAAGTTTCCCGGCTTAAGGCTTCGAGTTTCCCGAGGTGTTTATTGCTTCCGTTGCTGAGACTATCCTGCGGACTAATAAGGGAGAGCGGAGGCAGCGTCAGAGTCCCAGCAACACGGATACAGAACGTGAAAGGATAGCCGTGTTTACATACAAACACCAGATATCACACTGGCTCAAGAAAATCGGAAAACGTGTTGGAGTTCATGTCCTGTTCTCGGCACCGTTCAAATTAATCAGCCTCACCAAATCTACAAACCTTCTGAAAACGCAGTCATCAACGGAATGCAGAGTTTTACAAAGAAACAGGTATGCGGCATGCTCCCGGAAAGTTGTCTATAGGACCCCCCCCCCCCCCTTTCATGCGGTGCTTGTTATGTCGGAACAACCAGAAGGTGTCTGAACGATCGGCTGAGAGAACACGCTAACAATGTTAGAAACGGGAACGATTGTTTTCTTGCTCAGCACTGCACTGAGTGTAATTGTGTGCCCCTCTTCAAGGACACAGCGACGCTGTACAAGCACAGAGATGAGCGCACCCGAGTCATTGTCGAGGCCGCGCATATGGCACGCGAACAGGTGCCTTGTATTAGCAAGCCCTCCGTGGCTCTGTCCGAGAAGGAACTAAGGTTCCTTGAAGGTTTCGGTGCACGTGAGTAGTTATATTATCTTTGCTTTTCTGTTTCGTTTGCCCATAGATTTTTCTTTGCCGTGCTTCTGTGCTTTTGTTTTTTGTTTTTGTTTTTATCTTACTCTAGTTCTGCTCTTTGTGCCGTATGGTTTTGTCACATGGTTACTGTCTCCTCTATATATTTTCGCGCTCTGCGCAATAAACTCAGTTGGAAGTTAGCGCTTGTGTCTTTCGTGTCCTTCTTGTCTCTGTGTCGTCGCTTTGTGCTCGCGCTATAATTATCGTCATGCCATCATGCCATACAGACTAGCCCAAGCTGCCACACTTCTAAGGAGGTACGGTGCCACGCAGGCCCAATCATGTACAGCGTAGCCATGCAAGTACGCCATAGTAAGCGGGTAGGAAACAGAAGTGATGGTGAAGAGAGCGGAAAGAAAGACGGGTGGAAAGGCAAAGGATATCAAAGCCGTGTGTGGTACAGTTAGTTCAAAGGCTTTGTGATGGCGAGGAGGAGATACATGAAGGTGAGACGAAAAAAATAAAGGTGGGAGAGGACATCATAATTAAAGGTTTCCTTTCTCGCGATGGGCGTCGAGCGGGATGCACGGTTAGAATGCCAGCGCGCACTTGGCCATGAACGCAGCGTCGCTGAAGAACAGGTGAATCACTGTTCCGCAGTGCCTGCACCTTTCACATTTGAGTGAAACTACGTACGTTCTATGCAGCAAATCTCCTTGTAGAAATCCCCGTTCGCATCGATTCTTCTCCCTCTAGAAACGCGGGAACACCTCCTTCTCGCACGCAAACGCAAACTATTATTTCAGAAATATAGGAGCTACTTCGCATATCTTAAACGAATCATATATGCTTCCAGAGCATAACATATTAATGCTCCCATGAATTTGTTTATAGCACATTTGCGACCCAGATCCGAGTCTGTTCACCTTGAGCACCACGGAACAGTTATATCAGACTTTCTAATTGGTATCGCATACATAAATTTCTCAATTGAATAAATGTGAAGCATTTCTTAGTGAGCTTCGGTGACATTCAGCGTATCTATCTATCTATCTATCTATCTATCTATCTATCTATCTATCTATCTATCTATCTATCTATCTATCTATCTATCTATCTATCTATCTGTCTGTCTGTCTGTCTGTCTGTCTGTCTGTCTGTCTGTCTGTCTGTCTGTCTGTCTGTCTGTCTGTCTGTCTGTCTGTCGGTTGGTCGGTCGGTCGGTCGGTTGGTCGGTCGGTCGGTCGGTCAGTCGGTCGGTCCGTTCGTCCGTCTGTCCGTCTGTCCGTCCGTCCGTCCGTCCGTGCGTCCGTCCGTCCGTCCATCTGTCTGTCTGTCTGTCTGTCTGTCTGTCTGTCTGTCTGTCTGTCTGTCTGTCTGTCTGTCTGTCTGTCTACGACTTTAACTCTCCTGGACGTTTCAATAATGGTATCGATACCAAAATGGGTATGGCATCACATGACTGCATGACGAGCATAAGTGACAAGTCATAACATAAAAATTTGACATGTATGTCATGAATGTCATGATTGACAGTTCATGGTTTTTCTGCGCTTGCGGTGGTTTCTTTCATATGACATAATGCAAAACTGGTATGGTATGACTCGGCTGCTTGGCGAACATAAGTGACCGATCCTAACGTGAAAATCATCACATGTATGTCATGTAAGTCATGCTTATACACGCCATGCTCATGGTGCGCCCGCGGTCGTTACGCTAGCTTCCCTCATAACAAATTTTATATTGTTATGGGGTAAACTGACAGATAGTGGGATACTAGCGGAGGAAAGCCGCAGAACAGAGAACGAAGAAGACGAAGTGTTTTGAGAACAGTTAGGCTGTTGGCAATGGCTGCCAGATTAAAGCCGTGCCGTGTTAAAGTGTATTTTGTTTCTGTGTGTTTAGTAACAGTTACAATATTAGGGGACGTAAATAAATGACGAATACATATGACTGATGTACACAGGATAATAACGAGCTGCGTGTTATGCGAGAACGTGACTACATATGCCACGTTCATGATGCGTTGGCGGCCATTTCGCTTGCTTCACGTATACAAAATTTGGCATTACATGACGTGAACGGACGACGAAGGTAAATCACACGCACAAACATGATAACCATGTCATGCCTGTCATGTCAAACAAGACTACATGCTACACTCATTATGCACTCGTGGTCGATTCGCTAGGTTTACATATAACAAATTTGGTGTCACGTGACGTCGCTAGATGACCAAGGTAAGTGACTGGTGCAAACATGATAATTATGGCATGCGTGTCATGTAAGAACAAACAACATGCCACGCTCATGATGCGCTCGCGGCCGTTTCGCTTGCTCCACATATACCAAGCTTTGTATCACGTGACGTGAATGGACGACGAAAGTAAATTACATGTTCAAACATGATAATCATAACATGCGTGTCATGTAAAACATGACTACTTGATACGCTCATAGCGCGCTTGCGGCCGTTTCGATAGCTCCACATATACCAACTTTGGCATGACGTGACGTGAAGTGACGACGAAGGTAAAGGGATGCCGTAGTGAAGGGCTTCGGAAATTTCGACCACCTGGTGTTATTTAAGGTGCGCCCATATCCAAGCACACGGGCCCACAGCATTTTCGCCTCCATCGGAAATGCAGCTGCCCCAGCCGGGAATCGATCCCGTGACGTGCGGGTGAGCAGCCGAGTACCTTAGCCACTAGACCACCACGGCGGGGCTATCGGGAGTATGTTGTAATTTTTAATGGCGTTAGCAGCTTGTATTGTTCCATTCGGGATAGATTACTGTGATTGTAATCGTAGTGAGAACATAAAGAATACTTGTAAAATAATCAACAAAATATTTCATTGGGCATCAAACGCTTCCACAACAGAGGTTGACATAGCTTTGGAAATTTCATGTAGAAACTGTCATCAAATGAACGAAGCATTAGGCATCAAACGGTTCCAGAACAGAGGTCATATTGCTTTGAAAATTTTTTGTAGAAACTGTCATCAAATGAATGAAGTTTGTTTTTTTACCCAATAAAATATGTACGTGACATAGAGAGCTGTTGATTATATAGTTCCTGTAGAGGCTTCTAATTCAATTACGTTGGCGAGAAGACTTTCGTGTCTTCTCTTCATGCACAGCCGGCACGTCACCTGTGAATATTTCAGTTACCATCTACTCTTAATGCGCACATTATCCATTTTTATCCTTATGAAAGCCGCACGCTCGTGAAGTCAGTTGCTTCTTATTCACAAAAACAAGAGAGATTATATTTCCTTTTTTACATGCTAGAAATAGCTTCAACAGATATTCGGGCTCTCGGTATTTCTTTTTAAGAATACATCAGCAAGAGGAGACCTGGAGCGTAATGAAAGCCCGGAAGCTAATTAGGCAGTTTAAACAATCTTCTCGTAAAATGCACTCGATACGAGCTCGCACTTCTCAAAATCGAGTGCATACTTCGTCTTTCAGTGTGTGTGCAGGAGAAGAAGGAGCGTAATTCCCCCTCACCCCATCGATAATTGGTGAATTGTAGGTTACATAACAGCTAATATTATGGTATATTTTGATCGGTGTAAGCCTTTTTTGGCGATAAAATCTATCCTCCATATTTTATTTCTTGATTAGCATTGCACGTTGTTACTATGCTGAGAAAAAAGGTGTATATCAAAGGAAACCAACCATGGACACAACACTAAGGAATAACCTGCTTCTTAAAGTTGGTTCTTCCGTAGAAAGTTTTATACTTGACAAGAAAAATTCGTTCCCCCTGTGTTCAAAGGTGATCCTATCTCTCACTTGAAAGAATAAGAAATAAAACCATCCAATAAAGGCTTCTCAAGCGCGCATGAAAAAAATATGAGGCACTGGTGGAGGAGGAGGAGGAGGAGGAGGAGGAGGAGAAGAAATGAAAGGCAGGGAGGTCAACCAGACGCACGTCTGGTTTGCTACCCGGAACTGGGGGAAGGGGTGAGGGGATTAAAGGAGAAGAGAGAGAGAAGTGAAGGGCAACGTGTATGTAGGTATTGCACGCTTATAAATGGTCGCGTAGTCCGGTCGTCTTTAGAAAACTTAGCAGTGCCCGCGTCGCTTTGCTGGCCAGTGACGCGTGGAGCCATGAGCCAAGTATCGTCTCTGCGGAAAAAGGTCTACTGACTAGTGTCTCCAACGTTTCGCGTAGCAAATTGTGTTTGCTCGCAAAACGCAAAACATGAACACAGTAGATGTTCTATTGTCTCGTCAGTTTCACACGATTCACATCGGGAGCTATCCGCCATTCCTATGCGAAAGGAGTACGCCTTTGTGAAAGCTACTCCTAACCACAGACGGCACAGTAAAGTTGCATCCTGGCGGGAGAGGTCCGATGGAACTTGAAGCTTTCTCGATGGGTCCAATTTGTGTAGGCGGCGGTTCCTGACACTGGGGTCACTCAGCCAAGTTTCCGACATGGTGTTAGCGAACGAGTGAAGGCCCCTTGCAGCGTCGGTTCTCGACAATGGAATTGGGGTTGTCTGGGCGTCCGCGTGGGCTGATCGGGCAGCATTATCAGCAAAGTCATTACCGACAATACCACAATGTCCCGGTAACCACTGGAACACCAAGTCATGTCCTTTCAATAAAACCTTGTGAATCACTTCTCTTATTTCATTCACTAGTTGTTGATGCTCCCTCTGTCGTAAAGCTGATTGCAAGCTCTGAAGGGATGCCTTGGAGTCACAGAACACAGCCCATTTTTGAGGTCGGGATTCTGCGACATAAAGTATAGCAGCACGTAATGCGGCAAGCTCGGCTGCTGTGGATGTTGTCCTATGCGACAGTTTGAGCTTTATAGTGACCTGGTACGCCGGGATGACAACAGCACCTGTGGAGCTGTGAGCCGAGACCGATCCATCGGTGTAAATGTGGGTCCTCTGGCCGTATTTTTCGTTGAGTAGCGACAATGTCACCTGTCGTAGGACCACTTTTGAATGATGGCTCTTGTTCGTTATTCCCGGAATAGTGAGGCACACCTGTGGTTGTTGTAGGCACCACGGGGGTGACGCTGGTCTTGTTGAGGGAGTGAAGCCAAAAAAGAGGCATTCTCTATGGGCAGAAATAATCTTTGAAAAGATCGCGTGTGGTCTTTGAAGTGGCAACACTGCAAAATGTTGACCAGGAACTCGGCAGAGATGTCTTATGTGGGCTCTCAAATTGTCAGTGGTGATGTATGTTCGAATTGGATGCTCCCTTGCGATCATAATTGCCCCGTAGGTTGAGGTGCATCACGGCAATCCTAAGCACACGCGTAGTGCTTGTCCTTGCAGACTTTCGAGAGTGCGGATGTTCGTCTTTCACGTACTTGCCAGTAACGGCAAGCTGTAGCGCAAAAATCCCAGAAACAGTGCTCTGTATAGCTGCATCATTGACCTTATTGATGCGCCCCAAGATTTTCCGCAGAGGAACCGCATTATATGGACAATGGAAGTTAGCCTTCTCTTCAGGTAATTGCAGTGGGCACTCCACGAAGGGTCCCTGTCAATAATCACACCCAGGAAGCGATGGTTCTTCTGGTATGGAATATTTTGTCCATTGATGGTAACGGGGTATTGTGTCATGGCTCTGCGGGTAAACGCAACCAATGCACATTTCTCCGTTGAGACAGAAAGACCTTGCTTGCGGAGATATGAGCATGTCAAGGTGGCAGCCTGCCAGGACTCTTGCACGTACTTGTAGACGAGTTACAGCCGAAGTCTATAGACAAATATCGTCAGCATATATGGATATGAGGATGGTACTTGGCAAAATTTCACGAAGTCCTAACATCACGAGGTTAAATAAAGTGGGACTTAATACGGCGCCCTGAGGGACGCCACGTAGATATAGTAATTGGTGGTAGGTCCATCTCAGGTTTGTGCAAAAAAGGACCTTCTCGTCAAATAATCCTGGATCCATTGGAACATTCGACCCCCGATTCCAACAGCTTCCAACGAGTCTAGGATGGCTTTATGTGTTACGTTATCATAAGCCCCTTTGACGTCGAGGAAGAGTGCCAATGGTATGCGCTTGAGGCTCTTCTGTTGCTGGATAAATGTTGTGAGATCAATCACGTTGCCAAGAGATGACCTACCTTGCCGAAAACCCGTCATGCAGTTTGGGTATACGTTGTAGCGCTCAAGGTACCATTCTAGACGTGTAAGTATCATCCTATCCATGACTTTTCCTACGCAACTTGCGAGGGCAACAGGGCGAAATGATGTCAAATCAAATGATGACTTTCCTGCTTTGAGTAGCGGCACAAGTCGACTTATCTTCCAATCCTGGGGAACATTGCCCGCCAGCCATGAGTGGTTGTACTAGCTTAACAACTGTCCCCTTGCCTCCTGTTGAAGGTTGGCTAGAGCGGCGTAGGTGATGCCATCGGGTCCTGGTGAAGATGATTGTCGGGAAGCCGCCAAAGATGCGTCAAGTTCTTCTATAGTGAACAGATTGTCCATTTCGTAGATGCGGGGTTCAGGGATAACACTCCTAATGGTGCCAGCAGACAAGGCGGACAAACCAGCGATTCGCGTACAAAACTCATTTGCCACTTCAAGTTGGGTGTGGCCTGAATGTAGGGCTAAAGCCATGAAAGGATGTCTTTGTTGGGGAGTCGAGCGCAGGCCACGAATAGTGCTCCAAATGCGTGACAACGGCTTTCGGGGATCCAATGATTCGCAGAATGATTTCCAGCGTTCTTGTGCGAGTTTGTCTAAACGTCGTTGGACTTTTTTCTGTATGCGTCGTGCCAGCCTCAAGTCGCATATTGCTTTCGTCCGCCTGTATCTTCTTTCCGCCCTTCAGCGAAGCGCGCACAGTTTTTCCAGTTCAACGTCGAAATCTGAACGCTTGCCGGTGAACGGGAGGAGACAGGAAGCTTCCCTCATTGCCTCTTTGATGACATCCTCTAAGTTCTGGTCGGCGTCTTCACGGCATGTATTTTCCATGAGTCGCTGAAACTTGGACCAATCAATTCTTCGTATTGTGGTCTTAGGAAAGGAGTTAGTAAGACCCCTTATTCGCATATAAGTTGGAATGTGGTCACTCCCATGCGTTTCGATGTCTGAAAACCAGTGCACTTGCGACCGGAAGTTTCTGGATACCAGAGTCAAATCGAGGCAACTGCTGTACGTAAGGCCCCGCAGGTATGTAGGACTGCCATCATTTAAGAAACATAGGTCATGCTTGGAAGCGAATGACACGAGGTTTCTTCCTTTAGCGTTGATCGTCGAACTACCCCAGATTAAGTGATGTGCGTTGAAGTCTTCAGTTTTAACCCACGGGCCCGTAGTTGTTGTCACTATGTCTCGTAGTCGGTCTTGTTCAAATCGTCCGGATGGTGATATGTAGACACCAATGAGTGTGAATGACACTTTTTCCTTTTTAACACGTAAGCAGACATATTAATTGTCATCATGCGGTTGAACTGCATGATGCACATATGTGAAATCTGTGCGAATGTAAGCAACCACCTTGCTGCGTTCCTCGCACGTTGAAGAAACGAAAGATTCATACCCTGATAGTTTAGGAGGTTGTTGCACGTTTGGTTCACATATAACTATCATAGGAATACGATTCATGAATATATACTGACGGAACAAGGAGATGCGGGATCTCAGGCCTCTCGCGTTCCACTGCATTATCGACGCTTGTCGGACCTCGTTGCGGAAGGAGAAAATTGGTCGAGCCATGGTTGCTACTGGAGACTTGCAAATACTGGACTTAGAGCATCCAGTACTTGTAGTGCACTCTGAGCGAGTGGAGACTTCAGGCTGCTGCACAGCTTTCGCATAGCATCCAGCAGTGTTCGGAACATTCTGATGACTTCTGTGTTTTCCTCAGGCAGCTTGTCAGCGGCTGGCTGGAGTGATGTGACTGTCGATGTGCGCTTGGGATTTGCAGGCGGCTGTGATTTCGGCAATGAAGGCCAAACTGATTCATCTGCAACAGTGCTGCTCGTTGGTTTGTTGACCGCGCTGGCCGCCTTCGGTCTGGGAGGCAAGGGTGGTGAAAGAGAAGGGTGGTGGAGTGGTGCTTTCGATGCAGCGTCTGCGGCATTTTTTGATGAACTGCGACGACGGTGACGCCTCTTTCGGACGGTCCTGGCAGCCTCTCGATGCGACGAATTGTCTCTGACCATTTGTTTCAATACAGCTATTTCTCTTCGGATTTTGGGGCATTCTTTTGACGAAGCTTCATGTGACCCATGACAATTCGAGCATTTGAGGGTAGTTGCTTCGCAGTCATCTACAGAATGGGCTTCCGCGCAACGAGGACACACCGTCCTATTTTCGTATACGCTTCTCACGTGGCCCATCTTCATGCACTTATAACACTGTAAGGGCTTCGGTATCAAAGGTCGCACTGAATGCCGAAAATGGCCCACCTTTACGTGTGAAGGAAGAGAGTCGCCCTTGAACATGATCTTCAAGCAGCGTGAGTTTCCCAAACGGACAACTTTTGCAATGACGCTGGCTTCATTTACCGGTTTGACCAGAACATCAAAGTCGGAGCTGGGAATGGCAGTATCCACATCGTAGATGACTCCAGTGACGACGTTAGAGCTCACAGGAATGTAGGAGCGAACTTTCGTTTCCCCCAACTCGTTGACGTTGCGCAGTACATTAAGTGCCGCAGCATGCAAAACGTCGATGGCCAATACGTTCTTACGCGTGTTCACTCTGATGTCTGTGATCTCGCTTGGCACGAGTCCTTCCAGCATCACCGAAACAGATTGCCTGTTGAGGCGCTTCATGTTACCATCCGGTACCTCAGGGACAAAAAGGATAGTGTTTGTCACTGGTCTCCTTGGCACTCTGTCATTCAACGCACTCGATGACGAAGATGTTCTGACGTTCCGCCTCTTCGCCTTACGGTCGTCAGAAGGCTCTTCGCTGCTCATTGAGTAACCAAGAGTGCCCTCGCTGTCGTAGTCGCTGTAGAGTCCCGTACGCTTCCTGGAGGCGGCCACCGCCGACGCCGCCGTAACTGGCGGACGTCCGTGGGGGTCCACGTCCATCACCGACGGACACGGATGTGATAATCGCGAAGTTCACTTAAAATTAGGTAAAAAAAGAGAGCACCTACTGAAACTGCGATCTGCTAAGCAATCACTTCGTCGTCTTCCGAGGCACTGGTATTTTTGCACGTTTCCTCTGTTATAGTTTACTCATGCTTAACAGTAATCCATCGCGTTTGGCTATCAAGCCTCTCTACTTTTGAGAATTGATATGGTTGCATAATATTATTACAACGTGAAAAACTGGGTTATGTAACTAATGAAGGTAGCTATTCGTAAAATCCTTGCAAGTAGCCGAATTATCTCGAGTAGCGACAATTAGAAAGAAACTTCCGTTTGTTCCTCGTAATTTGACGAGCACTTTTTGCTTTCGTCACTCAAAGCGATTCAGAAGGGTATGTAAGTGCTTGAAGTTAGTGCAAACGTTGTAAGAACATTACATGCTATAGTAGCCTCCTCCCATATTACGTGCACTAATGAAGTCAATACCAAACAAATAAAAGTAAATAGTGGAGTGGAGAGCTCACGTGATTTTTTATTACGACCAGACAAACAACGAGGCTCAATTCTCAAATTTTTCTCTTGATGATTCATATGTAGGCTTTAACGTCTTAAAACCACCATATGATGATGAAAGACGTCGTAGTGGAGATTTCCGGAAATTTCGACTACCTGAGGTTGTTTAACATGCACCCAAATCTGACCACACCGGCTTAAATATACCATTTTTGCCTCTATCGAAAATGCAGACGTCGTAGCAGGAATTCGAACCCACGACCTGCGGGATAGCAGCCACGTACCTTAGCGACTAGACAACTGCGGCAGGGCTCAAATTTTCACGTAGTGAATCAGCAAGTAGTATCGGGTATTGTGCAGAATAAAATTTTTGTACGTTATATCGCTTCTTATTTTGTGTTTTCTGCCATGATTCATCCTTGTGGATGCTTCCGTACAACGTATGCAATAAACAAATTACACCCTCTCTATCTTAAGAGAACCATGAGTGACATGAGAAGAAGCGCATGGGTGAACTCTAAGGTCCATTCGTCACGGACACCTTGCCCGATGTTAACGCGTCTTTGCAAGTGGAGCACATCATGAATTCACGGTATACTTTCTGTAGCTGTTACTTGTCCCGAACTCTTGTTCGGGACAAGTAACAGCTACAGTAACAGTAACAACTACAGCGTGTCTGCAGAATCTCGTTCCCCGACGTCATCAAGTGATTGCTGAGAGAGTAAGAGAAAGAGGCATCTTACTCTCTCAGCAATCATCCATGGAAAGTCATCCTGGACAGCCACTTACGCAGTCCCGAACACGCAAGCGCGGGAGGGCGTCCTCGTAGTGCTTGGGCCAGCTGTCGCCCATGTGCAATAAAGGTGATCGCACAGACACACTGGATTGAACTCGGCCTTAAGCTGCTTCAGATCTGAAAAAGTGGCGGACCTTTCGGCTTCGCCTTTAAGAGTTGAACGCATTAGCAGAATCTTGCCCCTAGTGGCCCTTGAACCGCTAAGTGCATGCCATTCAATATGGTTTGTTACACAAACACACCTACACACACGCACGCATGCACACACACACAAACGCGTGCGCGCGCAAGCACGACGTATCTATAGTAATGCAGTGACTGTGCAGAGTGGCCACTTCCCTCTGCTAGAATGACGCTCTGCTGTAGTCGAGACACCTTTCTCGTAATGTCTCACAGATGGCACACAGACACACACACACACGCACGCACGCGTGCTATTGGTTTACACAGGTTTTTGATCTAAAGCAAGAGCCACGTGGCCTCCAAAATACAAGCCACACGCTCGACATCTCGGCGGCCACAAAGAGTCTCACAATGCCTCACAGACGACAGCACGTTATGTCGCGTTTGCTGTTTGCTCAATCAACGCCTCCTCTAGAAAGATGCCTTCGACATTGTGCGCTTTTCCATGGCGACGGGATGTTTCTTGTAGTTAGTGCTATCTACGCAAGGAGTGCTCTAAGCCGACACTACAGGCGTGAGCCAAGGGTGGCGTGAGCCACCGCCCGATCTAAAGGGCTCAGCCGGATACATCCGTCAATCCATCCTTCTTCCACTGGATTCAGAATTGACGCCATCGCAAAATCACGACCGTATGGCCTCGGAGACGGCAATAGACATTGTTTTAATCCCAGAGGCTGCAAGGTTTAAAGCAGCCGCCGCAGCAAGCGCTCGCAGCCGACAGTGTTTGGGTGAGCGGAGGAGCAGACAGTGGGAGGAGAGAACAGGAGAGGGCCGGAAACCAGCTCTTCGGGTCAAGTCGCAGGCACAATTTTAGAGGAGGCGTTGGCTTGATCAACGCCTCTGGAAAGGCATGATATGTTTTCCGCTAGATGGACATAGTTGTCCATTTTTAATTGTGATATAGTTGTGCGGACATAATTGTGTTTTTAACGGTGATGGCTGCACTATCCCATGCTTTTTTGACGTAGTTTGATGGCCTCCCAAATGCTCCTACCATTCTCCGAATGGGCTAGTTTTCGTCCCGACGCCTGTCGAACAAAATGCGTCAAGGAGACTCGTTCCACTACATGGCAGTTATATAGTGTTTTTTCCCGACACAGATGCAAGTCCAATTGTGGATTTGTAGTAGGACACACGCTTGCCACGCAGACGGCCCGGGTTCAATCCTCAATGGAGACCGGAAATTTTCTTCTTTATTTTATTTGCTTCTTTCTCCAGTTTTCGCGCACAACCAACGGGGCTGACGCTGAGGGTGGAATTCCTGCGACACGAGCTCATGAACGCTAACGCGTTAAAATGTTTGACAGACGTACGGTACACCTGCAATGACCAGCTTCGTTTGTATGGTGATATTTTCAATGCGGAAGACCTTGCGCAAAACACAAAAGCAAAAATAAATGAATGCAGATAAATAGGGGAAGAATGAATTGTGTCACTGGAGATGTGGGCATGACGGCCTTGCAGACACGTAAAAATACCCATTAACGAACTTGGTCAGAGGGAGCAAAGAATAGCGTCAGTATCAGTTCTTGCCTATTTAATATATAGGCAGCCGTGATGTGTCGACCGAACACTTTTACTGAAGGAGTGTCTGCTTGATTGTTCACCATTGCAGCGTTGGCGAGGGCGAGCACTCATTGAAAACTAACCATTCCACTGTTTTCATTTTTGCGATTTATTTAAAGGTGGTTCTGGGACGTTTCGCATTCGATACAACGTGGTATTGATTACCAGTTAGGTCGGATGCACACTTGTTCCCTCTTTTTTTTTTTCAGTACGCTAGTGTTTCTTTTGCAGGCATTTTGCCAAGCTGGATGATACCAGCGAAGATGTAAAAAGGGTGGTAGACACAGATACAATCGGCCAGGTTACGAACAGGCGAAGAGCGTGTTGAGCTCATGGGTGGTTGATTCAACAAAACTCGTGTGACTTCGTGGGTTAAAATTACTGAGAATTCTGACGTAATATAGTTTTTGTGGCCACCGTAACCATTCTTAGTAATATGCTTGCTCTGTAATTTTACAGTGCTTGACTGAGAAAAAACCCTCTTGAAGACCACCAAGCAGACATGTTTCACCCGCTTCACTGCCGAGCAAAGCCCTTTACAGGCATCACGATTTGCTCTGTGACTCTAGGGCCGCATAAATGGAGCACAAAACCGCATTTGAAAAAGAAAAAAAACACTTTTATTTGGGATATCACTAAAATATTCATGAAAGAAGAGGAATTAGCTTATCTTGAATATCTCCGAAGTGTTGTACAGTGTGCCTAAATAAAGGCAAAAAACAGACAGGTCACCACCAGACATTTCTGCCTCCTCTTCCCGTCTCCTGGTTATTTTCATGGGTTTATCAGTAATGAAACACCACAAAGAAGCTCAGCCCCAAGCTTTTCTTTAAATCCCGAGGTTTCAGCTCTAATGTATTGTCCAATAGTGTGCATAAGCCGCTATTGATTTGAAAGATCATTTTATTTATACATCAGAGAACTCCATATATACTACAAAGAAGAGAAGCAAACACTATATAAAGAGGCCTGCTTTGTGTTCGCAGTGGCTAAGAAAAAAGCTTGTGGGAGTCTTACTCGTGACGGGCGCCTCAAAAGCCCGTCAGAACACGTCCTTTGCATCGAAGACATCGAAGCAAACAAGCACGCAAAAATATAATAACGGGAAAGGAATATATGTCATGGACGTAAATAAGAGCCGCGCAAAGTTTTGTGTGTCTTTTATTTGCGTGTTCTGGCAAGGACTTTATCGAGGGTTAAAACTTTTGATATGCGATGTAGGAAGTTACTGGTCTGAAAAAAAAGCAGCAAGTTTTCAAGTCAGTGTTTATTCCTGATGTGGATAATGTGCCTTTGGCGTTTAAACATCCTGAGAGCTTTTTCGTGCTGTCACGGGGAGTGTCGAGCGACCAGAGGAAGCAGTTCATCGTGGATAAATCTGACTTGTTATACTGGCTCTTTCAAATAAAGTTCAGAACTGATGGGCCAGTTTATACTGGGTCCCTCGAATAAAGTCAACAGCTGATGGGGCAGTACAAGAACGATACCGTACGTCAGTTTTGTCAAGTTGCGTATGACGCGGAGGTGACAAAGTGCAGCGAGAATATACAGTGTCTGAAAGCGTACTGTTCTCAACCTGCCTTTCGTTATTCCACCATGCAAACGGATACCACAGGCACCTTTGATGTTTGTGGGTTTGCTGCTTCTATCGAGACATATGGTTACGACAGATTTTAGAGTCCATTTATCGTACCCTCTGGGCTGAACGAGACATTACAGAGAGGAGTGTGTTACAGATTATAATGAGAACTTGCACAACGTAACTAAAGCATAATTCTGTACGAACATCATGCAATGAGTGAGAAATCTTGGATCGGTTACTATGTGTTACGTCAGGGTAAGGTATACAAGAAATACAAATATCAAATACCAAAAAGAAACATGAGTGAAAATAAAATAAAACTATTCGAAAGTGTTATGTCAAGTTTAAGTGTACAATAAAATATAAAGATGCGAGAAAATAAGAAATACCGTACACACAGTTAAAATGAATCCACATTCTAGTTAGCCATGTTTAACGTATCGCGAAAGAAAAAGTTGTCGCTAATGGAACAAGATTTTGAGAAGGTGGCTGCGCTCTTGTGACGTCTGAGGAAGGAATGATTGGGAAAATCTGTTGGTGCTGCTTGACGGAACGTGAACATTATAAGAGTGATCGACGCGACGCGACACATAGTGTGGAGTATGAGTAGGCATGTCATGCAATGTAATGTGGTGAAATGCTTATGGCAAAATGATAAACGGGAGTTTTTGCGATGAGCTGCAATAAATGAGTGATAAGCTACTCTCCGTAGCTCTTATCCTGGCAGATCTGTTATACTTGGAATTATTAAAGTGAGTGACATTGTTCAGAATTGATTTTAATGCGTTATGAGTAAATTTATAAGGGTGCCCAACTGATGAAGCATAGTTACGGGTGTATGAAATTTTTGTAATGTTTCGACATTGGAGCGGTGTGCCATACTTTTACTGTGTTCTGTCTGATCTGAAAATCGCATCACTGTTCACTCAACTATGAGCAGGAACGAGCAAATGAGTTATGAACTGATTAAGTGCACTTGCTGTTTTGGGAAATGAACCTTGTTTTTTCTAGAATCTAATAGTTGCCGCTGCTCTACATCAAAGCTGCTGTGACTAAGCGAATAAGCAAAAAAGGTTGAATGTTTTAGCCAAGCCACTGTTGCTCAATAAGCTTTCAGCTTTAATGGCCGATTAGCCTGCTTCGCCTAGCTTATGATATTTTACCTTGCAGCGGTCGCAGCGGCTTCCAACATCACTATGAATAAGGCAGTCGGCTCGACCACAGCGCACATGCCCAACTGTCAAGGTTGTCTGGCAGTTTCATAGACCAGACCTTTAAGATTGTCATGGTTCACGATTTTTGGGATTGAGATGAGTGTCCACCTGTGATAAAAAAAAAAGCGCGAAGTGTGCGCTGGAAGACTGGCAC
Source organism: Rhipicephalus microplus (assembly GCF_043290135.1). Classification (NCBI taxonomy): domain Eukaryota; kingdom Metazoa; phylum Arthropoda; class Arachnida; order Ixodida; family Ixodidae; genus Rhipicephalus; species Rhipicephalus microplus. The sequence goes on along the minus strand of NW_027464616.1, from coordinate 2,568,456 downwards.
CAACAGCGGAGCTGGTGTTCGACACAGCTAAGTTTAGCTAGTAATACACAGCAATGTTTAGCTAGTAATTTAGCATCTCTAGACCAGTAATAATGTGCTAGAAATGCTAAATTTTCGCTGGTAGTACTAAGTATAGCTAGACTTAGATGGGCTCGGCTGGGCGTGTCCCATGAGTAGCTTTGAGGGGATTTGATTTTAGTAGCGTGAATAGCTGTTGCGTTGTTTACCGCATAAACGTGTGACGTGACTTCGTGTTACGTGATGTTGCTTGTATTACCCCTGTATTAACAAATGCTCCTCGACTCGACTTTCACCCTTCACTTGACAAAGTTAAGCACTGCACCGTTGCTCGGCTGAAAATGACGCTGTGCTACTCAAGAACTGCACTAGATTATCGCTGATATGCAGTGACTTGCCGTGCCTAGAGACGGCGCTCCTATCGGCTTTCTCAAGCGAAGGTGAAGCTTGAGTGAAGGGACGTTCTAAAATACGGGGGTTAGTCACACAACATGTTATGTGTTTATAGTTACGTGAATGGACGTTGCATAATTTTACGTGGTTCTCATTCACGCACGTGGTTACGTGATGCCGCATGAGTCTAATCACGTGACCAGTTAATGAAACCCTAACGTACTCCTCTCTTAGTATCAAGAAAAGGAAAGAAAAGCTGCGTCATGTGTTGTTGAAGCGAAGCAGTGAATGAATAGGGCAAAGCGGTTGAGAACCGCTTTATTACGATGATAATTACTTCTCGGACTACTTGGCGTGACAAAAAGCTTAAGCAACAGTGCAGTCCATATTTGGTGGGCACACGCAAACGAGGACACGAACTGACGGGACCGGGTACCACCCCCAGTCAGACCATAAGCATTGCTTTGCCAAGCATGCGTTTTGTTTCAAATGTACAAATTTATGGCATTCGAGGCACAGCGCATTCTTCGTACTCATCGTGTTTGCAACTCCAAATTTTGACTGTAAGATTTGAACTTGTGTTCTGATGAGGAACTCGTTTAACTTTGCGTGCCGCGTGGAAGCTCGATGACACTACAGCGAAAAGCATGAACGCTCACCTTCCATGTCTATTCATTTTGCTGGTGCTCTTGTTCTCCGACCTACTGGAGGACGACGTTCGTTGTACTGGCAAGTAATGGAGAGCTGTTGGTCATCCTGCCTCGACAGCCACTCACAGCTCGTTTTCGACGCCTTAGCCAAAACAAGCAACTCTCTGGTTCGAAGGTATTAAACAGCTGTCCTTCGACGCTGGCGTTTGTTTCGATTTTCTGAACATTTAGTAATTGACGCAAAGCTTGAAACCTGAACTCTCACTTCTGTTTTATAGTTCTAGCTTTGGGCCAGTTACAAAATGTTCAGCAAACTAAGGCATCAACTCACCCATAACAAGTTATCTCTTTCGGTACTCCGCAACGGCGGTGTTTTATCTGTAATGCACATTCCTGGTCACCTGATCTCGGCGCGCGCACAGCATGGGTTCTCACCTGATGGGCGGCATCACTTGACCGTATTTCTTGGTATTCTAAGTATGGCTATGAATCACCTCGAGTGTTAAAATGCTGAAGAGCACCAATTTTATTATTTCGTGAAAACTACTCCCCCAAAGCGCTTGAGGCTGGAAGGCGCTTGCTATTCACCAAGTCCCAACAGGAGCCATACAGACTTCGGTACATTAAATTATTCATGGGTAACCAGCTTGACACATTCAAGATACACGAGAACTGTGGGATCGCCTTCATTCTGCCCGCATACAAATGGATCTAGTTATTCATAACTGGCATAAATTTCAAAGCACTCCGTATTACATTCCAAGTAAAAATAAAGAAAGTTGTTGTGTTTTGTGAGTTGTAGTCATTAAGATTAACGAGTGTGTAACTAATTATTTAACTTTTTGCCACCAACCAGTTTCAGTACTTGCATAAAACTAATCCACCATTACGTCCGAAGTGCACGCACAGGTTCTTATTATTTGGTTGTATTTGTTTCCAGTGAAGGGAAAAAAACAATTTTTGCGTTGGTCTTGGAATGCGTCACGTCAAACAATCGTCGAGCATGGTAGTCCGTGCAGCCAAGTGATCCTGTGCAACAATACGCAGCATAAAAAAGGTAAATGATCGCAAGTTGTCCACTCAGGAGGCCTTCGTGAATGGCACACTAAGTTTCAAGACATTTGACGAAACACGTCGGGCGTGACGTGCCATTCAAGTTGACGTCTTCATTTGTACACACCTTGACTTAAAGGGATAGGGGCCCCAGATTGAAATGGAGGCCTGCGATTGTTTGCCTGCACCAAGGGGTGCGTTGGATACATTTTAGGAGCAAAGCCCCTTAGCAACGACGCTTGTCCGTCCACGTCTGGGGTGTCCGTTGTCACGGGGAAATGCGAAGATGCGAGATACAAAAATTAGCAGTTTAAAAGGAGGTTAATAGCAATCGTAATCGTGATGGAGCAATATCTTACACTTGGAAGCAAAAATCCTTTATACTAGTCGGCGACCTAAACGCACTCATTACTGCCCTTAAGATCTAGTTTTGTCATCAACTCCTCATGTCACTTTATAGCGCTTTATATCACTTTACGTCACTCATTTTACGTTATAGGTGGCAACACTCAGGCAACATGTGATTGCTAAACCACACGATACCAAAAGCTTCGCCAACACCTCATGATTCAGTTCGTGAGGATGCAATGACTTTTGTTTATTCACTCTGACCTCAACAAGTGACTGTGTTGCTTGGAGTGCCCTCCATTCTTTGCATATTCCAGAGCCTAAAGCAATAATCACTGATGTTTGTGATGATCGCGTCGTTGTTTCTGCTTTTTTTTCTGATAAGCGGCACGTGATGATATCCTGGTCTTGTTATATCTTAGGCTACTAAGAGGAACACCTGCACGCTACGAGGCTCAAGACGGGGGTGCGCTATAAGCAGGGCCACAGAAGCGAGCTGTGTTACTTCAATCTGGTTACCAACAACAATGCCTTACAAAATATTCATATGAGAAAACGCAGAGAAACCTCACATTTTGAGAAGCGTACAAGGTGGGCTATAGCTTGTTGAGAGTTGGCGTACTATATATAGCAGAGAGCAATGAATTCAGCTGTGAGGGGGCTCTGATGGGAATTTCCACCCGGGAAAAGAGGCAGTTATGGCGGGAATCGAAAAGCGCGTCGGTGCGTAAGCTAGCTGAGCGGCATCCATAAGATGAAAAATGGAACTACCGCACAGCACACCGAAATTTGTGTGCGTGAGCGCACCGAAGCGCAAGGACCAAACCAATCGGGGTCCCCAAAAATAAATCTTTGTCGTGTGCAAACAAAGCCGACCTTCGATGTACTGGCACCGCTATCAGTGCCGCATTTTTACGCTTAAGTCCCACGAAGTTTTAAGCTAGTCTAGCGCTGAGGCTGCGTGACGATTGTGCTTTGCTGTTCCTCTGTAAGAACTACTTATATAGTCATACAGTATTTTGAGTTCAGACTTTTGAGTTCATTTAAAGACATGCGAGAGTTGGCCTGAGGATTACGGAGTGGGCGTACCTTAGCTTATTGTCATAAGGTTTGTGTCCCGAAGAAAGCAATGGTTTTGTTTATGTGATATTGCGATTATTACTTAGTCTTTCGGACGCATCGGCAGTCGCAATTATCTCTGAAGCATAAAGGTGAACAAGAGTGCTAGGCGTCTTTAGTAAGAAGTGCTTGTTCGCTTCTCATTTCTTCAAGCTGATCCGGATATTCAAAAACCGTACTGAATGCATACTCTCACCTTAAAACACGTCTCTCTGCATAGTTAAAGAAATTACAGTCCTTCGAACTTCTCTTTTGCGATGTCGCCGGGTTTCCGACGGAAGCGAAGGGATAGGTGCTTGCCTTGAAAAGAACGCCTGAATGCTTCTCATATTTTGCTCACGTCGTTACAAGCCGTGAAGAATACGCAAGAGTGGAGACTCATGTCATTTCAACCTGGCACGCCGGAAGCATCACATTGTGATGCGTCTAAGTTGCATGTGATTTTTTTTCCTGCTTTTCTTTATTACACCACCCCTGTGTGCTCGTGCTTCCATTTGCAAAGAGGCGCTGCTCGAGTCGTGCTTTTAAAGTACGCTTTGAGTCTTCACGCTTTTCTGATAACGTTTTTCTGGCTTTACTTTTGTGACGACTGTGCTTTCTAGCTTGCGTGCTACGGCTGCGGATAAGCCGGAACTGGTATTTGAGATTGCGGCTGAGTGAGCTGTCAAAGCGGTGTTGTTATGCCAATACGAAATACGAGAACTAAAAAAGAACGAGGAAGTGACGCAGCAGAACACACACATACGCGCAAGTACCTGAAAATGAGAGGCGGGGAGAACGAGAGAAAGGTGCAAATTGAAACAGTCCTTCTGCAGAACATGAAATTTTATCTTTCTCAAAATGTGTACATTGTGGAGAACGCAGGTTCGGCGTGAGAGGAGCATGCGTACGTTAGCCTCTTTTAAGTGTGAATACACTTTATAAGCGACCCCAAACCATCCACCACCGCCGGCGGCGTCCGCAGTCTTCTCTCTATCTTTAAAAGAAAGAGGACTTGGCGGGCCGCAGCGCGACGCTCTACTGAATAAGCCACGAACGCGACGCTGATATCGGTGTCAGTAACGCGCCTTATACCCCCTTCCCTTCGCTCGCTCCTCCGCTCTCCTCGCTCTCTGCCGCTGCGCGCGCACCCCTCTCTCTCGCGCGCCCACCTTGTCTCTCAGTCTCCCGTCGAGAGCGGGTCGTGAGGGGGAGTAAAGTTAAAGTCCGTTGGCATTCGCCAGTGAGTTAACGTAAACTCCCCCGTGTGATCAAATTGCGATTCCCAGGAACCATTACACAATAAAGGCACCATAGTGTGATTAATAAATATAATAGTGCGAATTAATAAATACCCCTCATAGCATCACCCCGTGTATTCGCACTCAACCATGTTCACCCTCGGGGAAATGCTTGGGAGTTTTTCTGCCCTCCTATCTTCCTGTCCTCTGTTTCTTCCCTCATCCCGAATTAGAGAGTAGGCGTAGTGCACCTCCAGGTGGCTGTTGCCAGCTTCTTTCTTTCTCTCTCTTTTCTCTGTGTTATAATTATCTGCCTATGAATATCAAATAAATAATCGAAGTAGCACACTTCACTAAAATATAATGATAAATATTAAAATGAGATGACTGTGTTCTTTGAAATTCTTAGCAGAGCATGGTGTCATGCGAAGTTACATAACGAGCAGAATTTTAAAGATTATATATATATATATATATATATATATATATATATATATATATATATATATATATATATATATATATATATATATATATATATATATATATATATATATGTATATATATATATATATATATATATATATATATATATATATATATTGTTACTACGTTTTATGCAGTGAGCTGAAGACACTTTTATTGGGGGAAATGCTGAGGTAAAGCCGAACAGCTGTCAAGCGGAACGAGCGCGAGCAGCAACAACACTCTTCCATCTCTTCTTTCACTGGTGCTCCTGTCTGTGCCATATATCAATGCTATTACATATATATATATATATATATATAAATATATATATATATATATATATATATATATATATATATATATATATATATATATATATATATATATATATATATATATATATATATATATATATATATATATATTTATATATATATATATATATACTAGAACTCCTGACGAATGCCCAGCCACGTAAGAAACATCTGATCTCACTCTATTTATTTATTTCTAACAATACTTGTGCTCCACCTGAAAGCGTAGCAAGATTGCAATACAAAATGCGAGTGCATGTATGAAAATTCAAGAACAAGCAAATATCTAACAAACGTTGGGAAAGAGGCCATTAAGTATAATACAATAACGAATAGTGGATTCAGAAATAAATACCGTGGACTTGCATACATCTACCACACTATTCAGGTGAAAACATGCAATGTTGAACATTATATATACAATAAAACACCAGTGTCATCTCTCTTGAAAAATATTCAAATAAAAAACAATAAAGTAGCCTGTGCATGTGTCCCCTTTGTGACGAGGTGTATCAACGGACAAGTTCCGTGGGACATGCGAGTAGCCCTGTGGCATTTGAGTGGAACAAGATTGGTTGTTCGTGCCTTATTATTCATTGGGGAACTCCGAGAACGATTTTGTGTTTGCGATAGATCAGCGTAGTTGACTATGCCAAGTGGAAAAAATGAATGTTTGAAAGTTTCATTAATAAATGGATACTTTGTCAGTTCATTAGCAAGATTTTGACGTGTAGGATGTGTAGAGTGTCGCTGCGAATACTTGCAGTGTTGGGAAGCTAGCAGTTAAGCATATTCACCTTTTCATAAACGCCTCCCTGGGCGCCGCCATAGCCCTCATTCGGCTGTGCAAATCGGCACGTCCCCTCGAAAATGCACTGGCAACGCTGCGCCCTTAGCGTTTGTACTCCCGCGCACAGCCCATCATGGCGGTGTTTTTTTTCTTCCTGTGAAAAGGTGTATAGAAGCATGTAATACCTTTCGCTGTTTGTTTGGAACGCTTGAACTGTGTCTCGTCTGGTACAACATTAGGATGTTGCGAAGGTGAGTAATTTTCTTAGCACGAGAGTTTTTTTGCCAGTGCCCACCAAAGCTTCTCTGACATCATTTCCGTCATGAATTTGACTTCGGAAGCATGCATGCTACGAGTTAAAAATATCCGTTCACTCGGATGACGTTGCAGTCGACCCCGACACCGCTTTCTGCACGACCACAGAAGCGGGGCACTTTAGCTACGCTAGTGCTCGATTCAAAAACAAGCCTTCACCCGTGCACTTTTTCACAGTGACTTTGGTTCACGGCAGCTGGCATCGCCATCTTAGATCGCTTACGCGAAGTACGTAATGTTATTAACGAGCGTGTACAAGGAGTTTTTCTATAGTTTTCGCTTCCGGTGAAGTGAGAAGCGTAAGCAGGCGGAGAAAAAACTCCCAAGCATTTCCCCGAGGGTGAACATGGTTAAGTGCGAATACTCGAGGAGATGCTATGAGGGGTATTTATTAATTCGCACTATTATATTTATTATTCGCACTATGGTGCCTTTATGGTGTAATGGTTCCTGGGAATTGCAATTTGATCACACGGGGGAGTTTACGTTAACTCACTGGCGAATGCCAACGGATTTTAACTTTACTCCCCCTCACGACCCGCTCTCGACGGGAGACTGAGAGAGAAGGCGGGCGCGCGAGAGAGAGGGGTGCGTGCGCAGCTGCAGCGAGCGAGGAGAGCGGAGGAGCGAGCGAAGGGGGAGGGGGTATAAGGCGCGTTACTGACACCGATATCAGCGTCGCGCCCGTGGCTTATTCGGTAGAGCGTCGTGCTGCGGCCCGCCAAGTCTTCTTTCTTTTAAAGATAGAGAGAAGACTGCGGACGCCGCTGACGGCGGTGGATGGTTTGAGGTCGCTTAAGTGTATTCACACTTAACACGTTCCCATGCTCATTACTAGAGCTACGAACACTGCCTCTTGTATTCTTGAAACACTGTCTGTGTGAAACGCGTACGAATGAGCAGAAGCGTAGGTTACCTTATTACTGGAAGGTGCGCACCTTGGCGTTTGCCTCGTCAAATGATGATTCTTTGAGTGGGTGCATACTGAATGCCATTATTATGGACTCAGTGATGCCATATTTGCGTGGGACTCGACATATGTGGTATCTAGGTGGATGTTAGCTATTTAAGCGGCCACAAGTTTCATCTTGAGATTTCATACTAGTCGTCAAAATGAAGATGAGTCGCGAAGCATCAACGTGGGTGCATCGGTGTGAAACGGCACTATCAATCGGCACTGTGCGATCTCGCACACATTAATATGCAATGTCGCAATACTTCCATGACGACACGGTTTCCTTTCGTGTCACACTAATTCCTAATATGAAGATATGAATCACGTTTTTTTGTTTTTTCCATATCAACCCCTAGTCCTGCAGACTCTCAAGGGTTTTATATCTTTATTCTCGCTTTAGAATATTCGCTAGAAAAACTCTGTCAACTTTCCTTATCTCCTGCGTGTGGGTTGTACTCGTTACCGAATTCGAATTTCTCAACCATTACTATTTCATAATTTGTCCATTTTCTAAAACAATACAGATGAGAAACTACGCTTCACTTCAGTTAAGAATCGCCATTGCCAAGGTGTCTGGTTTTTTTTTTTTCATCGTATGCTGATTCATGTTGGCAGATCACTGCTTCCATCAGGATTTGATCTTGAAAATCACCCAGATCCAGCGAATATTTGGGTGTTATTATTGTCGTATATTCCTTGTTCACAAGCTAGTACATCTGACGTTATGTATGACGGCAGGTAAACCTTTGTCTCTCGATGTGTGACGTAAAATATCACACAAAGAGCCACACATTTTACAATGTTTCACACACTATCCGAACGAAGAACGCTTCTGGAACACAAATAGCACACTTTTATGTCTACAAGTAGCTATAGTTTACGTTTTACCTTGGAGCAGTGGTAAACTTGTGTCCTTCTTTGCAAATCATTGCATAATGTATAATTTTTTTTTCTGTAGCAAAATCAAGAACCTCTACACGAGAATAAAACGGGAACAATTTAAAACAACAGTATCCCAGGCTTTCTTATGCACTCAACAAAAACGACTGGAAATCGAAAGCCACACTGTTTTTAATCGCAGTCAATGTATTTTGCCTGCCCTGCCACCCTCTGTTAGCTTCCTGCACCTGAAGTGGTGTTGCATTGCCGCAAGGATTGGAGACACCTTACCTGGTTTAGCATGGCCTCCGTGATCGACTCACTGTTGAGCAAGTTGCGATAGCATTTGAGGACGTTATCCCGTGACGCCAGTGTGACGTCATAAGGCCACTCTTCAAGCTTTCGCTGTGACTGTGCTGCGTCTTCCGCACAAGCCTGGCGTTTTTTTTTTTTATTCTCTCTCATTTCATGATTCTTGTAGAGTGTACCACAGTTGATTTATTTTTCAATGCTCTACAATCATTAACAAAAAATGCATTTTATTTCGTATTGTACAATCATGCACTTATCCTAGAGATACGCGATCCTCCCCTGTGTATTGATACCTTTCAGTCAGCAAAACTATGCCTTTTGGTCGAATGTTTTTTTTTCTTTTGTTTTTCGCAAATTGCTACAAAATGTTGAATTCTAGGCTTTTTTGCATTTTATATCATGTGTTTCATATAGGTTTTTTACAATTCACTACCGATGTCATTATGTTTGTGTGATGGTAAATATGTTTTTGCTGAAAGAGTTCTGCATGTCTATTCCTGCCTAAGACCTGGTAAACAGGTCATCAGTATAAAATAAAGTAAAGAAATACATTCTCGTCTTGTTTTTTTATTCTCCCGACTTGACGCTGACTTTTTTTCTGTGCATTTTCACGCTTTATAATAGATTTCTTTTTTTGAAGGCTGTAATATTGTATTTGTTTTCATTGTTTTATTTGTGCGTGGGCCTGTGCTAAGGCGTCATAATTGTTACGGGGCACGTTAAATAAATAACTAATTTATTATTACATTAATCATATTATCGTCACTATTATTAATATTTCTTGCCTATTTCTGTGTATGGATGATATGCACGAAGTGATTTTCATGTTATCTTTCCTTTCATGTTCCTTATAAGCTCTTGTGCCGGCAAGCTGAATTCGGGGCGCATCAAGAAGATGAAACAGCTGATAGATCACCAAGTCATGTCGTGTAAGTCATAGCGTACATGACACGCATATCGGTATATTCCTGTTATGACCTGTCATTGATGGCCGCCATACACCTATGTCCTACAACATCACTTCGGGTAAATTTCCAGTATAGGAAAAGGTTGACAAAAACACGAAGACAGCCTCAAGTAATTGATTGCATATTAAACATGCGTACCATTCTTGCCACATTACGAACTGACATTTATGTTCGCCATACACTCAAGTCACGCCGCACGAATTTCGGTATGGCCTGATATCTGATGCATATACTGCATTAACAGACCTCATTTTAACTGCCACCATTTTAGCATTCACGCTTAGAGTGGCTGAGGTTCACTAAAACTTCATTCGGATTTTAAAAATGTGGCGCGCACACGTATACCGTTCTTACGCAGCACAAGATGTCAAAGCCGAACATCAGGGTCGCTGGATATATTTATCTGCGTGCAAGCCAGCCAGATTTTCCTTCTCTCAAATACAGAAAGAAGTTGAAAATCTCGTGAATATTTTGAACGTAGTGTTGTCAATAGAAGTTGACAAGAAAAAACATACAAAAGAATACAAGACAATTACGTTTGAAATGAATCTATTGGCCATACGCAGCACCTTCTGATCTATTCTGCACTAAATTCGAAGCACCAGACGCTGTTTGAACGTCTGTGCCTGTCCCAGGGTGATCCAGATGTGTTACATGGGCAGGGCGGGCCGTATGATCCGAAGGTAGTTCACCATGTCTGTTCGCCCGAGAACCAATGAGGTTTTCCTCTTCAGAAACGTTGGCCGGAACACAAATGCTTGCGATGCAGTAGATGGAGGCGTCAGTAGTATTCGTGTAGTAAAATCGCACGTTGCTTTCTGCTAAATTCACTTCCCGTACCATTGTTATCTGGGTGCCTGTTCCACCGAATTCAGTTCTGTTTGACCTTTCGAGAGGAGACGGTTTCTCTAGGTCGACGCCGAACAATATATTGTCGTCTCGCCTTGTGCTCGTTGAGCTGACGAGTGCCGCATCATGAGAGGAATTAACGAAAGTGGTACCGTTGTCCACGGGGCCCGGCGACTTGACGACATCACTGAGGACTCCCAGGTCGATCAATGTTTCCATCATCGCGATCTCTCTTTGGGTGCGCGACCAGTTTGCGTCAACCCTGGCAACACCGTGACGATCCGGAATTCTACTCGTACCGTTCGCCAAGACGACGCTGTCAGGAGGGTCGGTCGCACCACGGGTGGAACCACCTCTCGAAGACGACGGTAGGTGGGCGCTCGTGGACAAAAGGGTGGCGGTGTGGCGACGTGCTTTGATGGCGACGCCGTCCGACACCGCTCCGGCGACTGGAGATGCCTCGACGGTGCCGTTCATAGTAGTGTTGTCGTCGTCGGGCGTAACGGTGGGCCGTAAAGCTGCGTGCTTCGGGTTGTCTGAGGGCCAGAGCAGCGTGTAGATCAGGAGAGCCACGCCGAGAACGACGGAGATGATCATGAGTGTGGCCATGCAGGCAAGAGCGGGCGACCCCTGGACGAGGCGTACCGTCGCCATCAAGCCGTGACTCTGTGTCTTTGAGCTGGTGTCGCTCGTATTTGTCGTAGCGGTGGACGTAGCCATGCCAGAAACTTGAAAGGTGGAGCTTCACCGTCGAAAGCAGTGGACATCGACGACGTCTCCTGCGTTGAAACCGAAACAGGCGTGGTGGTCACGCAAGTCTTCTAGATGTCATAATTTTGCTTGCTCAGCTTTTTCGGGGCCTTCGCACAAGCACTGAAACGCTAAGCGATCGTGGCGTGCCGTTCCGTGGCTAGGTTTCTTCTTCTCTAGTCGTTCACGAGAGCACGCGATTTTGTTGTTGATGATTACCTCAGCAAGTGGCTATAGCTCTCAATGGATGAAACTTAGAATTCATTAGGTATGTAAACGCGGACGAAGCAATCTTCGGACGCCGGTCTCCCATGAAACTCAGGAAGCAAAGCAAGCAGATCGTTCCATTGCCATGCAGTCAACGAGTTGAAACACAAGCACATTCGAATCCTGCATGCGTGTAATAAATTTATTTGTATGAAGGGCGCGGGTCTGCGACAATGGGTAACATGCATGAACGCAATGGTGCACTGGTCAACTCTCATGTCTATAACGACGGAGCGTCACACGCGGAACGGCATCAGCGACATCTGCAGTCGCAAACACGTCACATATGAGCAAAGGTGCCGCCAGTGTTATACCAGGCTTGTAGTTTACACCATTCTTTATCTCCACGGCCACGAATACTGCTTCAATCGTCGAAATCGGTCTGAACGACTTAGCGAAAAACAAAAACAAAAAGCAAGCAGGAAAAAGAAAACAAAGCCAAAAATTCTTGCGGTTGTATGATATCATGAATAGATAATAAGTTAGAGTATAAGAACGCCTATCCTGGGCCCCGCCGCGGTGGTCAATAGTGGCTAAGGTGCTCGGCTGCTGACCCACAGGTCGCGAGATCGAATGCCGGCTGCGGCGGCAGCATTTTCGATGGAGGCGAAAATGCTGTATGCCCGTAAGCTCAGGTTTGGGTACACATTAAAGAACCCATAGAGGTCGAAATTTCTGGAGCCCACAACTACGGCGTCTCTCATAATCATATGGTGGTGTTGGGAGGTTAAATCGCACACATCAATCAATCATAACTACCCAGACAATTGCTGGGGTTTTTTTTAAATGCGAAGCATTTCTTAGTGAACTTCGGCGACTTTGCGCGTATTTATCTATCTATCTATCTATCTATCTATCTATCTATCTATCTATCTATCTATCTAGCCGCCTACGACTTTTAGCTCAGCTGGCCGTTTCAATAATGGTATCAATACGAACCTTGGTATGGAGTAACATAACTGTATGAAGAACATATTTGCCTCGTCATAACATGAAAATCATGACGTGGATGTCATGAATGTCATGATTTAGACTTCATGGTTCTGTAGCTTTTGCGGGGGTTTCGTTCGCATGGTATGTTGCAAAACTGGTATGGTATGGCATGATTGCATGGCGAACACAAGCGACAGAGCCTAACATGAAAGTCATGACATGGGTGTTATGTAACAACATGGCTACATGCCAAGGTCATGATGCGCTCGCGGGCGTTTCGCTAGCGCCACATGTGCCACATTTGGTATTACGGTACGTGAATGAATGACGAAGGTATGTGACTTGTGTAAACATGATAATCATGAGATGCGTGTCATGTAACATGACTACATGCCACAATCATGATGCGCCGGCCGCCATTTCACTAGCTTCGCTTATACCATATTTGGTATTACAGGATGTGAATGGATGATGAAGGTTTGATACTAGGGCAAGCAGGATAAACATGAGATGCGTGTCATGTAACAACATGACTACCTGCTACGCTCATGATGTGCTGACGGCCATTTCAATAGGTTCCCATATACCAAACTCGGTATTACGCGAAGCGAACGCATGACATAGGTAAATGAGACATACAAACATGATAATCTTGACATGCATGCCATGTAACAACATGACTACATGTTACACTCATGATGCGTTTGCGGCCGTTTCGCTAGCTTTACATATGCCAAATTTGGTATTACGCGACGTTAATGGATGACGAAGGTATGTGACTGGTGCAAACATGATAGTCATGAGATGCGTGCCATGTGAGAAAATGACTACATGTCACAGTCAAGGCACCAATAAAATTCGACGCGACGCGGTGCGCGTTCTCACCGGCGTTCATTTCGTCGGGTCAAGCCGGCGTTGCCACGCCAGGCCCGGGTCCAACCATATATATACTCGCAGGCACACGCCGCGCTGCGTCGCTTTGACGCATGCGCGTTTCAGCACATCCGGTGTCCCTCCGCCACGAAAAGAGGGAAACGCAGTGTTGTCTGGGTAATGCATCGGCGCGAAATGCAGCATGTCGCATTTCGCGTCCGTCGACGTGGCCCGACGGCAACGGACGCTGGTCACGTCAACGTACGCTGGTCACGCCTGACGTCAGACTACAGAGTGCTCGCGTTATGCTAACGTAGCGTCGCTGTGCCCAGCGAGCGCGCACGTCAACGCTACATAGGAGTGTATTGGGCCCTGCAATATGCGCTCGCGGCCGTCTTGCTAGCTCCACATATACCAAATTTGGAGTTTCGTGACGTCAATGGTTTACGAAAGTATGTTATTGGTGGAAACAAGACAATCCTGACACGCGTATCATGTAATAACATGACAACATACCCCTCTCATAGCGTGCTCCTGCCCCGCCGCGGTGGTCTAGTGGCTAAGGTACTCGGCTGCTGACCCGCAGGGCGCGGGTTCAAATCCCGGCTGCGGCGGCTGCATTTCCGATGGAGGCGGAAATGTTGTAGGCCCGTGTGCTCAGATTTGGGTGCACGTTAAAGAACCCCAGGTGGTCGAAATTTCCGGAGCCCTCCACTACGGCGTCTCTCATAATCATATAGTGGTTTTGAGACGTTAAACCCCACATATCAATGAATCATAGCGTGCTCACGGTCGTTTTGCTAGCTGCACATATACTATATTTGGTATCACGTGAAGTGAATAGATGACAAAGGTAAACGAAACATACAAACATGATAACAAGACAGGGAAGTCATGTACGGCATCATTTAACCTCTACCTCATAACGTTGTGCTGATTTTAAAGTGAAATATCAACCTTTCTCATTCGTGCTTCGCATGTCATCGATTGCTACTGTACGTGGGATCCGCCGTTTTTTTTTTTTTGTTCTTTTTTCTCCGTGCTTTAATGCTGACAGCGCTTCGACGGGCGAAGCAGTCATCGCGGTCGCGGAGCTAAAACAGTGGAAACTGCAAAGCAGGCACTTCATTGGCACCGCGCGTGCTCAGATGTGGCGTATTTTCGACTGCAGATGTCGCTCGTGCTGTTCCGCGTGCGACGCCCCGTTATTTTAGACATGAGGGTTGAACACCGTACATATCTTCGTGCGAATATACTACGTATGTCAAACACGAAGCATTTTTCAAAAAAAAAGGCAAGCTACAACGACTTGTCGCCGAATGCTGTATCGCGGACGACCTTGTTGAATGCTATCTACCCACTGCGAAGGGCTCTGTCAAAATCCTTTAGCGTCATCAGTCGCGTGCAACATCAACAAAGGTCTCATAATATCTCTAAGTTTTCTAGCGGGTACTTCGCTTTTTAGCCGAAAGACGAATAATGGTCGTGGGGGTGCTGTCCTATTTTTCAAAAATTATTTACGGCGAAGTGGATTCTTCGCACTAGGCCGAAACCGCAAACACAGTTAGCTTTGCCTACATATGATGCTGTTTCCATAATTCAGACTAGACAGTATTGTAATCGTGTGTTATTCGTTTTTTTTATTCACTGTTAGCAATACCGGAAGAGCCTCTCTGCTCCTCCGCTATCTTTCATAATCCTCAACCTCTCTTTCAACAAGGTTTTCTCTTAAGCTTATCTTATCGCACAGCCCGCCCCACCCATACAGCCCTCTACTACTTATCATTTTCTCGTGAACTTTTAATGCAAAGCGTCCAGCACTTGATAAATATGCGTCCGGTTCAGATTGCAGCGCTGTATTCATGCTGACTTTCTCGATGTAAGTTATGGAACCATCACGCTTTTGCAGAAAGCTTGGCTGAACTTTTGTCTAATGTAATCTACAAAAAAAATATGACCCTATACAGGAGTTCTGCCGGGCCAAGGGTCACGCGTGTACTTATGAAAATGTTACGTAGCAGGCGCAGAGAATTGGGGCAAGTCTCACGCCATGTGAATTTGATACTCATAAACTTTCCTAATAGTGCACTATAGTGTACAGTAGTGTACACTATGAAAGGTATGGCTTTGGGACAGTGGGTAACATGCATGAATGCAATGGTTTACTGGTGAACTGTTATGTCTGGAACGACAGAGCGTCACGCGCGGAATATACATCCTATCGGAGATGCAGACTGTTAATCTTGCATATAACTCAAGCACCAGCATTCCCGTATAGAAAGCGCTAGTGTCTGTGGCAGCTGCAACGCATGTCGCCTCAGCTGATATTGAAACGATGGGTAGTAAATGAATTAGTCAAAACTTGCGTTTTTTCGGCTTCATGTAGCTCTATGAGGCCTGGAGCCGCTTTGACGCTAGACAAAGTTGAGCAAATGTTCAGCATTTCTGCTTTTAAATCCAAGGCATTTCTTAGCGAACTTCGGCGACTTTAAGCGTATCTATCTATCTATCTATCTATCTATCTATCTATCTATCTATCTATCTATCTATCTATCTATCTATCTATCTATCTATCTATCTATCTATCTATCTATCTATCTATCTATCTATCTAGCCGCCCACGACTTTTAGCTCTCCTGGCCGTGTTTGGATTATGGTATCGATACCAAACATGGTATGGCATACATGACTATATGACTAACATATTTGACTAGTCCTAACATGAAAATCATGACAACTGTGTCATAAATGTCATGATTTACATATGATGGTCTTGCTGCTCTTGCGGGGGTTTCACTCACTTGACATGTTGCAAAACTGGTATGGTGTGACATCAATTTATGGCGAACACAAGCGACAGACCCTAACATGAAAATAGCGACATGCGTGTCATGTACCAACATGACTACATGCCGCACTCATGATGCACTCTCAGCCATTTCGCTAGCGCCACATATACCAAATTTGGCATTACGTTACAGAAATGAGTGACGAAGGTATCT
This sequence comes from Rhipicephalus microplus, assembly GCF_043290135.1. NCBI lineage: Eukaryota > Metazoa > Arthropoda > Arachnida > Ixodida > Ixodidae > Rhipicephalus > Rhipicephalus microplus. The sequence continues at coordinate 2,551,980 of NW_027464616.1, read as the reverse complement.
GACTGGTGCAGACATGATAATCATGAGATGCGTGTCATGTAACAACATGACTACATGCCATGCTCATGATGCGCTGGCGGCCGGCGAGCTAGCTTCACTTGTACCGAATTCGGTATTACATGACGCGAACGGACGACATAGGCAAATGACACATCCAAACAACATGAGATGTGTGTCATGTCACAACATGACTACATGCTACATTCATTATGTGCTCACGGCCATTTCACTAGTTTCACATATGCCAAGTTTGGTATTACGTGACGTGAATGGATGACGAAAGTATGTGACTGGGGCAAACATCATAATCATGGGATGCGTGTCATGTGAGAACTTGACTACATGCCACAGTCAAGGCACCGATAGTCTTCAACGTGACGCGGCGCGCGTTCACGCCGGCGTTCGTTTCGCCGCGTCACGCCGGCTTTGCCACGCCAGGCGCCGGCCCTGCCATATACCCCCAGGTGCACGCTGCGTTGCTTTGATGCATGCGCGTTTAAGCGCGTCCAGCGTCCCTCCGTCTCGAAAAGAGGCAGACGCAGTGCTGCCTGGATAGCGCATTGGCGACCAATGCAGCATGTCGCATTTCGCGCCGGTTGCCGTTGGGCCGCGACGACGGACGCTGATCGCGCCGGTCGCACTTGGCGTCAGACTATAGTTGAGTTGAGTTGAATAAACTTTATTTGCCCAACGGTTGTTGCTGTGCCCGGGGATAGGCTGCCAGGAACACATCGTTCGAAGAACACCTTTTGAGGTCCTCGGCGACGGCCCTGGCCCGCTGGACGGCCCACACCTGGTCTTCGAGGGCCTCGCTGAGAAGGGCGGCTAGCCATCGCTCAGCAAGATGCTCCATTTTGGTGGGTCCCTCAGTTGACGTCATCCTTTCTCGTGGCCTATCTTCATCTCTTTCGCATCGCCAAAGTATATGTGCCACGGACTGATATGTGCCACATCGGCCCGTTCATACGCACACCACGGGCAGCCAGGCGACGGGTGCAGCGTGGGCATAAGCGGTGCAGATGGTAGGGGTTGGTGAATGTGCCCGTCTGCAGCCTTCTCAGGTCCACCGCCTGCGATCTGTCCAGGCGCACGTGGGGTTGCGGAAATTTCTTCCGGTCTTTCCTATAGCGCGCAAGCACGTCGTGGTACGTGGCAGGAAATTCTTCTCCATAGCAGTCGGCGCACCTCTGTTGTCTCGCCTCTTCTGCACCAACTTCAGTTGCTGCAGCAATGGACGTGGTGGGGTGGTAATTTCGGCATTGCCAGTGCCTGTGGCCACCACTGTGCCTCGGCCGGTGCTCCTCCCAACCAGGGTGGTGGCTGTTCCCTGGGTGGCTGCGTCGCGGTGGGTAAGTTGCCTCACGAAGAGGTGGACACGCTCGTTATGGTTGGGTGGGATGCCAGTTACTCTTTGGCTGTTGGCGTTGTTGCTGCTAGTTTTACGGCTGTTGTTGATAGTTCCACTGTCCCCCATGTGAGCGGGAAACCACTTGACGGTCTTGTCAGTAATCTTGCCTTACGCGAACTCCCCAGCTCTGGCTTGAAGCATGCGTGCCACCTCCTCGGACACCCAACCTTTAATATGGCTCCGAATCGCTGATTTAGAATCGCCAATAACCAGGCTGTCGTTTGCACCGCTGTGGAGTACCGCTAAAGCTATGGCCATTTTTTCTGCAGCTTCGGATGATGGCAGCCGTGCTGATGCCGTGACCCGAACTTTTCCTGTTTTATCCAGGACCGCTATAGAAAAAGCAGGTCCCTCCATCGCTGACCGGGCTCGCTGTTGATGTTGCCGCTGTCGCTGCAGTCATTGTTGTCGTAGCAGTAGCAGTGGTGGTAGTGTTAGCGCCTCGACTTCGCCTCACTCGCTCACGGGTAGCGGCGGGGATTCCGAGCGTCCCCCATCGCCGCCGCCGGCTTACAGTGGATACCTGGCCGCATCGACGAACAGGACACCCTCTTGGCTTCCATGTGCTTTCAGGATTGCTGCAGCTCTGCATTTGCGTCGTTGCAAGTCATGAATGGGGTGCATGTTCTGGGGATGTTTTCTGTCAGTATGGCGTCCCTGACTTCTGGTAGCAATTCTTCCTTCAGTCCACGCGCCTCGTGATATCGAATCCCAAGCAGATCGAGAATGCGTCTTCCCGTTTTTGTGCCAGACAACCTCTCGAGCTGCGCGATCCTCTGCGCTTCTGCTATCTCGTCGAGGGTGTTGTGCACACCCAGCTCCAGAAGCCGACGGGTTTCCGTGAACTGGGGCACACCCAGGGCTACCTTGAACGCTCGACGAATCGCCGCGTTCAGCTTCTTGGTTTCGCTTCTGTTCCAGTCGGCATACGCGGCGACATACGCTATGTGGCTCAGCGCATACGCATGTATTAACTTCGTCACGTTGTGTTCCTTAAGCCCTTTTCTTTTTTTTCGCTACCCGATGCACAAGGTGCGTTGCGGCAGCCACTTTCTTTTGCAGTCGTGCTACCAGCTCGCGGTTCGCACCGTTCTGTTCCAGCCACAGGCCGAGCACTCGTATTTTGGACACCGTTGGTATTTGGGTCCCCTCCTTCGTCATGACGCGGATGCCTAAGCGACGGGCGTCAAGTACAGCCTGCGGGTGAGGACCTTTTTTGCGTGGTCTATGCAGGAGTACTTCCGATTTATCGGGAGAGCAGACGAGTCCCGTGCCTTTGAGGTGCCGCTCCATGGCCCGGACGGCCTGCTGCATTCTCTCTTGCATTTCACCAACGCTCGTATTCGCTGTGGTCCACACGGTCACGTCGTCTGCGTAGATCGTGTGATTGATGCCCTCTATTGCGTCGAGACGGTCCGGTAGTCCGATCATGATGAGGATGAAATTCATGGGAGAGAGCACCGAGCCCTGTGGCGTACCCGCCTCCCCCCCATGTCAACTATTCGTGGTGGGGAACCGTCGACCTTCACCGTCGCCTTGCGTCCGGTCAGGAAGCTGCTGACGTACCGGTGGAACCTTGAACCAAGACTTAGTTGGCTTATCTTGTCCAAAATGGCAGCATGTTTTACTGTATCAAAGGCGCTTTTGAGGTCTAACCCGAGCAAGGCGCGCACGTGCGTGCTTGGTGCATTAATGACCTGTTCCTTGATTTGCAGCATAGCATCCTGCGTCAAAAGTCCTTTGCAGAAGCCGATGATGTGAGTGCCGAAGGCATCCCGCTTCTCGAGAATCGTCGTCCCCCTGTTGAGGCAGGCGTGCTCCATGACTTTCCCGACGCAGGACGTCAGAGATATCGGCCTCACATTTCGAACCTCAAGCGGTTTACCTGGCTTGGGTATTGGTATGACATCCGCTGTCTTCCATTCTTGTGGAATACGGCCTTCCTTCCAGCATGCGTTGATATGCTGACGTAGCTTCTCGATGGCGTCATCATTCAGGTTCCTCAGAATTTGGTTGGTGATCTTGTCAGGATCGGGCGCCGACTTAGCCTTCAGTAGCTGGAGGACTGCTCTAATTTCCTGCATGGAAAATTCTGCGTCTAGTTCCTGGTTCGGAGCCCTGCAGTATTCCATCTCACTCTCGCCTGCCGGGCGAGTGAGGTGCGTCTGGATGATCTCCTCCACGAAGGCCTGCGGGTCGTCTTTGTACTTGTGTCGCAGCTTGGCCATCTGGACACGAGTCGCCGTTCTCACGCTGGTTGGATTCAGCAGGTGCATGAGAATCTTCCATGTGCGCCCGGCACTCATGTTTCCGTCCATCGTATCGCACAGCTCCTGCCATTCCTGTTCGCACAGTCGAACGCCGTGGGCCTCAATCTCTCGGTTGATCTCGGCAATCTTCTTGCGTATCATCCTGTTAAGATTCTGCTGACTCGCTCTTCCCTGCATAGATTTCTTGGCCTCTACAAGATGCGCAAGCCGGCTGTCCACCCTGGACGGCTCGGGAACGCTGTCGTCAACGCTTCCGCAGGGCCTGTCGCCACCTTCAGGCTCTAATCGCCTGTCTGGTCATTCTATTTTTTTTGTAGCTTTTTCTACGTCCGCGAGTAGTTCTCTGCACCATTCCCCGATATCCTCGATCGGCCCTTCCTGCTTCTCTCGTTCTCGTTGCTTTCGAAACTTGTCCCAGTCCACGACTCTAGCTTTTTGGCAGCCGTCCATTTTGCCTCTATTCTCTCCCATTGTCATGCACAGGACTCTGTAGTCGCTCCCCAGATCCTCAAAGGTGTTCGACCAGGTGATCGCGCCCGCGTCTGACCAGATTGAGAGATCAGGGAACGTGTCGCGGCACGCGCCCTGTCCAATCCGGGTGTGCAATACCGGGTCATTGAGTAGAACCAAGCCAAGCTCGTCCATCAGTTCGGCTAGCCTCTTCCCTTTGGGTGAGTCGGCTCCATATCCCGATTGCGTGTGCGGTGCATTGAAGTCTCCGCAGAGTAAGAGGGGACTGGAGGCAGCCTTCGCTATCGCTTCGCGAAAAAGGGCGCCAAAGTTGTGCGTGAGGCCCCTTTTTGAAGGGGGGCTGTACACGTTAAGCACAAATAGGTCGGTCTTCTGGTTTCCAATGCAGAGCACGACCTCAATCAGGTTGTGGTCTATGTCCGACTCCTCGCTGATATCAAGTGAATGGTCAATAAAGGCTGTCCCTCTCTTAACTAAGGTACACATCTTTATGTCCTTCCGCGTGCATTCACATGGAGAGCCACATGCCACATAGCCTGGTAGTGAATCCCGGTCGAAAGGTTCTTGCAAAGCAATCACGTCGGGAAGTTTGCTTTTCAAGAGAGTTTTCATATATTGCACCATTGTAGCTTTTTTTGTTTTTGAAGCCCCTACAGTTCCATTGGCAGACGATTCGTCTGCCGACAAACTTGCGGGACGCAGCCATGGTTGCTATTCAAAGGCGTTGGGGGAACGTGACTGTCCGTGCGTCCTTCCTTTTTCAGTGTGGGTGGTGTTCACATTGCTGCTTCTGTTGAGAATGGTCGATGCGTCCCCTCCCAATTCGTCGTGGCCTTGTCCCTGTTGCTGCAACTGCGCCGTCCCGCGTTCCAGATATTCGATGCGCTTATTCACGGCCGCAAGTTGGTTATTGACCGCGGCATACTGTGCCTTCCTTTCGGCGTCAGACTCGTTCAGCCTAATGAGGAGCGTCTCAAACAGTCGCTCTGTCTTGTCTACCATTTCTTCGATCACGTCTATTTTTCGGCCTGCCGGTCGTGCCCGCTTCGGTTCTTGCGTGTGATTTTCAGCGCCTTCAAAATGTTGAGAATCGCTTGGGCTCTTACGCTTAAAGTCCACAGCCACCGGCGCTTCATATTCACCTCCACAGCCCACGTCCGTGTCCCCGTCTCTTAATGCTGAAGTTGTGTCGCGTTAATCGGCAGCTCCATGAAACGAGGAGGCGCCAGAGGATGGGGTCTCTACGGGGTGTCCTCCCAATCGCTTGAGGATTTCGTTCAGTGTCTGTTGTAGCTCCTCAATTTTCCGCGTTGATTTTTCATTCTGCTTTTTGGCATTGGCCAACTCTTGTCTAATCTCCCTATTCTCTTTCTCCATGTTCTCCATCCTCGCTGCTAGGCCGGGGTCGGCGGCTGCCTGCGGGCGGCCGGAGAGAGGGTGCCCCTGTGCGGAGTCCGCCTTTGTTCCCGTGACTATGTCACGCCAGGTGATTTTGCGCGGCTCTTTCTGTTTCCCGCCAGGTGTGGCCCCTCCTATGTCTTGTTGAGGCTGGTGTCGGTTCTCGCTGCGGCTTCTGCTCCGACTCCGATTTCTGCTCGCACTACGACTTTTGCTCCGTCTTTTTACCGGCAAGGGGGATCCGGATCTGGTTTAACGACCCATGACCTGTTGGGAACGGGACTAGGGTGGCCTCCTTCCACCACACCAGCATTGATATCCGATGGTGACGGGGTTCGCTCTTGACAGTCTCTGAACCTCGCCTTCCACCTTCTCTGCTTCACTATGTGCGGCACTTTGTATTTGGCCTTGCACATCAAGTCAGCCGTGGGGTGCACCTCATCACATATTCGGCACTGGGGCGTACACTCGTGTCCATTGATGGGGTTCTTTAATCCACAAATTGGGCACAGTTTCATATCTGGTCTTGCGCACACGTCCGGTCTCTGGCCTAGCCTGCGACATTCCTTACAGAAGTCTATCTGTTTCCGGTACAGAGATACTCTTATCATAACGCTGTTGAAGTAAACCCACGAAGGAACTCGGTTTCCTTCATAGAGCAGTATCACGTTTGTCGTACTACCGAGCCTCTTCGAATACATTAGAGAGGGATTTATTGTGTTCACCAGTGCTTCCACGAGCTGATCTTGATTATATTTAAGAGGTACATTCCGTATGATTCCTTTTGTCATATTTTCAGGCGTTGAAACATATGCGTTCGTTTCGTACCTCTTTCCGTTGATAGTCAAAACCTTCATCTTGGCGATTTTCGTCGCTGTGCTTTCCTCCGGTGTGCTTATCACCAAAATGTTTTGCGTGGGGTTGGGGCAGATTGTGATCATCTCGTCGTCACCCACTCCTGCTCCGTTGCGTATCGCCTCATCAAGAGTCACACCGCACGCGCTCCTTATATTCAGCCCATCCCTCGGTCAAACAATTAGCTTTATATCGTCCCTGGGCAGTCTGGGCATCTTGCTTGCTCGTAGAACCTTGCTGACAATGCTTCGGCGACCTTGGCGCATCGGTCTTGGTGAACGGGCGTCTTCTTCTGTCACCACCTTGTTTCGGCGCGCGCGTTCTCTTTTTTTTTCTCGTGTAACTTCAATCCAGCCATCTGCAACGCTGTCAGCGTCTTCGTCTTCACTCGTGGAAACGCTTCTTGTTTGTTCAGTTCTGTGGTCCGTAGCTTCCCCTGTCTCTGCCTCGTCTACATCCATCTCGGCCGTTCTTTCAGTCTTCGAGTTAGACGCGGTATGCGCCAGGCCCAACCACCGTTAGGCCTAGACCATCACTCGTATATTTCTTGCAGTTTACAAGCCTTAAAGCTCAGAAACCTCACGCTTACCCAAAAAGCTGGTATCCATGGATTCGCGATGACTTGATCAGTCCGATGGTGTGCCAATTTCAAGGGTAGAGTTCAAAAAACATCCGGAAACATTCACAAATCGACGGAGCCGATGTGACATGCGTTTGCTCCCACTGGCGGCCGTCGTCAGACTATAGAGTGCTCGCGTTTTGCTAACGTAGCGTCGCTGTGACTAGCGTGCGCACGCGTCAACGTTACGATGGAGTATAATGGGCCCTTTATGATGCAGTCTCTGCCGTTTCGCTAGCTCCACATATACTAAGTTTGGCATCACATGACTTGAATAGATGATGAAGGTAAACTACACATGCAAACATGATAATCATGACACGAAAGTCGTCTTCGGCATAATTACCCTCCACCTTGTAATATTGTGGTTATTTGAAAGTGGTATATCAACTTTCCTCATTCATGCTTCGCATATCATCGATTTTTACTGTACGTGGGATCTGCCCCTTTTTTCATTTTTAATTGTCATTTTAATTGGCAGAGCCCACGTAACAAGGAGATCAATGTAACACGTATACAAGATTCGCCCACAAGGCAAGGCGCTTCGCCATGTTAACCTTGTGTGCTCTCCTATATAAATACGCTTAAAAAGTTCACAAATGAGTATTTCTTTTACCCCAAAACAAATGTCAAAACACCTAAAGAAACTAGGCCACTGGCATATTTGAAGGCGCCAGCATTAAGAATAATCAAATCTGTGCATTGCCCATCATTCCCATCGGGGCTGAAGAATCGAAGCGCCCGAGTTTCTTCTCGTTAACATGTAAAACCTGAATGTGTGTTCGTTGTGGTCGATTTGAAGCCATTATCCCATGACAGATAGTTCAGCCACAATTATTCATCATGGTCAAACCAACAACAAAGCGTACTTTTAAGTACATACTAGTAGGTGCTTACATTGTAGTATGACTGCATGTGTAGGTTGCAATGATTGTGCCATAGATAAGAGGTTTAAAATAGCGCATAAAAAGAAAAGCAGCATCAGCTTTACCAGTCAATAAAAATTCTTGATCCTCTACCTTGTTGAGAAAACAGGGCGAGTGAAACTTGGCATCCACGTGGCTGACGTACAACTGTTCTTTTTCTATTTTCTTTCTTTCGTTTACTTTCTCTATCATTGCACAATGCTCCCTCCTAGATGCTTCTCTCTTCCATGCTTAAGATTGCGAAACTTAAACGATTCAAGGCAACAGCGAGAATTGTCAGTTTGTGTCGAGAAAAAGTGCAATGTGGCAACATAAACAAGCAACATACCTAGAAGACCAGATTGCCATATTGAAAACGGCTGCTAGCTGAAAAGACTGTGAACGAGAGAGCATCAATTATTTTAAAACGGCGCACACATATACCCACGCGACCGGCGCACTTTTGATGATACAATTTCTGTACGATTACCAACGGTGGGTTTTTGACGTACGACGCTGCCACCACCACCACCCAAGTGTACTAAAGCGTGAAAGCTTCGTTTCGAAAAAGAGGTGGTGCAAGCCGAATATCAACGATATATTTATGGAATCTTCCAAACACGAAGCTTAATAGAAGAGAGTGTGTAGGCTTTCCTTCGATTTCACATTACCACAAGCAATGCAAAACAAAACAAATTCCGTGTCAAGAAAACAACATAACTTCGTTTTGTAAAGCGCTGCGTGAATGTCAGATATGTTCTGCACTACACTTGCTGTGCCAAACACTACTTGACGTAGTTTTTATCACAAAAATTGGTCATAATTAAAATTAGTAGTGTCATTTGCGTGTAGATTACGAGGCCCTTTCGCTCTAGACATCACAAAGTTATCATCTTCAATGTCATTAGCGAGTGTACCAGTGCTTGCGCCGAAGGCTACCGCGATGTTGGTCGCATATGCATGGTGAAGTTGCTTGTTTTCAACCAAATTTACTTCCTGTTGAGCAGATGTCTGGGTGTCTGCTACTTCACCTGTACTTTCGTCTGAGTGCTCTGGCATTTCAAAATCAGGCGGTGTCTCTTGCTCGACACCAAGCACCGCATGCTCCTCTCGACGTGCTCCTGTTGAAGTGAGGACTGCCGAATAATTGGTGAAATCGCCGTTAAAAGACTCGTTAGTAACGGCGTCCGGTAACGTAAAGGTGTCGCTAAAAACTTCCCCGTCGATCAACGCTGCTTCCATCAATGCAATCTCTTTTTTCGCCGATGATCCCTTTCTATTCGTTCTTGCGGCATCGGGATGTGTGCTGGTTTCCGTAGTGACATTGGGATGACTGCCGATTCCAGTATTGGCGTTCGTAGACACGACGCTGCCACGACGTCTTGCCGCATTCCCGGTGGGACTACCTTCCGAAGAAACTGCGGCACGTGCAATTACGGCTGGAGATGAGTAGGTGCGGCGACGTGCTCCGGCAGCGACGTTGTGCCATGCTGCGTAGGCGGCTGGTGCCAACTCGGTGGTGCCGTTTGTGGTGGCATTCTCACTGCCGGGATCGTCGGGTGTCACAGAGGTCGGTGAAGCGATGGCGTGACCTTTGTCGCCGTTCGAGAGTAGTAAGTAGATCAGGAGAGCCGCGACGAGAACGACGCAGGAGACCAGGAGTGCGCCGAAAATGGCCCCAGCGGCAAGGCCCTTGCTATTGCGTAGTTTTGTCAGCAGGCCCCCTGAGGGCGTCTTCGAGCTCGTTTCGCTCGTTGACGTCCCGGTCCCACTGGACATGGCTGTCGACAGACCTTGGGAAGGCGAGAACAAATGACGAGAGATGTAGATCGCGTTGGGTCCTTGCCTGATGGAAGCGAAACGATGATGGTGGTCGGGCACTCAAGTTTTCGAAAGCGCAGTGATGACTGGGTGCCACTCGTTTATAAGAGCTCTTCTTCTTTAAGTTATTCGCGAGATCGCAAGGTTGATGATGATGACGGCCACAGATGTATTGGCGCGTACCCATTAAGACGAAGTGGACGAAAGTACGCGGCTATGTAAAAAAACAGAATAGGCGTTCAAACCTCAATAAAATATACGGACACCAAAAAAAAAGTTAGGATTAAGAGTTTATTGGAAAGAGAAGTTTACGAGAATGGTAAAAGCCGTGGCTTATCTCAACCCAGAAAGGTGAACCTCATGTCGAAAAAAACTGTGCATCTAGTAGAAAAACCAACAAAAAAATCTTCGTATGACTGCGGCAATGATCGCGGTTGAACGTGCTGTGTGATAGTAAAATACCTGTAGATTCTGTGGGGTCACATGCGTGTTGCACTCAATGAATAAAATGTACTATATGATTCCGCACACCCTATCGGAGATGCAGACAGTGAATCTCGCACATAACTCAAGCACCACTATTTCCATACCGAAATTTCGACAATGTTACGGTGCCAAGGGTGACAGTACTATAATACTTGCAGCGGTAAGCATAGGGATAATTATTACACATATATCAACCCCGATGTTTTCGTTTGCCCACTGTGACAATCCTTACCCTCTCTGTCGCATGGCTTGAGTGAATGAAAGATTACTATTTAGCCAAGCGATCCACTCCTGCCACAAGACCGCTATTGTTTAGCATGAAAGATAATGTTATAGCGATCCATGGCCTCTCAAGTTATGACAGCATCAGTCGTTTGTTCCTCTCCTTCCAATAGCGAGACTGTTTAGCAAAACGTTTTTTGTTTGACGAACTCAAAAAATATTATCATCGTAGAAGCGTATGTGCTACTGTAATTATTTAAATTCTACTACTCACCAGAGGACATCTGAATATGAAAAAAGGCTCATTGCACCAAATGGGTGTGAAGTGATGGCGGTTGGCGAAATACCCCAAGTACGTATAACGAAAGAATAACAGGCAATGAGAAAGACTATGGATGCCCAAGTAAGACCACGCAAGTGATTGAAGGCTTACGCAAAAGACGAATTATGTCTAAATCTGTGAGGGGTACGACTATCGAAGAAGTCCTCTTCAAAGAAAGAGACAACTTGGATGACATTGTCGATAGCTGACCTGTCTTTGCTGAACCCATATATTTGTTGGGGAAATTTGTTGCGGCTGTCTAGGAACCATGTCAGTTTTGTGAATCGTTCGTTCGAAGAGCTTGCCAACGTATCTCAATAGGACGATGGACAGGAAAGAGGTATCTATAGCTTCTTCGCTGCTTACCAGGTTTCAAAATAGGCCCTATTTTCGCCAGCTTCTAATTAGCAGGGATCGACTGCCATCTTCCTTGCCATCAAGACAGCTTTCGACCCAGTCTTTCAACATGCCATTCTCGCAGCCATGGACTATCTTGGTCAAGGAAAGAAGCTATACAAATGGCTTGAGAACTATCTAAGAGAGCGGAAAATATATACGAGCACTCCAAATAGTCTCACACAGCTCTACACAGTAGAGAAATGTGTACCCTTGAGTACCGTCCTCAGCGCATTCTTTTTCAACCTTGCCCTTATACACATAACAAGGACACTGCCTTGAGGAGCACACATCATGATTTACGCCGATGACAACTGTATCTAGAGCGCTTCAAGTTTACGTTACATCACCAAACAGCGACTTCAAGAAGCTTTACGGTACTTCTCCACGAATTTAGTGCACCGAGGCATGCGCATTTCACCAGAAAAGAGTAAAGCCATGGATTGACTTCACGAGAAAAAAAATGAGCAAGTATCCGTTTCTCCTCAGTTAACGGCCGCTGACCTCTGTCTGGTCTTAACGATTGCTGAGAAACATCATCGACAGAAATATTTTCTGATCTCCACAGAAGAAGAAACTTCTAACTATAATAGTAACAGCAACTCAACTCTTCAAATTCCTAGCTGGAACACGATGGCGATGTAGATGTCCCTCAATGGTACTGCTTAAGAAAGCAAATAAAGGAACATTGCGCTAGAGTCTACCGGTGCTTCACCGATTATAGCTAGCAAATAACAGAATTTTGAAGGCCGCACGCAACACCTACTTGAGAATATGGCTAGTGCTCCCGAAAAGCTTACTAGCGTTGGGAACTGTAGCATAAGCAGGATGTCTTCCGCTAGATGTCATCTCTGCACAAGAAACCATGCGTACTTATCTTCGACTTATAGTGCAAGGTAAAACGAATCTCCTGTGCCGAATTCATCTAACCCACAGCAATTCTGCATTCGGCCAAGCTATCAAAACACTTCAACTCACCCCTATTTGTCAGCCACATAAATTAATGCCTGCTACATCTCCTTCCTCGACGCTTGCACCTCTCACAATAAATAAGTGGTACCTGGCATGAATGGGGCAAAGAGACGAATATCACAGACTCGCTTCTCGGTGCGCTGAGAGTCAACATAGAAAAACTGGCATCGGGCAAGTAAAGCCTTGTAACGACCTAGAAGCAACCTAAAAACAACCTGCATCGCCTAGGTGATGCTTAAAAGCAACTTAAGAGCAACCAAATTAGCCTTCAGAATCGTACAGTTTCACTGTTTCAAGCCTTGAGCCGCTTGATGCATGAGTCGTCAAATTTTTTTGCTCAGGTGTCATGTGGGACTAACCAAGAGGATGTGTCGAGCTTGTGCAGCCGCTTCTGTAATCTATAACTTTTAGAATTTTCAAATGGTTCTAAAACTCCAAGTGGTCTTGAATGTCTTGCTGTCTTTTTTTATGTCGGGTTTAACGTCCCAAAACCACCATATGATTATGAGAGACGCCGTAGTGGAGGGCTCCGGAAATTTCGACCACCTGGGGTTCTTTATGATGCATTCAGACGACGGACTGAATCCGGATTTGTCATGTACGCGGATAGCTAATACGCGGATGATCCACCTGCAGGCGCATCCACATGATGGACGGTGTCCTAGGAGAAAACAGCGGGATTATCCTCGACAGCGGATTCAGCGCTCACCTGCGCCCGCTGGCAGCAGACCGGTTTGAGAGTATTCAACATGAATGCTCGCAAGAAGCGACGCTTGGCTGCGATGTCTGTCGCGTTGTGACAAATGAACGAGGAGTGTTATTCTTTCAGGAGAAAAGGTAGTTGCTGGCAGAATGTTCTTTCAACACTATTGTTCCCCACTTGTAGAACTTTTGAACACGTCTCCCATCAATTCTTAGAAGCGGCACGTCACCGGTTGCAGAAGTTAGAATATTTCCCCCCATGGCGGCAAAGAATCTCGCGTGTCAAAACAACGGCGGCGACATTTCCCGAACCACAAAAAAGATTTCTGCGTATTTAATCTCTTGCGAACAAAGCCCCCGGAAGCTAAGTAAACCATGCTCAAGCGTAGATGATGCCGACCAGCCATGCAGCTAGCTGTCCGCGAGCCATGGAGGACATGCCGCGAGCAGACGAAAAGTGTGCTGGATGCCACCAACCCTGAGCTATTCCGCTGAAGTACCGGCTCTCTCCCGCCAAAATTCCGATGTGAGAAATAGGTTGGGGTCATTCGTCCGCGAGCCGCGCGGACGAGTCGCGGACGAGGGGAATCGCTGCTGCGAGGTCACGTGACGCGCCGTCCGTCCCGCCACATCCGGATTCGGTCCATCGTCTGAATGCACCATTAACGTACGCCCAAATCTGAGCACACGGGCCTACAACATTTCCGCCTCCATCGAAAATGCAGCCACCGCAGCCGGGATTCGATCATGTGACCTGCGGGTCAGCAGCCGAGTACCTTAGCCACTAGACCACCGCGGCGGGGCATGTCTTGCTGTCGAAGAGTGCAAACAGAAATACAAAGCGAATGCAAGTGTAAGCTGTTGAAATTATAGTCTGTGTTGAACGAAGCCCGCAGTCATATCTGCGGAATAAGTGTCAAGGATAGTTTATCTGATCCCGTTAAGCGATGATATTGAATACATAGGACGAACTGGTCAGTGCTAAAATTTCCAGGCCATGCAACCAATTGCTCGAGCTTGCACACCTTGGGGTCGTCTGCGTCTCTCGTAACCATAGCTTTGTTTTTTGGAATGCAAAATCCTGGCAGTAATGATTACATTATGAAGCTTTTTGCGCACGCAACATGAAGACCGAAACGAAAAGGTCACAAGGATCAGCGCAGACTATCAACTCTCGTGATAGTCTACACTTGCATTAGTTGTAGACCTTTCATCTCTGTCTTCGTGTAGCATGCGCAAAAGATTCATTATGCAGCGAAACGAACCAGTCTGTCTTACCCTATTATTGCATATATGATTACCTTGGCCGTCTTCCTCCGACTGTGCTTTAGAGGCATTTTCTCGAGTCCAATTCGCGAGTTAGATGCAAGTGGTCATCCGTCCTGTTGGCCATGTTTTCATATCCTCGTTTACCCTACGCCAAAAGCATAATTTTTTAAATGTCATACTGTCGTTTTCTTGATATATCTGCACCAAACTTTACCGTGTAGCCACTCCCCTCAACTCGTTTTCACCACCTTACAAAGTTATGAACGCAGTTGAAACTCTGTTCATATATAAAGGTGCTGGACATCGTTTTGCTCATGCATGGCGCTCATTGATTGCGGCCATGTGTCCTGGCAAGACGCGATACACATCAGCCGCTGCAGTTTTAATTAAACGAGGGAAGCCATCGCCCACCTCCAATATTACCAAGTCATTTCGTGGCAGAGCCTTGCGACCCAAACACCGATGCGCGTGAAGGGTGGATCGTAGATGGCGAAGCCATTGTCACAGACTAGGCTGGACGCATTTCACAGCTGTTGTATCTAATGAAGGAGGGCTGTGTACTAATTGTTCGCACTGTTTCACAATTAGCACTACTGGGTCACGCTTTCCGATTTTGACGTCGTTGCTCATATAGCTCACTCTTCTTTGACGCTCATGTTTCTAGATCTCGAGGAACTGCCATTCAACCTTACTCAAATATATGGCAGCGCCTGTACTAGGCCATGCAATGTGGCAAGCGAATTGGATCTAAGCTTTACTGCGGCCATTTGCGTTTGCTCCTTCCTCTTTGCGTCAAAACGTTAATGAAACAGCAACGGCCACTGCATCGAACTAGCTATCCAAAGACAGTATGTTCAGTATCTACCAGCGGCAAAGGTGGCATTTCGTCCATTTCTAAGAGTGCAATCAGGTCACATGAAAACGCTGGGGTCAAATAACATGCTCTATGGCTTCTTTGGCTCCACTGTCTGCTTGTTTTGTCAAACAAGTCATCTAGCCATTGATCGATTCCTCTTCTTTCGTCCTGCTTGATATTTTGCGCATGCCATATCTCTGAGCAAAACAATGCGTTGTATTGACTGCATGTCGAATATGAATTTTAAGCAAACAGCCATACAAAAAAAAACTCTAAGCCTGCAGGCAACGTGCAGCACCGTAACAGCAAAAATAGGGCGAGCGGCCTTTCAATAACCCGCTGTAAGCTCGTCTGGGTCAACTTACAGAAATGCACTTGCAAGGAATCCAATGCGCCTTAAATCAAACTTTCTGATGTAGAAAAACACACACCCTTGCCACAATTCCTCATTCTGAGGTGAAGCGAGGCACCAACTGAGTTTCTGTTCGGCGGTACGTACACTTTGTGGATGCCGTGGCCAATGACGGTAACGAAGGGGAGCGTTTTGTAAACGACGCGAAGCTTTGAATCACATTTTTGTTACACATTTCGCCGTATGTGACGCTTGGTTGTTATCTCAGTTTTCTACCACTCTATTTCACATATGCCAATGCGACGTCTTGCCCGATATGAAGCCTTTATAGGGCCTTTTTTTTCAAATGTGTTTTAAGCACTGGCATCTCAATTTTTTTCTCCGCATTTTACGCGATAGCAGTTACGCACACCGGCGGCGGACAATTACGGCACCGAATTTGATTATCGTAGCGCTCCAATGAGAGGTTTTGCTGTAATAATAATAATAATAATAATAATAATAATAATAATAATAATAACAAGAAGAAGAAGAAGAAGAAGAAGAAGAAGAAGAAGAAGAAGAAGAAGAAGAAGAAGAAGAAGAAGAAGAAGAAGAAGAAGAAGAAGAAGAAGAAGAGAAGAAGAAGAACAGAAAGGAAAGGAAAGGCTGAGATGTGGAGCAGTCTAGAAGGACTGGTATGCTACCCTATACACTGGAGACAGGGATGAGGTAGTTTGAAAGATGGAGAAAAGGAGAGAGAGGAGAGCACGCAGACTCAAAGTCGACTGTCACAGTCATCATAACACTATTAGTCTATAACCACCGGTCCTAGTAGATTGCCTTCAAGAAGCTTAGGACTGCGTTCGTCGCCTTCACTCGCTATCACCTGACTGGGCGACATTTCAGGTAAATAGGTTAACAAGCAAAAGAACTGTGTCAATTTGTGCATGTGTAAATCGCGACAAACTGGGGTGAGCATATAGTACGTAGACATTCAAGTATAACGAGGTGACCTGAAAAAAGCCTTTAAACTTGAGTGAAGAAATATGTGAATCGTGCGGAAAGAATGCGAACTATTAGCATCCAAGTTGCAGCCTCTCCTCTAAAACTTAGAATGTGCCATGTATCATTAAGATAGGTATTAAATCGCAGAAACAGTATGTTCAATAGGCTTGAAACAAATACATAAACGAAACTATGTGAATGGCGTAAGAACCTCAAGTAGACTTCCTCATAATTTCCTCCACAATAGACCACTTGTGACAGCAAAAAAAAAAGGATGGCATCGTCACGACGCAGCAAACAGCCTCTTGGAGTTTCAGTTCTTGTTTGCGTTTAGCGAGATTGCTTATATGTCATTTAGTCGGCATGTAAACGTTTAACACCAATAATATATAAATCATCCACTAATGGTACAGTAATTACTTACTAGTAAATAATAACACTTCCCTGACATAGAATAAAAGTTGTTGTGTGCACGCTTTATAATATTGTTACGTAAGGTAAGGTAACATAAGGGGGTTTTTAAAGAGCCCTGAGTCCACGATCACAACCTGATGATGATGATCATTCCACAGCCATGGCTCATACCCACTCAGGGGGGTCGCAGTAGAAGCAACGTCGTCTTGCTTCTCTACCCGCGCTTCCCTTGTTTTTCTTGGTAGTGGCACTTTGTATCATTCCCCCTGTCTCAGACGTAGCCCTCTGGGCGAGTACTTCTTGTATCTTTCGTCTAAACGGCTTCAGGCGGGCAACATGCATCACCTCTGTCTCTTACATGAACGTCGGCCACTAGTGGTGACACGTGCAATTTCATAGTTGACCTCGCTGAGACGATGGAGTATCGCGAGTGGACCGGCGTATGAGCCAGTAGCTTTTGGCTCAAGCCACGTCTGCGTATTGGGGTCCACATCCACGCTAGATCACCGGGGGCATAGGTTACATGCCTGTGTTGACTGTCGTAGAGAGTTTTTGAGGACTCTTGCGCTGCCTGTGTACGTAAGCAGGCAAGTCGACGTGTCTCTTCCACACGACACAAAGTTTCCGGAATTGTTAAATCATCATGGACGACAAAAGGAAAGATAGTGTCCAGCGTATGTCGAGGTGAGCGAGCGTAGAGCAGATAGAAAGGGCTGCAGCCTGTCGTTTCGTGTTTCTCCGTGCTGAAGGCGTACGTGACGAATGGTAATGCTTCCGTTGTTCGAGGTATAGCGCATCAAGAACGGGACAGAAAAGAACACACGGAACACATCTTTAATCGCACCAGCATAATCGGAAGAAGCACAAACCAAATAACAAGGCTCAATATAGAAGCGAAATTCATTGCTAAGTTTGGGGACGCCTGTATAAGCAAGCCATCGGTATCATTATCATTGAAAGAATCGCATTATTTGGATATCGCATGAGTTGCAGTAGATCACAATTTTCTGGTTCTAGCACGTGGTTGTGACGTGCCATGTTTGGGTATAAGTATTGCTGTTTCTCGGATTAAACCGCATTGTTGAAAATTAGCGCCGCGTATGTGTTCTGTGTGTTCTTCTCTGTCCCGTCCTGGATGCGCTATACCTCGAACAACATGAATAACCAACAAGCCCGCCGTGCAACCTTTGTGGTATTAATTCAACCCAGTTTTTTTGGTCGGAGGCGACGTACATTGACAACATGTTGATGAACGTTCGGTTTGTGCGCTCGGTGAGGCATTCCTCACCGGTTATTCGGTGAGGTTATTCTTTATGAAAGACGCGTGCACTTGCCCTGTTCGAGTACTTCGCTCTGCTGCTAACTTCGCGCTCTGGTTTCAGCCGCACACTTTGAAAGTTCAAGAAACATGTAGTATTCCTACACACCACGCTGGAAGGCGCACAGGCCGCCAAAAACAAGTGGCTTGAAAGCGCTACAGTTAGAACACGAAAGACGCTGCGGTCAAATTTCAATGAAACTCCAAGCACTTGCCACTGCTTCTGTTCCGACTGTCGCGATGTAAAACAGCTGTCAGTGAGAGCTGCGACGCGTCTATTACACATTCAGACGATTGTCGAGGCCAACGCAGGAAAATCTTGAAATGGTGACTTCCTCAGGAAGTAAGGTTGAATTCGGCTACGGTCTTTTTGTTGTTTTTTCACGCGTCAAGTTTATAGCTTTGTCACACTTTCTACATTTCACATTTGTCTGCGTACGATGCAGTCTACTATGTTCTTTACAGAACTGCTCTATTGTGCTTGCTTGCTACAAGAAAAAAAAAGCGTCTGCACCGACAAATGGCCGCCACACAGTTTACGCCGAGGCGGCGTGGCTTCATGTCGGAAATGTCCTTATGTGTCTCAAAGCAAATCAAACTGACAATGTTCTTCCAGTTAAGATATTGATAAGAAAAGCAGGGGCAAAATCAGCAGGCTCCCAACCTTTTCTATTTTAGTGGACCAAGAAACAATAGCTTGCAAGATGAGTGCAAGCTTAACACAAGTCAAATTATGGGGGTTTCGATATGTAATGCACCAAGCAGAAGAGTGAATACAAAACTAGACAGAAACTCGACTAAAACAGAAACATTAAGCCTTAACTTCTTTTATTGTGAACAAGATTTTAGGAGAATGCATGATAGCTGCGCTAATTCTATACCGATGACACACTTGTTCGTACAATGTTTATTGGGTTGTACGCTTTGCATTCTGAAAAAAACATATCTGCGAGAAATGAATATTGAGGGATACTGAACTGATTGGTGCTGCGTTTGACTCCGTTACACTGCATCTTGCACTCAAGCATGCCGCTGTACACTAAACCCAAACACTTCGGAGTTATTAGCCGTGTACGGTTGACAGTCTAGATTTACACTGTCTTCAACTAGAACCTGCTCCGAAGATTCCCGGTCATAATATTCAGTTACGTGGAAAGTTGATTTACCTTTACGCAAATGAGTCGCAGGTATGCCGAAACGGCGAAAGACATTATGCGCTAGTAGTGCCTGGCAATGAAACGCTGAGGTCCTGAAGCAGGGGTGTAATCCAGTTTTAATTGTTCGCTCGCTGCAAATCACGTTGTTAAAACTGAAAAACTAATACTGTCATAGTCACTAACCGTTTTTATCAGCAATGGAAGGTCGATGCCGGCGTCGTATATTACTTCAACCACCATATCCCTGTTGAGGGGAACGGTACTTTGTACTTTGTCGAGGTCTATGACGTTCGTGAAAGCAATCACTGAGGCCTCGCCTAAAACAGCGATGGCTAAAAGAGCCTTGCGGAAACTTACTCGTAAGTGTCGTTTGGCATCTGTGGTAAGAACATTGTACGAGTAGGAGAGTTCTATTGACTACTGGTACTGTAGCTGTATAAACTACCATAGAATACTGGTATAACTACAGTTAAACAGGCCTTTCAGAACCTGTATCTATTGGAATTGAACTTCTTGCGAACTTTTCTGCGCGGGACAGTTCGATGAATGAATATCAACTGGGAAGACGACGACGAACGCGTTCGTACGGACGCACGTACTGCGTTACACACGTGAGTTTATCATGCTTCGCATTTAAAATTACAGAAAAGAGGCATTTGTGTGCTACCAGCGGCTTTCCCTGTACTTTCAAAAAAAGGCATCGCCAGATGTTTACCAACACTATTTTCGACAGTATTTACAGAATATCAAACTATTAACTTCCATTGGAAACAGCTTTCCTGCGAATAGTCCGTAGCCGTATGTAATATCGGAAAGGTGGCCACTGGTAATCACCGCGTAACTATGCAGTCTGGCCGAACGAGCAAGTGAAAGGAAAACCAACGCACGAAACAGCGCGTCTATCATTCACTTCGACAACGCTTCGATGACGACACTACACTTGTCTAAAAAGTGTTAAAAAGGGCTCTGAAAGGTCACTCTTCCAACTTTCGCTGTAACTGTGCTGCACATTGCGTGCAGGCCTGGCGTTTCTTTTTTATTGTGTCTTGCTTTAAATTTCTAACAGAAAATCTCCGCTAACCATTCTTGCTGTCTCATAACCATAGACAAGTGCATAAGCAAGGCATAAGTACACAATAAAAAGAAAGATTGTTCCAGCATTGCTTTCGAGTGGTTCACGGTGGATCACGCAAATTTGTAGAATTTTTTTTCATTTCAGGAGGCTTTCGTAGTATATTCGGCGTATCCACTTGTTCCTAAAAGGTGGTATCACAGTCAGGAAATATAGTTGAGACCATACGTTTTGCATATTTTCGACAGCTCTGCCAGCCACCCACCAATGAGCCGGAAATAAGGACTCCAGCCCTTTACTGTAACAAGGCAAGCCAATGTCAGCTGTGTAAAGCCACTCTAATCAAATATAATGTAACCAAGAGGGAATATAAATGCAAGCTTAACTTATTGCTGCCAGGGAAATTAGAGATAATTATAACAGAGAATAAGAAAAATGAAAAGAGAAAGAAAAGGACGAAAATGTAAACGTAGAGACAAACAGGAGAAGGCGAGTACAGATTTGTTTAAATGGGTTGAACTAAAGAACCATCCAAGTTAGGTTGGGCAAAATGGTTTTCTTGCCTCTCCCCGGCTTTAAATATTCAATCATTCGGCGTCGACTCGACCCGCAGATCCGCTTTACCCCGGACACGGCTCATGCACGCTCGACTAGGTGTGGGAGCGTGCCCTCATCCGTTCAGTACGCCCTGGTCAATCCGTGTGATTGGTGTCACTACTCCCAAAACGCCTGGAGAAGCAGACACACCTGCTGGGATAGATGAAGTGTTACGCTTTTGTTTGAACCTCTTAACAAACACAAGACGCAGTACGCTTTCATGTAGATTTTTCTTTTAGAGACGGCCTAGAGATAAAGATAACGGTGGAAAGAAAGTGGCATCCTGAAAAAAGCGACGGTTCCACCAAGAATGACTGTCGTCGTCAACCATATTCCCTCATAAGGTACGCTTCGAAGTATTAGATGGCATCAGCAGATGCAGCTCAACGACAGCCCGCGTAAGATACGGCGACGATCACGCCCATCACTAGAAGACTGGCAGTGGCGGTCTGTTTGAGTGCCGCCCAGTTAGACGGGTGCAGACGCGTGCGGTGGGCAAGAGAGTTATTTAGAGAGCACGGCGGGTAATTAGGGACCGGTTGTCGTCAAGGCACCAGATGCCGGCTAAGTAAGTAAGTTACTAGAACGACCATAGCAGCCGGGAAGTCGTGCCCTTAGATACGAAAGAAATGTCACTCTTGGAAGTTCGGCACTGCCGCATAACGCATAATATATATATATATCGCGCGTGCCGCGTGTTTCTGCGAGTGTGTGTTCGATTGGCTGTGCTGTATTTATACCGCTTGGGGTTTCGGTAGGCGACGGTGTTTGATGGCGCAATTAGTAAAGGAGGGACCATTAGAGCTGCAGCTTGCTGGACAACATATGTGTCGTCAGAGGGCACCGACGTTTTCGCAATCACGAACCACGGCCCGTTCACAAAATTGCGGCAGACTCGCGCCCATGCTGCAGAATGCACACTTTTCCGACGTGCATGTGATATGTCACACAGCTTGCTGTCGGCATCGGACTATAGGAAGCGTGCCTCGCTTTCAAAGTTAGCTCTCGCACTCGATGGTATAGCTGTCGCCACGCAATCGTCGGCCTGGAGAGCCGTATAGTCGCATGTAAGTTTGAACCATACACGTTCAGTTGTCGTGGTCAGGTGTCGACGAATATACTTAGTGTGTTAATACTGGAATCGACCTTCAGCTCACGAAAACTAGCCGATGAGTCGATCTTTAGCTGTTGCCATGTCGACGGCTTAATAACGAGGATTAGAGGAAGAAATAGTGGACATATCCCACCCCATTGCCCTAAGGCGTAGTGACATAGAAATTCGCTATGGGTCTTAGGGAGAAACATTTTGAGTGAACCAAAACAAACTTGTTTTTCGACCAAAAGCAACTATGTACTTGCAAGATGATTGTATACCAGAATATTGGTGATCACGAGAAAAACCGGCATATATGGGCGTAGCTAGAGAGAATGTGCGGGGTGATCAAAGTATTCACTGTACGAAACATTTCATTGCGTACGTATGCACTTATAAGCAGACATAACCAACGCACATCAGGGTGATGACATACATATGATGAGGTGCCCACAATTTTTCTCATATGAATTCCCGTTCGCACTTTGCTCTCTAGTGTGGATGAGTCATTGCAATCTGAATCAGCTTCATTCTTAGACTTAATGCTAATGCACTTGTCAATATTTCCTCGTAAATATGCTATCACCTTTTTTTTGAGAACATATTGCAGATTTCTGACTAATGTAGGATATGTCGCATTTTGTTGGATTACGGGGGCATGTTCAGATATGAATGCATGTCTGACAACTCAGCTGTAACGAAGCAGAGATGCAGGGAATCTAACTCATTACAAGGCGTTCATATTGTTACGTGGAAAATAACAACTGTCAGTCCGCAGCCACAACGCAGCTCACCAACAACGTCCACTTCTTTACTATCAGTCTGAGGCACCTTTCTTGGGTATGCCCCACTATGCCCTCTTTCAGCCAGACGAAATCACGTAACACGACCCCCGGCGGCAAAAGCGCCGACCCGTCGAGTTTACGGGGCCACAGCAGGAGCAGTGTGGTAACGCTTGAGCCTTGATACGTGGACGATGTCCCTTGACAGCAGAGTGGAAGAAGTTGATGGATTATCAGGGACAATTTCATATTTAGTGTCGGTCACTCGTCTAAGCACGCGGTATGGGCCCATGAAACGAGAGAGCAGTTTTTCTGAAAGGCCTGCCTGTCGCGTAGGAGATCAAAGAAGAACGAGAGAACCTGTTGGAAAGTGTTCGTCGCGATGCCGCTCGTCGTAACGATGCTTCTGCGAGTCTTGGGACGCCATTAATCTGCTGCGGACAAGCTGATGAGCGTGGGCAGCTCGAGTAATAGCATCGCGTGCATATTCAGAAGTAGACTGCGCAGCGGCTGGCAGGAAGGTATCCAACGGCAATGTTGGTTCGCGTCCAAACAGAAGGTAAAATGGCGAGTACCCAGCAGTGTCATGCCGGGAGGAATTGTATGCGAACGTCACATAGGGTAGTGCAAAGTCCCAATCACGATGGTCGGCCGCGACGTATTTCGATAGCATGTCTGTCAAGGTGCGGTTTAAACGTTCTGTAAGCCCGTTTGTCGGGGGTGGTACGATGTCGTGAGCTTATGTTGGGTAGAGCAGGAACGCCGGATATCGTCAACCACTTTCGAAAGGAACGTACGGCCTCGGTCTGTCAGCAGCTGACGAGGGGCTCCATGCACTAAAATGAGATTGCGTAGTAGAAAATCAGCGACGTCTGTAGCGCAGCTTGTTGGCATGGCTGGCGTAACTGCATAACGTGTTGTGTAATCCGTAGCCACCGTGACCCACTTGATTCCGGAGGCGGATGTTGGGAAGGGACCGAAAAGGTCCAAACGAACACGGAAGAATGGCTCCGTTGGGATGTCGATGGGCTGAAGATATCTGGAAGGGAGTCCCGACGGCTTTTTGCGACGCTGGCGAATTTCACAAGCGTTGACATAACGACGTACAGAGCGTGAAAGGCCAGGCCAGTAGAAGCGGCGGCAGACACGGTCATATATGCGAGAGACACCAAGGTGACCCGCGATTGGCGCGTCATGGAGCTCACGTAGGACTGTGGAACGCAGGTGCTTTGGTATGACCAGAAGTAGGTCGTGACCATTGGGCGATAAATTACGCCGATATAAGGTGTGGTCCTTTATAGTAAACATGCGAACAGAAGCGTCTTGCGGTGAAGATTTGAGGTGTTGTATTAAGCGGCTGATATCCGGATCGCGGCGCTCCTCGTCCCCGAGATGAAGCAGCTGGGAGATGGAAAGGACGCAGCCCACAGAATCAGTGCTCGAAGGATTGCAGTCGGCCACAGGGTAGCGTGACAGACAATCCACATCTTTGTGCAGTTTTCCTGATTTATACACTTTGGTGTAAGAATACTCCTGAAGGCGGAGTGCCCAGCAGGCGAGACGACCTGTGGGATCTTTGAGGGAGGCGAGCCAGCAGAGAGCGTGATGGTCGGTGAGAACTATAAATGGTCGGCCATATAAGTAAGGGCGAAATTTTGCGACTGCCCACACCAGCGCTAGGCATTCGCGCTCTGCGATAGAATAATTACGCTCCGAGATGGACAGCAGCCTGCTGGCATAAGCTATCACGCGATGCTGCCCACGTTGTCGCTGAGCCAACACAGCGCCTATTCCGTAACCGCTGGCATCGGTGCGCACTTCGGTCGGTGCCGTAGGGTCGAAGTGAGCAAAGTGGTCAGGTCGGAAAATGCTGCTGCTTGCGAGGGACCCCAGGTAAACGTCTCATCTGGTTTGAGTAAATCTGTTAGGGGCCGAGTGATTTCCGCGAAGTTCTTGATGAACCGCCGAAAATAGGAGCAGAGCCCCACAAAGCTGCGAACATCTTTGGCGGTTTTTGGCACAGGAAAGTCCTTCACAGCTCGAACTTTTTCTGGGTCAGGCTGTACGCCGTAAGCGTCAACAATATGTCCAAGTATTGTATTGCGACGGCGACCAAACCGGCACTTGGATGAATTCAGCTGAAGGCCGGCGAGACGAAATACATCAAGAATTTTCGACAGTCTCTCAAGGTGCGCTTCAAAAGTGGGAGCAAAGACAATCACGTCATCCAGATAACAAAGACAGGTAGACCACTTGAATCCATGGAGCAGGGAGTCCATCGTCCATTCAAAGGTGGCGGGGGCATTACATAGGCCGAAAGGCATGACTTGGAATTGGTAGAGGCCATCGGGTGTTACAAAAGCCGTCTTCTTTCGGTCCATGGGGTCCACGGCAATCTGCCAATAACCAAAACGAAGATCGATGGAAGAAAAGTAGGCGGCACCATGGAGGCAATCAAGGGCGTCGTCAATGCGGGGCAGAGGGTATGCGTCTTTCTTGGTGATGTTGTTAAGGTGGCGATAGTCCACACAAAGTCGCCACGATCCGTCCTCCTTTTTAACTAATACAACCGGGGATGCCCAGGGACTGGAGGATGGTTCAATAATGTCCTTCGCTGGCATCTCGTTCACCTCCTTCTGAATTAGGCTCCACTCAAAAGCAGACACTCTGTAGCGACGGCGGTGAACAGGGTTGGCATCACCTGTGTGTATGCGATGCTGGACAAAGGACGTCTGCCCAAGAGGTCGGTCGCCAAAATCGAAAATATCCTGGTATGCCTCGAGAAGATGTTGTAGGGCTTCCACTTGCGGAGGCGGAAGATCAGTGGCGATCATGTCTACAATTGGACGGCTGCCCGAATGTGTTGCGAGTGATGTGCGCTGCGGTGAAACAAGTGTGTCTAAGGCAAGCACTTCAATTTGTGAATCGAGCAACGGACACAGGTGGGCCACAGAAATGCCTTGTGGAAGCACATGATTCATGTAGCCGAAATTGACAAGAGGTAGACAAGTTTTGTTATCTGTGATGCTGAGCACCGTATAGAGCACTGCAACATTGTGCGCAAGGAGTACGTCGGTGAGAGGCGTAGCGTAATTGTCACCATCGGGCACAGCTGGTGAGCACAGAAAATTGACGTACGTCACAGTTTTGGAGGGCAGGCGAACAAAGTCGCTGCATTGTAATCGGCATGTAGGTTGGTACGGGGCGGCACTGATTTGTGGCAGTTCAAGGCGGAGCACACCAGCGGAGCAATCAATAAGAGCAGAATTGGCGGCAAGAAAATCGAGGCCTAGTATGAGGTCGTGGGGACATGTTGCAAGCACGGTAAAAAGGACGACCACTTGATGACCGGCTATGGTAAGTTGAGCTGTGCACATACCGACGACAGGGACTGTTGCACCATCTGAAACTTGGGCGATACTGGTCAAGGGGGGCGTGCGGACCTTCTTCATGCGACGACGAAAACGCGAACTTATAATACAGACGTGAGCACCCGTATCTATCAAAGCTTCAACAAGTGTGCCATCAACATATACTTCTAGGGTGTTCCGGTTCAAACGTAAGGGCAACAGAGGATTTTTGGGTAAGGTCAACAGGCCAGCTTCACCTCCAGAAGCTGCGCAGCCTAGTTTTCCGGGGACATGCGGCGGTTAAACGATGGTGAGGGAGAGCGGCGACGCGTATTTGAACGAGAAGGGCGGCTTTGACGCGGTGGCGACGACAGGACAGGGTGGCCATATTCCTCAGGGGCAGTAAATGCTGTAGACTAAGTGCGGGTCGGATAACGGTGGTTTGGTGTACGGAATGAGTTACTGTAAGCGGGGTACGAGCCAGAAGACATAGATGGCCATTGGCTGCGGCAGTAACGAGCGATGTGTCCAGCGCGACCACAGCGGAAGCAGATCGGTTTATCATCAGCTGTTCGCCATTCAGACGGGTTCCTGGTTCGAATGGAGTACGGACGGTGACGTCTCATGTCCACAGAAGCTATCGAGGGACCAGTATTAGTCATGGTGGGTGCAGTGGACAGGATACCAAGGTTAGCGAATTCCTGGTGGACAACAGCCTGGATCAAGGCGACCGCTGGCGTTGAGGCGTCGGGCAACGTCGGTTTGTTGCAGCCGGGTAAGCGGCCTCGAGCTCACGTCGAACGATGCGCGTCACGTCATCGGTTGTAGACGGATGACAAAGAGTGGCTTCGCACGACGACGTTGCCGCGGTGTTGGGTAGGCGCTGAAACTGCTGCAAAATGCGTCGACTCTTCGCCTGCTCGAGACGGCGGCACTCTTTGATCACGGCGTCGATGGTCGTTACGTTGGTAAATACAAGCAGGCTGAACGCATCGTCGGCGATTCCTTTTAAAACGTGCGAAATCTTGTCGGCCTCAGTCATGTTGGGATCGGCCCTTTGACACAACGCTAAGACGTCTTGAATATAAGTCAAGTAAGGCTCAGTGGACGTCTGTGTACGTACGGCCAATTGCTTTCGGGCATCAAGCTGTTGACCAAACGGGTTGCCAAAGAGGTCGCGGAGCTGTTGTTTAAACATTTCCCAGCTTGTGATTTCGTGTTCGTGGGTCTCAAACCAGATGCGAGGGGTCTTGTCAAGATAGAAAATGACATTCGCAAGCATAACGGTTGGGTCCCAGCCATATTGCTTGCTGACGCGCTCGTACATGCTCGCGTTGTCCTCTCCAGTAAAGGTACCGGGATCACGGGGTTGCGTTAGGGTGACGTACCTGGTTGCTGTCGTTGCTGAGGTAGGTGGCGAAGCCGTATCCTCACCCGGAGCCATAATAGCAGACTTAAGGAGGCGTCCACTGCGTAGCTTCGTTGTCAGAAGAGTACCCAGCACTTCCCCCAAACTTTTACGTGGAAAATAACAGCTGTCAGTCCGCAGCCACAACGCAGCTCACCAGAACGTCCACTTCTTTACTATCAGTCTGAGGCACCTTAATTGGGTATGCCCCACTATGCCCTCTTTCAGTCAGACGAAATCGCGTAACAATATGTTCACTAGGTTCCGGACGCAGCACTCATGCACACCAGCCCCAGAGATGACTTCGTTGCTTACTGATTGCCTATTTCAATATGGTTCTCGCTGTACATAGATATACCCATCGCAAGTGTAGCTAACTAAGCACGTATCTGGTTCCATCAAGTTCGCTCGCTGCCACACAAAAGGCGCAAGATAATCAACTGAGCTATGGTTCCCATCTTCTTCGTAATCTTCTCTCAGGCTAATCGATAAACCAGTAAGATGAAACAAAAAGGCACACAAGAAGACAAAGTTTTTGTAAGATATAGTACGCTGGTGGGTCACCTTGTTTCGATGGTCAACGAGAGATGGAGGGACTAGCAATAAATGAATAGCCAGCGCAGCTCGCTGACGCATGTTTATGGAAGTCACTTATTATCAATCCTCGCTCTCTTTTTTCATACGACAGTGGGAAGGGCCTTCTGGGATAACTTTGGGTATGTGCGAGACGACCTTCACCAGGTAAAGCTGGCTGTGCCATAAAGCTGAAAGTATTGCAAAAACAACAGCCACTGATTCCACCGGCAATAGTCAGCATGCAGCTAGTTAACCTGACTATGTAGCCTTCTATCTTGATTGGCTGCGCTGTGCTTTCTTTTTAACGCCTCCGAAATAAGCACTACGCTCCGTTCTGGGCAGATGAAATAATAACAAAATTTTGTCACTAAAGTGCTTGCAATAAGAATACTGTTTTTTTTCCATAGATAACTGTGACAGTGCAAGTGGCCTTATGTGCTCGCGATATATCGAGGCTGAGACATTCATTATGGACAGGATAGTGTCGCAGATTGATCCAATTGCTCAGACCTTTCTTATGTGTACCAAAATATGTGTTGTTTTTTAGCAAACTATCGACAGTGGCGAACTATGCGATACATAGCTTGCAACGCCTCAATGAATGCGTGTCCACCAGCGTGTATGCGTGTTTCACAGCTGCGTCTCGAGCACACAATTTCGGATGTTCTTAAGAGGCGCCCAGTCAGCGAGTGGTCAAGAGTGAGGCGCGAGCGAACGAGAGAGTGGGGCGCGTAGAGGAGAGAGAATGAACGGGGAGAGATGGAGCGGGTAAGCACTGCACCTACCCTCTCCTACACTATGTCGCATCACACGCTCCGGCTTCTAGGGGCGAGGCGTGCGCGCCCGGAGCTGTTGGTATGAGAGAGGAAGTGACTGCGGAAAGATAACACCTGCCAGCTACTTCCGGCGCGCGGACGCTGCCATGGACAACGCCGGATGCCTGACGTAGCCCACCTAATAGATGCATTCGCACTTAAAATACGATGGCGATGCCGCAGGTCTAAGGTGAAACAGGCTGGAAGGAGGCCGTATTGGCGGCTTCCTTCACAAGTTGTTCCCAAAACCCAATAGAGAATCTCTCCGACTTTGTTTTAAGCAGTTCTAGAACATTGTACACTCTTAAACCCGGTCTTAGTTTTGTAGAGCTTGTTCAAAACTTACGTTATTTGTGCAGAAGTGCTTTTAAAATATAAGAAAACTAGGTGTGCTTAATGTAGCCGTGAAACTGAGCCCCGTTTTAAACATACAACTCCACTCATCTTTAAAATAATAGCAATAAGAAGAAGAAAAAAATCTGGAGGCACATTCAGTTCGATCCTCAAGTCTCTAGTGCTAGCTGGCACTGTTGCCGTTCCTGCGCTTCGATGTATTTGCTTGAATTCGCATTGTGCTTCACGCACTGCAGCAAAGGATCTCAGAGGCTGCGTAGAAGGAAGCGCGTGGTTGAAATCTGCTCCACCAGGTGCCACTTTGATGCCAGCTTCTCACAATCTTTCGATCAATTCAATCGGCGAATCTTAAACAGTGATCTAAAAAGTACATTGACCCTCATGCTTATGTACAGTTACGCTCCGAAATCCTATTGAATAAAAGTCTATCGCAACTACTAATTTTTACCTTTAGAACATTTCCGTTAGGGTTGCTTTAAAATCAAAAGAAAGTATTCTGCCGAGCATGCTTGGAGGAGGTGCAAATCTCACTGGGCATCCATGCCACTAAGAAGCCGAACAGCTCACATATAATAAACCCAAGTACAGCTTTTGGGCACGGCTAGCACGGGGAGGGAGGGCTTGGTTACGTCAGGTAGTTACGTTGCAATAAAAAAAGCGGTAAACAAATTAAGGTCAGGCATGGAGCTACCACAGTTGCTCACTCCACCTGGTCCACAGCCAAGATTGACACCCAAATGTTGGTCTATGGTGAAAATACGTGTATAAGACAACTTTCATGCCTTTTTAACCTCTCTGTTACGTTATGTTGGGATATGTTGACAAGTTACGTTTTTTGGCGTTCCGGCATCAGAACGGTGTAGCAGCGCATAAGATAGAAACGTACAAGAAGCGATGATTGCGATTTCACTTGTTTAGTGGAGGTCACATTTCAGACCTAAAATGATATCGACGTACGCTATGAAACGAAGTGTGTTAGCTGATCCGGCTAGTGCATTTGCTACAAGGTGTAACCAAATCTTCTTTGCTATTTTCGTTTTCTTTTTGTTTTGCTTCACGCAGGACCTGCGATCATTACGAGTGGCTGTCAATAACGCAACCATTGGTCTTCGAGCTTCATCTATTACTTTATTACATTCGGCAGCATAAAACAGTATAAAAGTAATGCTGTCTCTTTCTGCCAGGCGTCTCTAAGACAGACAGACAGACAGACAGACAGACAGACAGACAGACAGACAGACAGACAGAGAAACACACTCGGACTGACGGACAGACACATGGGCGGACGTATGGATGCATGGAAGGAAGCACGTATGGACACGTGGATGGACGCACCGACTGACGGAAGTAACAACGAACTGACGGACGAAAGCACGGAAGCAAGGACGGAGGGACGGATGGACGCATGGTCGGGCAGAAGCAAGAACGAACGGACGGGCGGAATGACAGAGGGTCGCACGGATGGATGGAGAGGAGCATGGACGGACGGATGGTCGCTTCGCCCCACTCGTCATCATTCACTCCATGTACATGCTGTGATCTTTTATGACAGTCTGTCTTGTACCGGCCTCCACGGGTTTGTGGGGAAAATGGGTGGTGAAGGAGGGTGGGGAAAAGGTGTTGCCGAGGCATCGGCTTTTTTTTGATGAACTTAAGCAATAAACGCCCCCCTTCTGGTGACAGCTACACAAAGAGAAGATTGACTTCTCACCATTTGTTTAAAAATTGCTGTCCCCCTTTTAATTTTTCGGCCGTGTTTTCACGTAGCTTCACAGGATCAATTACAGTAAGAGTCCTTGATGACGATACCTTTCCTGTTATCCGCAGAACGGGTCCTACTGTTACGAAAACATACAGCCTCGTTCTTGCTTCTCAAGTGATCTAGCTTCATGCAGTTCAGATATTGCAGCGACCAGCGTAGTGGCATTTTGTGCAGGGGACTCTAAAAGAGTACGTTAATATTATGAAGACATGTGGCGTGTCTTCGCCTGGCTTTATTAAATACTCTTTGCCAGAGTAACTGAAAATTGATACCATGCAGTCACAGAGATGTTACCACACGGAATGCAGAACTAAAGGTAATTAGTTCTTTATCAAACATCTACAATAAGAAAGTAGCGTTCCATGCGCTTAGCGAAACTATAATGAAGTACACACTGCCAACTAAACTATAGTGTATTGTTATTGTCACAGAACACCGCCTCTCTCAGTATTGTTTTTGCGCCGCTGTAGCGACAGAGAGTCCCATACTCTAAGTTCCACGTTAGTGAATCTGAATTGATTTATCATACCAATAGATCAGATGAAGTCATCCAAGCAGTGCCTCATAACTTATAGCTAATAAAATTGCAGCCCATCGAGGAAAAAAAATAATGCTAGAAGAAGTGTTAGGACAAAAAGGTGGTCTCACCTCTTCGCTATAACTAACTACCCACACTTCGTCCGCTGTCATGGCCATTCGGCTTAGTTTTCGATTAATAAGAAGCGATTATAGCCATCCCGATTCAAGAGCAGTAGCATGGAAAACCCGAGGAAGCCAATCAAGCATGAATGTCCACACGTCTCTCAGCACTTGCTCCTAACACGATACCCTTCTTAATCTGTTGTAGGCAATTGCTATTACTTTCTTTTAGCTGATTCCCATTCATTGTTTTTCAATGTTGTACTTTTTTTGAGGAACGAGACATCTTAGGGCTGAGACTTGCCCGTATGGTGCGATCATGTAACAGTAAAGCACCATGTAAATAATTAAGACAAGCTTAACTAACAAAACAAAAGAAGCCTCTTATCCAGAACAAAAATTAAAAAGCCGCAATACCCAATTAGCACCATCACTTAAGCTCCCATCAATCAAAGCATATGGCAAAATCTCTTTAGCATTAAACTAATCTCAATTAGAATTGTGTTAGAACAGTATAAAATACTCAAAAGCCCAAACCCTTTATTCTAGTCGGCGACTTCGACGTAGACATCATGGACCTTAGGACTTAGCTTTGTCATCGACTCTTTATGTTATTTCTTGCCATTTTGTTACTTTGCCACTCAATATTATAGGGGGCAACGCCCCAGTAACCTTTGGTTCTCATCCATACGATACCAGGGCTTCGCCCACACATCATGATTCACTTCGAGCAGATGCGTGCTTTTTTGTTTTTTTCTTTATATCATTGTTTCTCAGTGTTTTTCTACCTCCAGTTGAAGGGAAACGACTCTGATTTCATTCGTCCGTGACGGGGCGCGTGTTTGCCATAGTGCCGAATAACACACATCCCGGTAACGGCGCCAGAACGTGAAGTCTCTATGCGTTCATATCTACGCAACAGTGAATTAGGGCAAAGTGAAATGATGTCATCTGGATAAAAAAACCGTTTGCCATATCAGATGTTGATGATCACCGATAAGCCAATGATTTAGAGGGCAACAACTCTTGGAAAAGAACGCAAACAAATACGTATTTGACTAGCGCACCACTGAGGACCTTATTTCTATGCTTGGCAGGGTCAAATATCAGCCATTCGACAGCGTGCCGCTATCAACGTTTCATCTTCTGTCACAGGTCACGTTAATTCGGGAGGCGATCGCCAGGCTAATTCCAAGAGCCGAAGTATCGGCCCCCCGAACCGCACCACGAAAACGTGGACAATTTAGAAGTGGTCCTTATTGGCGCGCCAGCAGACGCCGGCTGTGGCCCAAAGAACAAGTCAGAGCCGAGAGTTGATAAACAAACAAAATTATATTCTCAATAATGGCAGATCGCAGCAATACACAAGAATGCACACTCCACAATAGTTGCATACAATATGTCACCAATCAAACAACGTACTACACAGTACAATCAGCCACACTCGAAACAACGGACACAGACAACAATACGCACTACAATGCAGTCGCATGCATTGAACAGCCAAGACACTTAAAGACTAAAGAGATAAAAAACCTATTCAGTCCAAAGTTCTTGGAACAAAAGTCCGGATGATACTCTTCCGAGAATCACTCACTCAAAGTCCCGCGTTGTTGTCGTTCCGCAACCCTCAAAGTTTCTCTTCAAGGAAACCTCGCGTCTTCAATTGGCCACTCTCCAAGCTTCAAACTTCTTCACCGGAAACACGTCGGCCTCACACACGCAGCTGTTGCCACGCGTCTTCGCTCGATAGCGGTAAACACACGCTCTTGCCTGTAGCTCGAGCCTTCACCCCTCAGGTGGAAATCCATTCTTCTGTTTTGACCATACGGGCAAAACCTTCGCCGACTACACGGCGGAATCCCTACGCGCTCTGGCGCTAACTTCCGTCTTCTCCTTCGAAGTTTCTCTTCCAGGAAACCTCACTTCTCCTGCCTTGTCCCTACGGACAAACCCTTCGCCGACTACACGGCGGGATACCCTACGCGCTCTGGCGCTAACTTCCGTCTTCTCCTGCTTTGTCGTCTCGGCTGCTCGATTAAATACCTTCCGCGCGAGATTCCAGAAGGTTCTCGTCATTTTGTCGGCGCGATACGCAGCGAAGGCTGGGGAGAGGGCGGGACGGCTGGAATGCCCTCCGCGATGGATGACTCAACCCGGCGTGACCACGCCTCTTTCGTTCTAGAAATTTCGTGAGCTTGCTCGGCCGCCGATGTGGGGTGAGGAGGTTCGTCAGCCAAGCCACGCGTCCGAGGGGAGAGCGCGCGCCCAGGGAGCCTTGGATGTTTGTTTTCTTTTTTTTTTCTTTTGACCTCCCGGCGTCTCTCCCGCGCGTTATCTCAAGAATTTGGCGGCGCGCCCATTTTTAGCGCTTGTTCTGTGACACTGCCCCCCACTTTCCGAATATTATCTCATAATATTCAAACCCACACAAACGAGCGCGAACAGTCACCACACACTCTGAAAGACTGTAACACAAACCGCCGCTTATGACACTTCACATTCGCAATAGATCGCTCAATACAATCGTACATTGTAGTTCAATTCCACAACACATGAAATATAGCCACAGGTACATGACTACAACACTTCATCACACATTTCAAACAATACAAAAGTACAAAGTTCTGTCTTTACAACAATTATACAACACTATACATCACATCATCGCACAGAACACTTTGACTCGCTCGACATACACTTGAGACACAGGATAACAAGAACATTAACACAACATATGTCTCTTTGCCCTGCCAAACACATTCCGATTCCACCTCAGCACCTATCCTGTGTATTTCGAGCTGCGCTTGCGTCCTTTCTTGCGGTGCTCGCTCGATCTCTTCTTGTTTTTCCTTGTTCTTTTTCGGCGAGCCTTTTTCAACGACGGGGTCTGAGGCGGCGTGTCAGCCATCGTCGTCACTTGTGACACTGTTAACGGGTGATAACGCTCAACCGATGCTGTCACCCGCTTGTTCATGTCACGACATTGTACCTGGCTGGCCGACTCCGTCACCTTTACACTGTCTGTCGGTTGAGGTCGTGCTGACGTACGTCTAGCTGCCCAGCACGTGAACTCATTAAACTCGATCATCTTCTCATTCGCTGTCTCTTGCGCCGCGGCTTCACCTTGGGCTCTAGTGAGATCCGTTACGGGATGCTCCTCCACTGTATCTCGCGGTCGCTGGGTTGGCGAGGGCTCTATCTTAGGGTCTTCTCCCAAACATTCCGGATCATTCGATCCTCGCGCCCCGTCGATGTTTCCGATGACAAGGTCATAAAAGGGGGGTCGTCATGCATAAAGCAGTAACCTTCTTGCTGAAGTATGGGGTTTCAACCTCAATCTCTGCTTCGGGAAGCATCCGAACCGTACGGTCATTTAGGCAAACTGGTTTCGTTCTGCCTGTCAACTCACTTTCCCGTACCAAATTTCTCCGCACGATAACCGTGGAGCTACCGGTGTCTCTTAGAACCGTAATCTTCCTGCCTGCAACCTTTCCAGGCAGCGTTGGCATTCCCTTCGTGACACCGGTTGGCTGTTTTGACATTACAGCACCCACAATAGGAATTTTCTCCCCATTCTTCAACTCTACGAATTCATCGGTGACGGCATGATCATCAGATTTCGGTGCCACTTGCACACAGGATACCTGGTGAGTTTGACTCACTCCGTTCCGACAAGCATCTGCTTTTTGCCCAGTCTGACCACACTTGAAACATTTTACTGCCGTAGGGCTCGTAAAGATTGTCCGACAGTTTTTCGCGCGATGACCCACTCGGTTGCACAGAAAACATCGCGGAATGCTCTCTGGTGCACGCTTCTTTTCTTCGGGAGCCAATTTCTTCGAATTATCGGGACACTTCTTCTTGACCATGGCCAAATTAGTTCCACCTTGCGCTTCCAAGAATTGATCAGCCAATTCAAGCATTCCTTCAAGTGACTCAGCCTTCCTCTCTTTCAAGTACAGCGACAGGCTTGGGTGGCAACTAGTAAGAAATTGTTCTCTAATTAGGAGCTCGCTAAGTGCATCGTACTCCTGCGCTGTCCCTGAAAGTTCAATCCATCTGTCGAAATAATGGCAAAGTCGGGCGGCATACTGCGTAGCCGTCTCACCATCAGCTGGCTTTCCTGTCCGAAATCTGTCCCGGAAACCTTTTACAGTAAATCTAAATCGCTTCAGCAAAGCAGCTTTCACTTTTGCGTGGTTGGCTGCATCGGTCGGCGTCAGCCTGCCGTACACACTGAGCGCTTCACCACTCAAGCAGGTACTCAAAACAGTTGCCCATTGGTGTTCCGGCCAATTCTGGCTCCTTGCAATCGTCTCGAATCTATGAAGGTACTCGTCAAGGTCGTCCTTTCTTTCATCAAACGCTACGAGTAGCTTGCTTGGGTTCAAGCGGAATCCGTGGTCCTCCTGTTCGCTGCTTTCAACTCTAGCTTGGACCGGAGTTTCACTTCGCTGTTGCAGACGGAGCCGCTCGAGTTCTATCTCGTGCTTTCGCTGCCGTTCCCTTTCCTCTCTTTCTTCTTTCGCCCTCTCAACCACCAGTCTTTCTCTCTCCAGCTCCAACTTCAATTGCTGCTCTCTTTCTTCTCTCGCCCTTTCGGCGGCCAGCTTTTCTCTCTCCAGCTCCAACTTCAATTGCTGCTCTCTTTCTTCTTTCAGCTGTCGCTCCTTTGCCTCTCTTTCTTCTTTCTCTCTCGCAGCTGCCAACCTCTCTCTCTCCAACTCAGCTGCTTTTTCTTCCTTGGCCCTCTCAGCTGCCAACCTCTCTCTCTCCACCGCCTCTTTCTCCTTCTGGCTGACCCATTTTCGTAGTTCGGCGCCAGAAAGACCCATCTTCTCACCAAGAGCAACTAACTTTTCGAGATCCATGGTGTCTCGCAAATAAAGTCTTGCCACGTGTGAAAAGTATCTGCCTAAATCAGTCTATCGGAACACTCCCCTGCGCTCGTTAACGAGAACACTGAACAACACACAAAATCGGTCCGATAGCAGTATCAACAACTCGAGGCTCTTTCTCACTACTTTGAACACACTGTGCACCAAAGGTCCTGTGTCACGGACGCCAGAATAATTGTCACACACAGGTCCCGTTACATAGAGAGGCGATCGCCGGGCTAATTCTAAGAGCCGAAGTATCGGCCCCCCGAACCGCACCACGAAAGCGTGGACAATTTAGAAGTGGTCCTTATTGGCGCGCCAGCAGACGCCGACTGTGGCCCAAAGAACAAGTCAGAGCCGAGAGTTGATAAACAAACAAAATTATATTCTCAATAATGGCAGATCGAAAGCAATACACAAGAATGCACACTCCACAATAGTTGCATACAATATGTCACCAATCCAACAACGTACTACACACTACAATCAGCCACACTCAAAACAACGGACACAGACAACAATACGCACTACAATGCAGTCGCATGCATTGAACAGCCAAGACACTTAAAGACTAAAGAGATAAAAAACCTATTCAGTCCAAAGTTTTTGGAACAAAAGTCTGGATGATACTATTCCGAGAATCACTCACTCGAAGTCCCGAGTTGTTGTCGTTCCGCAACCCTCGAAGTTTCTCTTTCAGGAAACCTCGCGTCTTCAATTGGCCACTCTCCAAGCTTCAAACTTCTTCGCCGAAACACGTCGGCCTCACACGCGCAGCTGTTGCCACGCGTCTTCGCTCGATAGCGGTAAACACACGCTCTTGCCTGTAGCTCGAGCCTTCACCCCTCAGGTGGAAATCCTCTTCTTCTCCTGTTTGGTCCCTAAGGACAAAACCTTCGCCGACTACACGGCGGAACCCCTACGCGCTCTGGCGCTAACTTCCGTCTTCTCCTTCGAAGTTTCTCTTCCAGGAAACCTCACTTCTCCTGCCTTGTCCCTACGGACAAAACCTTCGCCGACTACACGGCGGGATACCCTACGCGCTCTGGCGCTAACTTCTGTCTTCTCCTGCTTTGTCGTTTCGGCTGCTCGTATAAATACCTTCCGCGCGAGATTCCAGAAGGTTCTCGTCATTTCGTCTTCGCGATACGCAGCGAAGGGTGGGGAGAGGGCGAGACGGCTGTAATGCCCTCCGCAATGGATGACTCAACCCGGCGTGACCACGCCTCTTTTGTTCTAGAAATTTCGCGGGCTTGCTCGGCCGCCGATGTGGGGTGAGGAGGTTCGTCGGCGAAGTTACGCTTCCGAGGGGAGAGCGCGCGGCCAGGGAGCCTTGGGTGTTTGTTCTCTTTTTTTTCTTTTGACCTCCCGGCGTCTCTCCCGCGCGTTATCCCAAGAATTTGGCGGCGTGCTCATTTTTAGCGCTTGTTCTGTGACATCCTCGCGCATGTGGAGTACATTTTACTCTAAATCGTCCACCACTTTTTCTTAACACACGTTCTCCCATTGTAGAGTACATAGTACTCTAAATCATTAACCACTGTTATAAACACAT
Organism: Rhipicephalus microplus; assembly: GCF_043290135.1. NCBI lineage: Eukaryota > Metazoa > Arthropoda > Arachnida > Ixodida > Ixodidae > Rhipicephalus > Rhipicephalus microplus. The sequence continues at coordinate 2,513,894 of NW_027464616.1, read as the reverse complement.
GTTCTCACCATAGTAGAGCACATAGGCTCACGGCATGGTCTTTTCCTCTCCCATAGTAAAAGACTAAGTACTGTAAATCGTTAACAACTATTTCTAAACACATAATGCTGTTGCCTCGGGACAGTGCACTGCTCATATATGCTCTTCGATAATTGAGTACGAAGTGCTAAAGATAGCTATTCACTTTTTCTAAACACACGGGTTTCTGTTTTTAAATGCGAAGCATTTCTTTGCGAGCTTTCGCGACCTTGAGCGTATCTATCTATCTATCTATCTATATTTATATCTATCTATCTATCTATCTATCTATCTATATCTATCTATCTATCTATCAAGCCGCCTACGACATTTAGCTCTCCTGGCCGTTTCGCTGATGGTATCAATACCAAATTCGGTATGGCATAATATGACTGTAGGACGAGCATAATTGACTAGTCATAACATGACTATCAAGATATGTATGTCATTATTTCATATTTTATGTTTCAAATTCTTGCTGCTTTTGCGGTGGTTTCGTGCACATGACATGTTGCGAGATTGGCGTGGTATGGCATGACTGCATAGCGAACACAAGTGATAGATCCTAACGTGGAAATCATGACATGCATGACATGTAAGTCATGATTCATGACTACCTGCCACACTTATGAGGCGCTTGTGGCTGTTTCACTAGCTTCACATGTACCAAATTTGGTATTAGGTGACGCGAACGAATGACATATGTAAATGACACGTCTAAACATGATATTCGTCACATGCGTTTCATGTAACAACAAGACTACATGCTACACTCATGATGCGCTCGCGGCCGTTTCACTAGCTTCACATATGTCAAATTCGGTATTACGCCACGTGAATGGATGCTGAAGGTATGTGACTGATGCAAACATGGTAATCATGAGATGCGTGTCATGTAAGAACGTGACTACACGTGCCACACTCAAGGCGTCAAAACACTTCGACGTGAACATTCGTTTCGTCGCGTCACGCTGGCGATGCCAAGCCAGGCGCCGATCTGTCTGGCGTGCCACAGGCGCAGGCGCATGCCGCGGTGCGTTGCTATGACGCATGCGCGTTTGAGCGCGCCCGGCGTCCTTCCTTCACGAAGCTAAGCAGACGCCGAGCTGTCTAGGTAACGTCGTCGGCGTGAATTCCAGCATGTCGCATTTCGAGACGGTTGTCGCCGAGCCTCACCGACAGACGCGGGTCATGCCTAGTGTCAGAAAAAAAAAGTGCTCGCGTTTCACATCTGAGGAAATATCGATGGGTAGTGCAGATACACCCCAAGGATCAGTGATACCACCTATTTTATTTAACCTACCCCAGTATTCTAGAACGTCCCTTCACTCAACGGTTCACCTTCACTTGAGAAAGCCGATGGAAGCGCCCTCTAGTCACGGCAAGTCACTGCATATCTGCGATAATGGGGTGCGATTCTCGAGCAATGCAGCGTCACTTTCAGCAGAGTAGCGGCGCAGTGCTCAACTCTGTCAAGTGAAGGGCGAAAGTCGAGTCGAGGAGCGTTTGTGAATACGGGGGTTAATCCTAACTGGCCTCCCGAGCAGATTAGAGAAAATGGAAGGTCTGCACCATACAATAACGGCAGTGATGGGTCAATTGAACAACGTTTACAAGAAGCGTTCGACGCCGTAGAGCAATACCTAGAAAGAACTGGTCTCACGTGCTCAGCCGAAAAATCTGAGCTGCTACTATATAGACCAACATTAAAAGGCCGTCTTCCCAAGCACCACAACGCACATACCTACACAAACATAAAACTTAAAACACAAGATGGACACACCATACCCATTGTCGACAAGATAAGGGTACTGGGGTTAATAATAGAAGCCAAAGGCACCAACGGGGAAACCTTACGCAATATCGAAGCGAAGGTTTATCAAACGATGCGCATAATCAAAAAAATTACGAAGAAGCATAGCGGCATTAAAGAGGCAAATGTCATAAGGCTAATCCACGCGTTTGTCATCAGCCACATTACGTGTGTTTCTGCATACCATAGAAGGTTTTCAGCAGAAAAAATGAAATTAAACACTCTCATAAGAATAATCTACAAACAAACGCTGGGGCTCATGCAAAGTACAAGTACACAGATGCTGTTAGAGCTAGGTTTACATAATACACTTGGGGAACTGATAGAGGCGCAACGTATTGCACAGTACTAGCACCTCTCTAAAACCAAGACTGGTAGATGCATCCTGGAAAAGTTAGGAGTCACTTACCACACACAATTTGCACCAAATGCGACATTCCTCGTGACGTACGGGCTAAGCTCACAGTGCCTCCGTTACCTAAAAACATGCATCCCGTGCACAACGCTGGTAGAAGGCTGAGCAGAGCCAAGACGATGACAAAGAGCTACGGAAACAACAAAGAAGCGGCCTTCGTAGATGCCGCTCGTTACAAACACAAAAGCTGCTTCGTCGCGGCTGTAGTAAACCACAAGAAACAATGCAGCACCAGTCTGACAATACACACAAGACGCGTTGAAACGGCGGAAAAGATAGCTATAGGTTTGGCCATATCACAAACTGACGCGTGTTATATAATGAGTGACTCACAAGCAGCTGTACGCAACTTTGCAAATGACAGAATCTCCCCTGAAGCACTGTGTATTCTTAGGACAGGCAAAACCAACCAAGACGACAGATGCGTTTGCATTCTCTGGTTCCCAGTTCACATAGCCGACACCACGGGAGATATCAACTCTTACGAGGTGACACACAACGTTGCCCGAGGACTCACTTTCCGGGCTACGCCTAATGTTGATCCCTCGTCAGAATTTCCAACTGTGTGTGAGGTGGAGGACCAAATCACAACATTCAATGAAATTACGAAACAATATAAATTACAGAGGCGTGTTTACCCCCTCCTCATCATAAACTCAACAGGGCACAGTCTGTTCAATGGCGACAATTACAAACCAGATCCTATAGGAATCCAGCACTATATACTGCATGCTATGTATCCAGAGATCTATGCGACCGCTCAATGCAAATATTGTCAGGCACGAGCTTCCTTAGAACATATACTATGGGAATGCCTGGGATTAAAACACAGTAATGAGAACGCGGCCTCCACCGACAGCCTCCGCGTGCGTTGGCTGGCCGTGCTGCTCAGTTCAGCCCTGGACGATCAGCTATGGGCAATCCAGCGGGCCGAGGAATGATATTCGTGTCGTGTAAAACATTACTACATGCTACGCTTATAGCGTGCTCGTGGCCGTTTCGCTAGCTGCACATATACTAAATTCGATATCAGGTAACGTGAATACATTAAGAAGGTAAATGACACGTGCAAACGTGATAATCATGACATGAAAGTCACGTATGGCATCATTTACTTCTGCCTCATATTGTTGTGCTGATTTTAAAGTTACATATCAAGCTTCCTAATTCGTGCTTGGCATATCAGCGATTCCCACTGCACGTGGGATCTGCCAATTTTTCATAGTAGAGCACCGAGTAATCTGAATTGTTAAACACTTTTTCTGATCGCATGATTATCTTGAAAGTTTGATTTGTCGTTCTTCAACGTGTCGAGCACTATTCCCTCTTCCAAATGAGTGCTCACCACCTATCGGCTGCGCCTGGAAATGGCGTTAACAGGATCGGCCTTCAAAGGACCACACATACACTCCTTGCGGTGCATCAGCGCATGAAATTGTCACGGCGCGCCATTACTTCTCCCTATAAACAGGGAGGGCACGATAACATGAAACCCGCGAGGTGGTGGAGGGGCACAGATGCCAACACATAGAGGCATTTTATCCCTAGATATACTCTAAAAAATCTCTATATTGCAAGAAAATATTCTAGATAGTTTAGATGTCATCATTCACAGTAATTGACTCTTAAAAAAGTATTAGGATAGTCAGCTTTGTATGCAAGTTCTTCTGAACCACCTTAAAAGTAAAAATCATCATTAACCATATTAAGGTACTTTTCCTACACGTTCTCTGGAGTTGCATGTAAAGTCCTTGCAAATGGCACCTGTTGCCAACAAGACGGATTTACACGTCGAATTCCCTTTGCAGACGCATTGAAGACATAAATGTGAACCTTCCGTCAACAGCAGGTCCGTCACGCCTTTCTCATACTTGCAGCTTGACAGCTGATTCTCTATTCTCAATTTCCTACATGTGCAATCACTGTTCCAACAGTTTCAGAAGATGTAAATGGGCGCTCTATTACTGGCTGATAGCTATACGCCTTTCCTCTGAACTTTCGATCAGCTCCACGTTTGACCAAATCTATACACGTGTTCATGTAAAGGGCATGGAAAGACTTAAACACCCGTACAGACTCCTCCACCACACCGTTTGTGGAATATTGAACCCGCAACACCTTACCAAATCTTCAGTCTTATTTTGTTCTGTTCTTATATAAGATTCCTTATAGAAGAAGACATTTACATTGCTCTGCTAAGTCACGCAGTGACTGTAATCTTGACCATGTTCATGTGCTCTTGACCGTCTTTACGTGCTACGAATCTTGACCGTGTTGACCGTGTTTATGTGGGAGGCAAAGTTTATTTTTGTTTCACAGAGCAGAAATCACCAAGGGAGCTCATAATAGACGCGTGTTGAACTTTTATGACTACATAGCTTGTCTGCAATATTCAGACTATAACAATCTCGCATCACAAAACTGCTATCCCCTTCACATGATTCATTGGTACACTAAGGCTGTACTAAATAAACAAAACGTGATATAGACAAAATTATTGTTTCTTCGCAGCCTTTCTAGTTGGAAGAGATTGGTCACTCAGTAATGCCTGTAATCAGGCCGCGAAATGTCACTTTACCACTGGCTTGTAAAAATTCCTAGATTCAACAAGAAAGACTCCATATTCCTAATTGAGGTGGAACATCTCTAGATCTAGGGATAAATCTTTGAAATAGCCAAAATTATCATTTTTTACAGTCTTTCTAGTTGAAAGAGAGTGCTCACTTAGTAATGCTTTTAATCACTGCAGCGAAAAGTCAAATTACCACAGCCTTAGAAAAATCCCTATATTCAACAAAATAGACGCCAGATCCCTAAATGAGGTGGAAAATCTCTAGATCTAGGGATAAATCCTCATGGTTGGCATCACGGCGGAGGTGATAAGCAATAGAAATTAGACTGCGGGTGTCCGCAGAACTAATGTGCATTACATGTGCCTGTGTGCCTCGAGTTGTCGATAAACTCGCTTTCACGTTCTAATTGGTAGCTTCCTGGTTGGCTCAATTCGTACAGCGACCACCCCGGAAAGACGTTGGTCCCGGTTCGATCCTCGGACCAGGACAATCTTTTATGCAACTAAGAAGCCTTTGTTTCTGAGAAATCCGTACGGATTTCCCTTGTGGCTTCGAGCCACAAACCAGTGGCTGTCTTCTTTCCCTTTCTCAATCTTGCGGACCTCCACAGAGCTCATTTGCACTACAGCCTTTAGTGTTTAGCTCACGGATGGGCAAAGCTACAGTACGACGACAATGATGCTGTAGTCTTTGAATATAACGGGCTCTTTGCGAGACCTAAATCACAGGAATGATCTCATATTATCGTCTTCAGCTTAAGAGTACACTTTTTACTCGTTTGTAGGGATTTGATATATATATATATATATATATATATATATATATATATATATATATATATATATATACATATATATTTATATATATATATAAATTTATATATATATATATATATATATATATATATATTGTAACAGACTAGAAAAGGGTAGAGAAGAGAAGCAGAGGGGGGGAGGTCCGTAGCTATTGCTGCTATCGAGTTGCATGAGGCTTCATCAAAGAGAGCTATCTTCATCCCGCGAGGAAGCACAACCGGCGTGGCCGAACAGTTCAGCGCCCACAATGTTGCTACTCCTTTCGTCATGCACACAACAGAACAAGGCACAAGTATGTCCTTCTTAAAACAGTTCTTGCGCAGAGGCCCCACTACGAGGTCAACATAAGCATCATCAACCACTGCGGAAGAGACTCTAACGGGTGTCAGGCACCAAGATGGTGCTATCACTTCATCAATCACACTAAGTGTGTTCCTCTCTTCGCCACGGTAGTCTTCTTCGGAAAGCGACGGTAGAAACAAATTGTTTAGTGATATTTCCCCACTACCACAGTCAACGGAAGCACTGCATTGCTCCAGGAAATCGATACCATGAATGACATCGTGCGAACAACGAGATAGAACCAGAAGTTCCGATACAAATACTTTTCCAGCCAATGAACACTGACAGCACATACACCAAGAGTATTAGGCCGCTCGCCGCCTACACCACAAAAGGGGATTGTATCGTCCCATGAAAACGCAACTTTGCGACCTAAGCGGTTTCTGAAGGCGAGGCTCATCACAGACACAGTCGCCCCAGTGTCAACTAATGCCATCGTCGGTATTCCATCAATCAACACATTCACTTTGTTTTTGATCATAACAATAGGCAGAGGTATATCTTGAAAAGACCGTCCGGCGACCTCACTTCCATTGACCGCGGATGCTAGTTTCCAGGCGGCGGAGAAGAACTACACAGAGGAGACGGCAAGCGACGAGAACGATTGCATGGTGGTGTCAAACTCAGCTCGGATGCTGGCAAATCACTGCGTCTGGTGTCGTGCAAAAAACGGTCCCTTGGAAACAAGTCGGTTGTCCGCAGGTCATATGAAGCACCGGGTCTTAGTGGCGAAGACATGGCTGGTGTCCTTCGTGATTGGCGGCGTTGTTGGCGGCAATACCGAGCAATATGCCCAGTGAAACCACAGTTGTAGCACACGGGAGGGTCACGGTTTATACTGTATTCATCGGAACGAATCCTGGGCCGCTGCTGTCGGCGAGGAAGTTCGTTATCAGGCGAAGAACGGGTTGCTGCCATTCTCTGTAATCCACTGTATTCGCCGTAAGTCGCATCTTGGGGGTAAGGTCGGTACTGTCCTTGCCGCAGCGGGACGTAGTCCGGCTGAGAACCCTGAGTATAAGAATGTGGCTGTGCTCGTCGTGATCGCGCGTCATAGACAGGGCTTTTATCGTATAGACGTAGCTGATACTGTGGTGTGGCATCAGAATCCTCAAAGTCCTCCGCCACTCGGTGCGAGGAGAATGAAGCAACGTTTCGCTCGAACTCTGGTGGCTGATAGGGAGGATGAGTGCTTGTGCGGTTTGCCACTTGCGCGTGCAGGCCGAGTTCTTCACGTACGATCTGCCGGATTGTTGTTGCAAGATCAAGCGCCTGGTTGCTGTCTATGCTCGCGATGGTCGTCACATTGGGCAGCCTGCCGAACTTTGGCGTGATGCGCCTCATCTTAAGTTGTTTAAAATTGCGGCAATGACGGATGACATCGGTGACAGATGTCAAGGTGTCCTTCGCGATGAGGAAACCGTAAACAACCTCGGCGATTCCTTTTAGAATGTGCCCGACTTTGTCTTCCTCAGACATTCCGGAGTCAATGGTCCTACATAGCTTTATGACTTCCTCAATGTAGGTCGTGCAAGTTTCACCTGGCTTTTGAGCGCGTTGAATTAGCGTCTGTTCTGCTCTTTTCTTTATCGTTGTTTGGTCGCCGAAACGCTCTTTGATTTCAGAAACAAATCTGTCCCACGTCGTTAGCGTTTCCTCCCAATTCTCGTACCACATTAATGCAGTATCGGTCAGAAAGAACACGACGTACAAAAGCTGCGAAGCGGCATCCCATTTGTTAGCGGCGCTCACCCGTTTGTAATGAATGAGCCAAGCCTCGACGTCTTCCTCTGGTCTGCCGGCAAAGGGACGAGCATCTCTCAGTTGTGGAGCCGAACTGGTCGGCGCAGAAGTCGAGAGGGGTCGGTGTTCATTTGCGTTGTGGGACATGTCCATCCCAGATGGATTCGGTGGAAGTCCAGCAATGCGACGGCTCCGTCGAAGAATTTGCGGTTCACCTTCCATCTTCGGGTGTCGATTACCCAGCACGTCCACCACAACTGTAACAGCGAGCTGTTATAAGATGGTTTTATTTACAGGAGGTGAACGATTGCAGCACACTGCGATCGTGCCAAGGCTCTTCGTCTTCCTCTGCTTCTCTTCTCTACCCTGTTCTAGTCTGTTACAGTATATATATATATATATATATATATATATATATATATATATATATATATATATATATATATATATATATAAGGGAAAGAAGTGTATACCTAAGGGCTCGTTTTTCCGTGTTTTTAACACAATAATAATGAGATATAACAGACAGTAATGCCAAGGAATGTACAGGGGAAGTTATTAACATTAATGGAATGTAAATAAGAAGAAAGAAAAGTGGATGAAAAAATTACCAACTGTATATATATATATATATAATATATATATATATATATATATATATATATATATATATATATATATATATATATATATATATATATATATATATATATTGTGTCAAGACGAAGAAAGACGCTGGAGCTGGGGCGCGTGGGCAGCGAAGACAGAATAGAACAGCTTGCCCGACGAACGGGTGTTGTGTCTGTCTCGCTTATTACAATGGCGCAGTCGACGAAGAAGTCTTACGTCCCGGCTTCGTCATCCAGGACAACCGCGATAAGCGCCGCTTGAGGACGGCGTCAAGACCTCCTCGGCGGCTGCAGTACACATTACCGGTACCATTTCAAAAGGGACGCCGTCCACGCGTCCTTGGCTATGGATTCTGCCGTGAGCGCAAGCCGACAAGTTAACCCTCTGCGGGAAGGAACCGGTACGTGTCTGCGTGGTTCGTCGGCCGTGCGGGCTTCTCCATCCCGGAACGCCGTTCACGCTTCTTTGGCGATGGAGTCAACAACCAGGCCGCCGATTCAGCTGCCCATCGGACCATCAGTGGACGGTGTCCATGCCTCCTCTGTGATACCAGGGCATCACCCAATAGACACTATGCTACCACTTCGCGTCCGCAATGCGCACGGGCTCCTGTCCTTTGGGAATGCTGTTCAAGCTTCCCATGGCCTGCATTCCCTGTCCGGTATTCTTCCAACACATGAGCCGCCAAGAAACACTGTTCATGCTTCCTTGGACGTGCGTGTCACTACCGTGAGTACTACTAGAACCACGTACTTCACGGACGCGAACCAAAGCGGCTCAGAAGCCTCGTGCGACAGTGCCGTGCAGCTGCGACGTACCATCGCGCTGCTCCGCGCCGAGACTAACAAACTGACAGCGTTGATCGCCGAGCGAGCTCCTACAATGTTGCCAGCATTGTCTGACATTAACGCAGTGTTGAATGTAGCTGCTTCATACGACCTTGAGGCAAGCACACCGGAGCAACACAGGGAGCTTCGGTCTTCTCTGATCGAGCTCTCACACCAGCTCGACTGCTTCGCGTCGGTGATCTCTGCGTTGTCACCTGCCACCTCACAATCACCAGCCGTCTGCAAACTACCAGAATTCCACGGTGTCCGGAACGACGCCAACAGCTGGGTGGCAACCGTCAAAGCGATAGCAATGCGAGAGGCCTGGACGGAATCTTAGAAATGTACCGTGGCTGTAGACCGTCTTCGGAAAGGTGCAGCGGCGTGGCACCGGTATGAAGGCTTCAAGCAGCAGTCCTGGGTGGAGTGGAGCTCCAAGCTCATAGCTGCCTTCTGCCGGACCATAGCCTCCTTTATTTTCTGTGCCTGCGCTTTGCCGCCGGGATCAAAGGGAGCCGACCGTCAGGCTGAGTTCCCGCAATAACCACCAGGCGGCGCTGCCTTCCCAGAACCGGCAGAGCCTGTTCACTGACTCCGGTGCTACAGCCGGCACTGACGGGTGGGTCCTTCGTTGCGCGTTTGTAAGCGCGGCAAGCTTAAAAACAAAAGTGTGATACCACTCCCGTGTGCCAACTAAATATTTAGGACAGAACATAAGCAAGACAGAAAGAATAAGTACGCAAGATAGCACATTGAACAGAACACCATACCTTCAAGGAAACGGTGGAGAAACTTGTTTATTGCGTATTAATTCATTCGCAACCTGCGGAAACGAACAAGAGGGCGTCGATCGAAACGTTCCTCACACGCACACAGTCTGACGAGCTTTAGTACCCTCGTTGACACTGTTCACAAGCAGCAATCACAATTTTAGCACTTTAGCAATTTTTTGTCGAAGGCTGCAAGTAGCGCGGATATTCTTCGAATACGCTAGACACCACACCTTGCATAAGCCTTCGTGTTTTACATCCTTGCTTAAAATCAGAAGCAGCGAAATGACGACTGCACACGGTTGAGTAGCAGGAAGTGGTGTTCGGCGTCCAATTGTCTCGTGAAATGACTTTTATCCACTTTTGCCGCAACTCCTCGTCGCTTGGAATTTCGTGGAATGAAATTCCTACTTCCTTCTTTTTGCTTGAAGACTTGCAACCGGGCACGCAACAGTACGCCATCCCACCTGACGCGGGTCATCACAGCCGAATGAACCACGGAGACTTGTGTGCGTAGGCCGCTGCACGAGACAGAAACGAGAGAAACTGCAAACTAACATTCCTGATTACTTAGCGAAATTCGCTGATAGATGCGCGGAAAAGCCTCACGAGAAAGAAGCGCGAAAAATGATAGCAAAGCATGAAACCGGCCCTGCAAACACGAGGTGCAAACGACGTTGTTTGTTTACACGCACTCACTTATTGCCGCGTGTCATCTGTTCACGCAACACAATGAAGAAACAGGTAAATATCATACTTGCTGAAAGTACTACGCTGCGAAGATAGGTGCGCGGAAAAGTATTGCCAGAAAGAAGCGCGAAAAATGATAGCCGCGCTTGACAACGGCCGTGCAAACGCGGGGTACAAACGACGTTGTTTGTTTATACGCACTCAGTTAATGCCGCGTGTCATCTGCTCACGCAACACAATTAAGCAACAGTTACAATTATACTTGCTGAAAGTACTACGTACCGTTTTGACCGTTTTGGTCGTAAATAATTGGTGTTGCAAACGTATGCGACACGAACAAAGGTTTCCTGGAGATGCGTCGCCGCGGCTCAATGCGCCGACTCGATTCTGGGGTGCGAGCGCCCCTGGCGGACAGCAGACGCAAAAAGAGAGGAGGATGCGGGATGCGGCCGAACGGGCCCGGTGGACTGACTGCGTGGGCACAGAAAATAAAGGAGGCTATGGCCGGACACTCTCCAATCTCCCTTCAACCACCCAGTCCAACCTGACCGGTACCGAGGATGGAGTTCAAGAAGGGTTTTATCTCAAGGCTCCAACTGAGCACTCCAGTTCTCCACACGAGCTTTCAGACTCGTCGCTGGTACCGAACCCAAATTCATGTCAGCCATCGGCCACCCAGTACTCTTTCGTGGGGGGAGATACAGAAGGGCACGGGGTAGCTGGACTCTTCGTCAACGCGCCCATTACCATATATTGAGCTCAAGTGGGGCGGCAGCTCACTCATCGCAGTCCTCCAGTCTGACAACAGGCAACAAGACCACCCTCGAGCCTCAGCAATTGGCCTTGCGGCCTTTGAACCCGACACCTCCTGGGCACGTGGAGTCGTTCACCCCTGTCCTGCCGGATGGGTCACGACATGACACACCCTACCTGTCTACGATACCAACAGTTCCCAGTGATACCAGCGAGGAGAGCAGACTCAGCGATCAGGCGGTGGGGGATTTGCTTACTACGCGGCAGTCATTGGCCGAGTGTGAGAGTGTTTCACTCAATCAATCCATGTCTGCCCAAGACAGATTAATGGACTACATGCCTGTTTTATCCGTACCTGCCCACCACGCTTTGGCCGATGGTAGTGATGCGCCGCAAGCAGGCGAAGTCAACATCAGCACTTCCGGCCTCCCGGCGTACAGCCCTACTTGGGATTATGGGCAATGCAATATGACTTTGAGACCATCTGAATGCCGTGCGGATCACCAGGAGGCAGTGTGCGTTGAGGAGTAATTGGAGATAGAACGGCCAGCTGGTGACCAGCTCGCACAGAGCAGCGAGGTGAGGCCTTCGTACGCACCTGGTGTCTGCAGCATGATGTGCAGTTATGGTGGCGTTAACTTGTATGGACACCGCGGTACAGAACAACCAAGGAGCATCTTGATTCCTTGTGGCCGCAGAACAAGAAGAGCCAAAGATGGCAGCACAGAGGCTCCTGAGGCACAGAAACACCAAGTGCGTACGAAGGCCTCACCTCGCTGCTCTGTGCGTGCTGGTCACCGGCTGGCCGTTTTATCTCCGATTCCTCCTCAACGCACACTGCCTCCTGGTGATCCGCACGGCATTCAGATGGTCTCAAAGTCATGATGGCCTGGAATTGCAGCCTGTCCAGAACGCCGACGGGAATGAAGACCAGTGCCCCAAACTGCGCCAACTGAATTGCCTGTTCCTGTGGCCGCCTCGAGACAGCTAGGGTCACCCACCAGAGTGTTTGACAGCCCCACAAAGCAAGCCATGGCGTCCACGAGAGGGACCCCACAGACACAGCCAATACCGCCCGCCAGAGACGGTATTGGCAACTCAGGGCTCCAGGCCTGTGGGCTGAAGACGACCATTGCGAAACTCTCAATAGCGTCCACTAGAGACATCATCGCCTTACTTTCAACGCAAGACGCACCATACCATGAGCAGCCTATGCGAGGCAGCCAATGCCGCCCACCAGAATACACACTGACAGATCATCCAGCAGAGGCGCACTGTGGCGTAGACCAACCGGTTCGAGGCAGCGAGTGTGTACAACAGAAACGCTTCCCCCAGACCGTCACTCCATCTTGCATTGTGGTTCGGGACGACCACCACGATGCAGTTAAGCCCAGCCAGCAGAAACTTTGCCGCCAGATCCGCGCACGCGCAGTCATGGCCGAGTGTCAAGATGAAGAAAGACGCTGGGGCTCGGGCGCGTAGGCAGCTAAGGGAAGGTAGATGAAGGAGAAGACAGAATAGAACAGCTTACCTGACGAACGGTTGTTGTGTCTGTCTCGCTTATTACAATATATATATTCCTTCAATCGAAGTACTGGTTGCCGGTTAGATTATTTTGTTTCCACCGATTCACAGGGTGTTGCGGTTCGTTACGTAGCTTAGTAAGCAGGGAGTCATGCAATGAACGAAGTAAAGGTTTGGTAGCGGTCACAGCCGTTCCAGTGCCCTGTACATCGACTGCACAAAAAGTGCACGTAAAATACAAGTTTAAGCAGTGTGATCGACTCGACAATGGAGATCGAGTCCTGTAACTAGGAAGGCTGATAGAGGCACGGGCGTGACTTCAAGCGAAACGAATGGCGCGGCCTTTTCTTTTTTTGGAACTTTCGGGACATGTCTGTGGTGGCCCTTTCGACTGATCGATACAAGCGGAGTCTTCCAAAACTTTCTTCAGCCCCCCCTCCCCCCCAAAAAGAGATAATAGGACAAAGTGTACCCGTAGAAACGAAGTAATTGAAGGGAAAAGGTAAGCTCCACACCCCTTCTAGTCTAACACAGAATAACATTCGAGAATCTTGTCAAACCTTTTGTTCTTCTTTAGTGACACAAATGTCATCCTTCCAACATTGTGCATGTACCGATAAGCTTGCTTGAAAAACCACGTCTCAAGGAATCACAGGGTTCAGTTTTGCATATAACCACAAGAATATAGAGGGAATGGGGCAGCTTTCAAGTACCATACATTTGAGTAAGTTTCTTTGTTCACCACCATTCTGTTGCAATGCAATTTATTCATCACAAAACTTTCGCTTCCTTCATCGACGATGGCTTATAGCAACTATGGTGCTTCGATGCTACCCAGAAAGGCTTAGTTCTGGCGATGTGCAAATATTCAAAATTTTGGATATTGAACCAAATCACTTTCATTTACTCGAATCAAATATCGCCTGCTCGAACTACCCCATATTGTTGCACACTTTCTTCGAATAAGCAGCACCCTCGGGAAAAACCCGAAAGAACGTGGAGGCCATTAGATGAGCGAAGAATATGTTTTGTTCTTTTAATTATTAAACGACAGATACGCATGCAGGTCAAGCTCTTATGGGACTATCGAAGCCTTAATTATTGCTGGACTAAGGAATATAAAGGGCCGTAAAACCTGCATGTGTTATTATATTGTAGTTGACATTAAAATACTATGAATCATAGTGACATATTCGAGCATCCTTTTCGCGATGCGAGTTGTATTTATATTTTTCAGTCGTGTTTGAAAGGCACAAAAAGCCGGTATGCCATGCATTCTAGCGTACTAGCCTTCAGGTTTGGTTATGCAGTCGTCCTTTTGCATAAAATGGTCCTATGATTTCATGCGCACCATAATTATTCAATAAATCAAGAATACACATAGCATTATCCAACACCGTTCTATTCTGTGCTTGCCCCGTCATGCTGGTCTGAGGTATCCGGCTGCTGACCCGCGGGTCGCGGGATCGAATCACGGCTGCGGCGGCTGCATTTTAAGTGGAGGTGAAAATGCTGTAGGCCCGTGTGCTCAGATTTAGGTGCCCGTTCAAGAACCCCTGGTGGTCGAAAATACCGGAGCCCTGCACTACGGCGTCTCTCATAATCGTATCGTGGTTTTTGGACGTTAAATCCCACATATCAATCAATCTATTTTGTGCTCCATACGACTTAAAAAGCAGTCGTATGTTCAGAGGTGGTCCTGCCTTAATGGCAACTAGTGGAATATGTCGAACCGCAGTGAGTGCGCAGCAAACTTCTGCGCAAGAAATCGAACCGCCCTCGCTCTTTCTTCCCACTTTTTTGCAGGAGGTGAAGCGTATAGACTGTTTTACGGGGAGGGCCCGAGTGCTACCACATTGGGCTGTTATACTTTGTGTTTTGCATCCTAAACAACTACACAAACAGTGTTAGAGTAGGAGCATACGCATGGAAACGGGTGGGTTGGCGGGTACAATTTTTCATGGTCTTATTGATGTACGTTGCGATGCACAAGAACAACAAAACATCTTCTCAAGAGCCCATGTCAAGAAAGCGGTGCCCAGATGCCTTACAAAAAATAGTGTATAAGGCTTCATAGTAGTTGCAAATGGAAACATTTAGGATGGAAATGTTTAATGGGTTCACCACGTAAGTATTCCGTGTATAAACACCACACCCGTTAGAGAGAGAGAAGGAACGTAGGAAAGGTAGGGAGGTAAACTAGACTATGCGTCCAGTTTGCTACCCTACACATGGGGAGGAAAGAGGGGAGTAAAAAAAGAGAGAGAAGGATAGACACATGTCACATCACACACACAATGCCGAGTTTCACAGGCGGTCCCTCAATGAAGTTGCTGTCAAGTACCTCAGGAGGGCTCGTGTGGCTTTCTGTGCTGATGTGCTGCGTGACCAGGCTCCTAAGATCTTTGCTTCATTAAATGGCCGGTCATCGAGTCTATTCAAGACACACTGGAGAGTCTGGCGATCTTCATCAAATTGGGCACAGTGGCACAAGAGATGTTCAATAGTCTCTATACAGATGCAGCTTTCACACATGGATGAATCTGCCATGCCAATGTGATGGCTGAATGACTTAGTAACCGCTACCCCAGTCCACAGCCGGCACAGCATTGTAGCGTCGCGTAGAGAAATGGATGGCAGTTGTTTTTAAAGTAATGACTTAAGATTCTTAGGGCGATGATTGGAGTTAAGTGAAGAATTCCAGTCCGCAAGCGTGGCGTTGGGCGCAGTGTGAGGAAGTTCTCTAGCTGCGTCTACTCTTGACAAGGGTATTAAAAGGGCGGGCGCTCCATCGTGGGCACATCGGGCAGCGTCGTCGGTGAGGTGGTTACCACTGATGCCACAGGGGCCCGGCAACCATTGTAAAACAATGTCGTGTCCTTGATCAGCGGCGCGATGACAAATTTAATTAATACGATACACCATCTGGTGGTAGTTTCCACGTCGTAGACTTCGCACGCATTGAAGGGCTGCCTTGGAGTCGCAGAAAATGGCCCATCTGCTAGGGGATTCTTGCGTAACAAACTCCACAGCGGCTCGAAGAGCGGCGAGCTCGGATCCCGTAGATGTCGTTACGTGTGATGTCTTGAATTTGACGGTGATTGATCGAGATGGTATGACAAAGGCACCTGTCGAACTTCCCGAGACCGAACCGTCCGTGTAAACATGAATTCGGTTAGCATACGACAAATGCAAAAGGTCCAGTGAGATCTATTTGAGGGCTGCAGATGACTGGCTTGCCTTTTTGATATCCCCGGCACTTCAAGGTGCACAGTCGGTCTTTCCATGCACCACTCTGGAGATAGTGGTATGGTTGCGGGCGAAAATCTCCACGAGATGGAATTCTGGTTAGCCGCAACAACTTTGAAAAACGCTGCCTTTGGTCTTTCTAGCGGCAAGCTAGCAAGGTGGTGGTTAGGCACTCTGGATATATTACGGATATGTGTCCGGAGTGTGTCGACAGTTATATATGTCGTGATCGGATGGTCTTTAGCAATACCAATTGTTGCTAACGTATTAGCGCACCGAAGTAGCCCCAAGCATGTGCGGAGGGCTTGGTCTTGAACGCTTTGCAGGACCCTGATGTTAGTTTTTCCAGCGTTGGAAAGCACGGGCGTGCTATACCGCAAATATCCCAAGAAGAGCGCTCTGTACAGCTGAAGCATAGATAACACTGATGTGCCCCACGTTTTACCAGCGAGAAATCTCATCACGTGTGTGATAAAGCTGAGCCTCTTCTTCAAGTGTGAGATGTGAGCACTCCACGAGAGATCTCTGTCGATAATGACGCCCAGAAATCGGTGACGTCTCGTATACGAAAGGTTCGCGTTGTCGATGGAAACAGGATAATAGATCATGGGCTTGTGGGTAAAAGGGACTAAGGCACACTTCTCGGTGGAAATTTTTGAGGCCTCGAGCATGGAGGTACGTCGACGTTATCCTCGCTGCTTTTCGAAGCCGTGCGCGTGCCTGGGGTCGTGTCACTGCTGAAGCCCAGATACATATATCATCAGCGTATGTAGAGAGATTGACTGATCGAGGTAGACTTTGTACAAGGCCAATGATCTTGAGGTTAAACAGCGTAGGGCTGAGAACCCCGCCTTGTGGAACGCCACGAGCGGTGTAATGATCAACGGTGCGGCCTTCCGCAGCAAGCACGAAGAAGAATCTCCTCTGTAGGTAGCTCCGAATCCATCGAAACATTTCTCGACTTATTTCAATGTTCGCCAAAGCATCTAGGATGGCATCGTGCGTTACGTTGTCGTATGTACCTTTCACATCGAGGAACATTGCAACCGAGATGCGCTTGAGGTATTTCTGTTGTTGCACAGGGGTTACGAGGTCGATGACATTATCAATAGAAGAGCGGCCTCTTCAAAAACCAGCCATGGCCTCTGAGTATATATTGTTACGTGATATTATAGCGTTCAAGGTACCACTCGAGGCGTGTCAGAACCATTCTTTCCATTATTTTCCCCACGCAGCTGGATAGCGCAAAGAGTCGATATGCTGCCAGATCAAGCGGCGACTTTCCAGGTTTGAGGATTGGTACCAAGCGGCTGGATTTCCACCTTTCTGGAACGACGCCATAGTTCCATGACTGGTTGTAGCATTTTAGTAGCTGGTCTCGGCCGCGTCTTCCAAGATGGCATAAAGCAGAGTATGTAATACTGTCCGGCCCAGGTGACGATGCACGTCTGCAGGTGGCTAGAGCTGCATCCAGTTCCTCGAGTGAGAAAAGCATATTCAATTCAGAAACTCGTGCTAAAAGAACGTCCCCGGGAACTTCGTCACTCTTGGTAACCACAATGTCCGCAATTCTCACGCAGAAATCTTCAGCAACGTCAACCTGCAGGCGGCCTTGATGGAGAGCCAATGTGCTGATTGGACGTTGTTGTGGAGTCGAGCCAAGTACACGCACCGTCCTCCATATATGAGACATAGGCTTGCGAGGATCGAGTGATTCACAGGACTTCTTCCACCGTCGGTCCTCCAGCTTGTCCAGTCGATGTTGGATTTTATTTTGTAGACGTCGAGCATCTCTCAAGTCATGAACCGAATTAGTGCGCCTCTACCTCCTCTCCGCCCGCCTACGAATCGTTCGTAGTCGTTCAAGTTCTATATTCAATTCTGAATGCTTTGATGTGTATTTAAAGGCGCACGTAAGCTCTTCCATCACATTTTTCATTACCTACTCGAGACCGCACGCGATATCATCGCATGCTTCTTCCACCTTTGTCTTGTACATTGTCCAATTAACTCTTCTGTTAGTTGATGAGGAGGAAGTTGCAAAACCAGTGACCTTCAGATACGTTAGAATATGATCACTACCGTGAGTCTCAATATCAGCGAACCATCGCATTTGTTGGGTGAATCGCCGTGACACCAATTCAAGATCCAAGCAACTGCTATATCTCGAACCACGCAAATACGTTGGACTGCCGTCATTCATAACGTTAAGTTCGTGGCGTGAGGCGAATTCAGCAATTTTCCGGCCTCTGGAATCAATCTTTGTGCTTCCCCAAAGCAAGTGAAGAGCATTGAAATCACCAATAACAATCCAAGGTCCAGCTGTAGCGGTCAAGATGTCATGTTGTCTCACCATCGAACTGACCAGATGGTGAGATGTATGCGCCGATAAGCGTGAAGGCTACCTTCTTCTTTGTAAGTCGGAGGCATACGTATTGATTTCCGTTATGGGGTTGCAACAAATGTGGAATGTAGGTTAAGCCTGTGTGGATATATAGAATCACTTTGCTGGGCTCACCACAAGTCGATGAAGTGAAAGCTTCATAGCCAGAAAGCTTTATCGCTTTTGACAAATTTCGTTCACATATTACTAATATAGGAAATCTGTTGCGGAAAACGTACTGTCGAAAACATCAGATCCGTGTTTAAGTCCTCTGTCATTCCACTGTAAAACTATCGCACTACGTACATCGTCTCGGAATGAAGGCAGTGAAAGAGCCATTTTGTCTATGCGAAGTTGGCAAGCAGTGGACTCAGGGCATCCAATACTTGCACTGCGCATCGTGCTGTAGGCATGTTTGTGTTGCTTATAAGCGTGCAAATGGCATTGATTAGAGACTTGATGATCGTCAAAATTTCACGGTCACGCTCTGTTGCCTCATCTTGGCAAGATGCAGAAAGTGGGGCTACCGGTGCACGTCCCAGTTTTTCTGCAGGCGTTTTCCTTCGAAAAGATGGCCATGCTTCTTCTAGAGCCTCCTTTTCAGGGGCAGCATTCTCACTGCACGTTTTCCTTCTGTCCGGCGGTGGTGGTGAGGCAGATTCAACAAAAGGAGGCTATACAGAAGGCTTGATACTGTGGGCAGGCTTTCTAGATGAGCGTCTGCGACGAGAACGATGTCGCCTGAAGACAGCAACTGCTTCTCGGTGAGTCGAACGGTCCCTCACCATTTTCTTCAAAACCGAAATCTCCTGCCTTATTTTCGGACACTCTTTTGATGTAGCGTCGTGGGGCCCTTGGCAATTCGGGCCATTATAGAAATTAGCCTTACAGTTGTCGGCAGAGTGTGGTGCACCACAACGAGAACATGTAGTATTTCCACAGACAGCGCTCACGTGACCAAATTTCTGACATTTTCGGCATTGAAGCGGCTTAGGGACAAATGGCCGCACAGCATGTCGGAAATGACCCTTCTTAACATGTGTCGGCAGCCAATCACTCTTAAGGTCTATCTTCACACATCTCGACTTTCCTAGACGGCACACCTGTAGTATTTGGGGCCCATCATTAGCAGGCTTAATAAGAATCGGCAGATCTTCGAGATGGTCACATCGATGTCATATATACCGCCTGTAGTTGCCTGATTTCCTAGCGGAATGATAGTGTGAACATTCATGCCGCCAAGGACAGTGACTTTGCTCAGTGAATCTAACGCTGACGCTTGAGCGACGTCCACTGCTACAACATTTTTTTCGGGGATTTACTCTGATATCCTTAATACTGTTCGGCAACAGTGCCTCGAGCTCTGAAGATACAGCTTGCCTGTTCAGTAGTCTCATGTTGATGGATGGTTGCGTAGGCAAGAATTGGACGGTGTACGTCGGCAGGCTTTGCGGGGCCCTCACAGCAGATGCGTCCATGGATGCCCTGAGCATCCTCCGCTTTGCTTTCTGGCTCATGACGGTCACATATTCGTCATCGGAGCTGCGCTCTCCGTAGTGTCAATGAGGGTAGCCTCGCTGTCACTAGAAAGGCAGTTTCGCTTCCTTGAGGCTGCCGGTGCTGTCGCCGGCAAATCGGGTGGGCGTGCAGAGGAGAACACTTCCATCGCCGCCGAAAAGGGAACTATGTTTCCCGTATAACTGCTAAAATAAGTGAAAAGTCTGAAGATGAACGGCAAACACTCAGCTACAGCAACACTTCGTCTTCTTCTTCGGCTTTTCGTTGTGCTAAAGGGAATAGGCGCCAGGAAAACTCTTTGCCGGTTTCTCTAAACTCCAGTATCAATGCGATGTGTCGTTAGCTTCGTTATCGTTATCATGAGAATTATTATATTTATCCATGAAGTATTAGCTAACATTTGGGTCTGAGTGTTACCTCAAGGCGGGTGACAAAGTGACTCCTTTGAATCACAAAGGAGCGCAAAGAAAGAGCAAGGAGACACACACCACCCTACATTTCTAACAAATGGTTTATTATCGGGCACCACGTACTTCTTATGCACATTTTGTTGCACACAGCTGCAAAAAACACGCTTGAGAACACAAAGAATTTTTCACCAGCATTCTAAAGACGACAGTCTTCTTTGAAAACCTTCGCTGCAAAAATTTTGATCTGTCTGTCTGTCTGTCTGTCTGTCTGTCTGTCTGTTTATTTGTCTGTTTGTCCATCCTTAACTGTACCGGGTACTCTGAACTGTACCACCCGGTACCCCGAAACGCTGACACCATCTGCAGTGCCCACAAATGTTGCTCAAGATTCAGCGTTCATACTTGTGCGATTGTCAATTAAAACGCAAACCATGGGCATATCTGGGGCACCATACAACACATATATATTCTGTATGTGCGTCTTTTACTAGAAAAGGCATACATAAGTAATTCTGAGCACCGCAGCGTTTATCACGCTGCGCTGACCATGTGACGCTTGCGCAAAAAGCAAGTGTTTTTAAAGCATTGCTAAGACGAAACGGTGGTTGCACCTACTTATCACATTGCGTTATACACATTACCTCTTAGACGGGCGTGTGCGCCCGTCTAAGAGCCACGCGCTTCGTTTTCCAAAATAACTGCCAGATAGCGCTCGTGTCTGACGTGTGATGTGACTTCATGCGCTCATTCGCCTTCGCTGCACACTCGGGGCACTCTAAAGAAGCGCCTCCAGAATACCATTTACCAATTTTCTTGCGCAGAACATCGAATAAACGTTTTGTTCACACTCTGCAGACGAAAGACTATCGTCTTTCGACGACACTTGGATATTAACATACGGGGATACGGGGCCAATTTTTTGTAGAAGCCACTCCTACTTGAGAGTCATATAAAACAAGGAAAAAGATTACATATCGCGCCGTGCAGCTCATGCGCAGAGATTGGGCCGGCTTGTTTGACCTTTGCTGCAGCCATGTTCGTCACCCGCGTACTTGCGCGTTTACTCGCGGGTAGAAAATGAGATTCACGGCGTGATGTAATCAATTTGGACTTAATGCGGAACATGACGGCGACAACGACGCCGACAACAAACACCCGTTGTCAGTGCCTATGTAATAGCTACTGCAATAAAATGCTACGACCAAACGCACGTAAACCAAGCGAACCACGCACATTTTCCTCCGTATTACCGGGGCGAAAGTCACGTTACAAAACTTGAGGTCTCGGGGCGCACGCACCCTCCGGCTCACAGCTCCCGCCATTGGATGCAGAGCGGTACGTGGAAGAAGAAAACAAACCGACATTGCGCATGTCCGTTGCTATGACGACGCGCCTGCGAAGAAGTGGAAGAACTTTGCGATGGCTGAGCTTAAAGGTGATACGCATGTGCAAGGTTGTTTTCTAGGTTTCTACGACGAAGAGCGCAGCTATCGCTCATCAAAAAGGTTTTGTTGAAATTCAAATCTTGAGACATAGATCTCCAACTGCTATGGCTTTTTTCTGCATTACTTCTGTAGCATCTCAGTTGTTACGCTTGCGATTGCATTCGCGTCTTGCTCAAGTAACGCTAGTGCATTTTCTAAATCACCGAACCCCTTAAGCTCTAAACTTGCTCACTATGAACACTTTCATGAAAGAAAGTAAAGTTACTCATCAACTGAAACAGCCACAGAGTTACAGTCATCTGACAGGTTCAATGGCTACGAATTCACTTTGCTGTGCTGCCAACCTCTCCGTCAAGCTCTGTATATGCCAACCGGTGTTTTTCAAGCAAGGCTTCAAAGCGCTGCTTCATGAAACAGCCCTAATAACTTTCATTTTAATGCAGTCATTCCTGCGTGCAGAAACGCGGGTACACACTCTGATCAAGATTCGTTGAAGCACGTTGTTATGTTCACAGCGATATTCAACACCATTATTATCAAGCTATGTGTTGTAACCCCCACGACAGTACAAGCGGTGCACAGCACGGAAATTTAAAATGGACTTCCAAAGAAGATTTGAGTTCGTGCTTCTAATCAGCAAGCCTTGATTTTGTCAGCACACAGTTTGAAAAACTGAGGTGCGGTCATGCGTAGTTCGATACGCTATACGCGATTCCACTTAGCGTTGTGTGCAGGTTGTCTATCCCTCCGATGCGCCTTCGGAGGAAGAAAACGTTTATAAAAGGGTATATGAAAGGTTTACCTTGTTTGCGGGGATGTAAAGCACAAATCTATAGCTTACATAATATAGCTTACAAAAGCGCGGAAGCAATGGTGGCATTGGACATACCTTGAAGAAAAGCCGCCCCAAGGGTACGTGGTGCGCTGACGCTGGGGACTACGCGATAAACTGATTTGTTTGCGATAGTTGCATCTGTGTTCCGAAGCTTTGCCGCTTGTTTGATCCGTCTAGAAACTCTCGAACATTGTTACTTATTCTATATTTATATATTGCCCTTCAGTGCCTCTCTCGAACATAAAACAATGTCCACTTTAGTCGGGCTTGCCTCAGGCACAGTCACTGACTGCCTCGAGGTACGTCCATTCAGTCGATTTTGGGAAAACAGAAAAGGGGTAGTACTTTTCAAAAACATATTCTCAATTGTGCTGCCACTTGGACTCCATTCATCTGTGAAACGTTTAGAATATAAACCACAAGATAAACATGTGTTCTGCGAGGAAAATTAGTATACACAAAAACATTTGGCGCTATAAAAAGTGTGCAAGAGAACATTTCGGATCATAGTTCTGATGGCATAACTATCATTAACGAAGTAAGCTGGCAAATGCAAGTTGCTGGCCTATTTATTTATTTTCACCAATAAGAAAAAAAACGTCATTCCAGACAGAAGTCTTCTCTTGCCGAAAGCACGTTTCCATGCACGACAGTGCGTAGCCAGGGGGTGGCCCACCAATTGGTGCTCGTAACCACCCCTGAAAACATTTTTGCCTACGCTCGAATACAGAGCGTTATTACGATTTTGTATATCGCAGCGCACGTGTGTTGCAGTTTTAATCTTAACTTCCTGGCATGCCTGATAAAGGGAGACGTAGGTCTGGAGGCACATTCATCAGCACGTTAGCAAAGTGCTGTTTCATCGCAGGCACGCGCCGGCATGTTTTTGAACTAAGGAGACCGCCCCGCCGTGGTGGTCTAGTGGCTAAAGTACTCGGCTGCTGACCCGCCGATCAAGGGATCCAATCCCGGCTGCGGCGGCTGCAATTTTCCAGCTTACAATTTGCCAGCTTGCCAACTTACGATGCCAGTTTACAATCTACTTCACTAACCGTATCGTTGAGCTGCGCAGATTCGGTATGGTGTAACGTTCACTTAAACAGTGGTCGAGTCACCACTGTCGGGTCATATTATCGTTCACCAGCATGCGCTGATCCGGAAGCCTTCAGGTCTTTATCAGACTTTCTGTCAACATTGAACCATGATTACATACTTGGAGGTGATTTTAACATGCCGGACGTTCAGTGGTTGGATCAAAAATGCATTCCCACCGACTCGTGTGCGCTGTCTGCCAGTTTCTACGATTTGTTACAAGCAAACGATCTTTTTCAATTTGTAACCGAACCTACCAGGAAAGGAAAACACCGCGGCTCCGTTTAAGATTTGCTCTTCGCAAATAGGCCCTCACTTTTCCGAGATACTGTCGTTGTCCCTGGAATGAGGGATAGAGACTGCGTCGTTGCCTATTTACCACCAATAAAATTCAAAACTATGCACAATAACCCACGTAAGGTTTTCTTTTATAATAAAAGAGACTATGTCTCCTTATCCAGGGAACTTGCATCGTTTTTACCAGAGTTTAACAAAATTAGTCGATGCTCTAATTGAAACACTCTAGGGGAAGCTTTCAAGAACAAACTACAGCAATTAATAGCAAAATGTGTTCCTAGCAAACTAATATCCTGCAAAAGGCGTGCCGACAAGCCGTGGGTGTCCCGTGACGTACGTCTACTTATCAACAAAAGGCGCCGTCTTTTGCAAACGTATAGAAAAAAGAAAGACCAGAGCGTAATGGATGCCGTAAGGCTCCTCGGCAAAGACATAAAAATATGGAATGAAATTGCTAAAGACAAATATTTCTGCTCTTTGATTTGATTGATTGATTGATATGTGGGGTTTAACGTCTCAAAACCACCATATGATTATGAGAGACGCCGTAGTGGAGGGCTCCGGAAATTTCGACCACCTGGGGTTCTTTAACGTGCACCCAAATCTGAGCACACGGGCCTACAACATTTCCGCCTCCATCGGAAATGCAGCCGCCGCAGCCGGGATTCGAACCCGCGACGTGCGGGTCAGCAGCCGAGTACCTTAGCCACTAGACCACCGCGGCGGGGCTATTTCTGCTCTTTGGGAACTAAGTTAAAGGAAAATCCCAAAGAAATGTGGATTTTTTTTGAAATCCCAGGGCAAGGAACATACAGGAATACCCTGTCTTCACGTTAACGGTACAACTGTCTCTGAGGACCATGAAAAGGCTAATTGTTTCAATCATTACTTTCAGTCTGTTTTCTCTACAACGTATTGTGAAAATGCTCCGAGTGTCTCAGAACAAATAAATGAACAAATGGAGCCCGTCACTGTGAACTATAAAGGTGTACTCAAAGTACTCGAGAATGTTAAAGTTAATTCTTCAGGCGGACCTGACGACATACCCAATTACATCCTTCATGCCTGCCGTGAGACTATTGCCCACTTTCTCGTTACTCTGTTCTCCAAGTCGATCGCTTCTGGTGACCTGCCTGAGGATTGAAAAATCGCTAACGTTGCGCCCATTCACAAAAGTGGCCCGAAAAGCAATCCTGAAAACTATAGGCCCATATCCCTCACAAGTGTCTGTAGTAAAATCCTAGAGCATATACTATATAGCGCCATAATAAAACACCTGGAATCTAATAGATATTTTACTAACTGCCAATACGGCTTTCGGGCAGGTTTTTCCTGTACAACGCAATAATAGAATTTAGCCATGATCTCTTCTCATCATTTGATTTAAAAGAACAGACTGACTGTGTATTTTTGGATTTTAAAAAAGCATTTGATTCTGTCCCGCACTCGTTGCTGCTCCATAGGTTGTCTTTTCTTGGCCTACATCATGATGTTGTCCAGTGGATAACAGGTTATTTGCATAATCGTACCCAATGTGTCCTGATAAACGGCTGTAAATCAGGTGCTGTGAATGTTAGTTCTGGTGTTCTGCAGGGGTCTGTATTAGGGCCCCTGCTTTTCTTGTATATGTAATGATATTGTAAGTAATTTGTCCTGCAAAGTACGCCTTTACGCAGACGACTGCGTTGTTTATCGCAGTATCAAAAGCCCACTTGATAAGGACTATCTTCAAAGCGGTCTCCACCATATCCAAACGTGGTGTGCAAAATGGAAAATGACTTTGAATATTGCGAAATGTAAGCATGTCTCCTTCACACGCAGTCGCAGCCCTGCTTTATTAAAATACACTTTGGGAAGTAAGCATCTTGATACAGTGCTAGATTATAAATACCTCGACGTCTATTTTTCATCTAACCTAACCTAGAAACGTCAGATTGAACACGTGTCCTTTTCTGCTTCCCGCATGCTCAACTTTCTAAAACGCAACTTCAGTGATGCTCCTCCAAAAGTTAAAGAACTTTTATATTTCACCAACCTAAGATCCATTACGGAGTACGCCTGTGCCGTGTGGGACCCACAATTTGAAAATTTATGTACACTGCTAGAACGCGTCCAGAACCGCGCCGCCGGATTTGTAACTAAAAATTATAGTCTTCACACTAGCATTAGATTACTTAAATCAGAGTTGGGCTGGGAAACACTAAGTAAACGTCGATTGCATCACAAACTTGAACTACTATATCGTATTTATTTCAATAAGACTGGTCTTGATCCAAAAATTTTCTTACTAACCCCGCACTTTGTATCTAAGCGACGCGACCATGAATGAAAAATTCGTGAAATTCATTGCCGTACTGATGTGTACAAGGGTTCTTTCTTTCCCCATTCCATTGAGGCCTGGAATAAACAACCAGGTAGTATTGTTAATTGTACATCTGATGCTCTGTTTCACACGTTTTTGTCGCACATGTAAATTTTTCATTGTGGCACTGCTTGTACATTTGACGCGCTATTGTGCAGATTTGTACCACTTATTCTCATGTCAGTTCTCTTTTTCCTTTTCTTTTTTTCCCCATAAGATGAATTGTATTCATGTATTTGCATATACCCCCCTGCTGTAATGCCTTGTTGGCGCTGCAGGTAAAATGAATAAATGAATAAATAAATTCCGACGGAGGTGGAAATGTTGTAGGCCCGTGTGCTCAGATTTGGGTGCACGTCATAGAACCCCAGGTGGTCGAAACTTCCGAAGCCCTCCACTACGGCGTCTCTCATAATCATATGGTGGTTTTGGGACGTTAAACCCCACATATCAATCAATCGAACTAAGGAGACCCGTTTTCGAAAGCGGGTATATATGAAAGCCCGCCAAGAGACAGAACGCAAGAACGAACAGGGAAAAATAAACACGATCTGAGAGTAACATCTGTAGTCGGCTTCATTTCTTGGCGGATGGCCAATATAGCCTGGCTGTCGCTGCTAAGAAAGGAAGAAAAGGAGAAAACGCACGAAGCTTCTCTGCTTCGTTCAGTATTGGGAGAACAAATTGGGGATCGATGACATTCCAGTCCAGATTATTTGGCAGGAATGTGGTCGCACAGACTGAAAGATGTCTAGGGCAAATGATCGGGGCCCCATTCTGCTCGCCGAATAGTTCTCAAGCTAAGTAATGCGCCGGCAATGAGAGAAAAAGAAATTGAGTAGTCCAGTGCAGCTAGCAATATGTAGGCGTGCGACAGCCGTAAATCGACGTCCCTGAGTGGTGTATTTTTTTCACCGTGGGCAATAAACCATTATTTATTGTTGTTCACTAGCAATTCAACATTGTGACCACTTTCTGTATGTTGACTTTAATTGTACGCAGTCTTCGCAATTTCGCTTACTCTTCTCAAGAGAGATTTCTTTTCTCTTTCCAATAAATAAAAAAATTGTTAAGTACACTTATTGACCCCGTATTATGACAGCAAAGCTTCATGTGGAAAACGCATAATGCCAGGTTTTTCGTACCCACTTTGTGATGCCTCATTGTTTTTCAGTTGTGTCAGGCTCCCTTTCCCGCATTTAGGCCACATCGGTGACAGTTGACACCACCACGTAACATTCACCACAGGAACTCAAAAACAAAATGAAAACTGCGAATTCTTTGGGGAGTATTTCTCCGATGATCTCCGCTATGGTCGACATCAACATGGGGGCATTTTCGTGAAGCTGGAAGCCACAACGAAGAAGACACCTGAACAAAGTCGTTAGTGAGGCAAAGGTTTTCTGTAGGTTGAGGCGTGTAAGCGCTATTATCGAGACGAAGTCCCGAAGTTGTCTCAAGGACTTCCTTACTGCCAAATAATACGTCGTTCCAATTTTGTCTACACTGGTGAGTAGCTCGAAAAAAAAATCCTTTTTTTCTATTATCACAACCACTGAGCCCTGTTGACCTAATTTTAAACAATGTATACAAATTCACAATAATTATGCATCTAGCTTACTTATGCGTTCAATGTCTTCTGAAGTCCTAAATACAAGGCAAAGACACCCAAAATAAAAAATCCGGGGCTGATATAGATAAGTTATGCTTCGAAGATAGCCAGCCATGTCTAGAGAATTACGTATATTCTCTATAGTACTCTTCAGCATCGTCAATTTCTATCCTTAAAACAATTATAAGTCGTGCTTGCACTTCTTTGCGTTTCCTGTATAGTGTCTTCATAGAACAAAAAAGAACATGAGCTGACAACACTACCTAAGAACTCTACCTAGCTGAAAGCTTTCTTAACAAACTTCATTTGAGTTTCGTCACGCTGTATTGTTTTCAAATATTTACAGTTTGAACACGTCGCACGCGTTTAAAAAAGAAGGAAGCGGGACTTCCAGGACTCTCGTCTCGTATTTTAGCACTGCTGTAGCTTCAGAACATCGATTTCTTCGATCAGTCACTGAAGGTTTGCCGTCGAGTAAGGGTTCAGTTTATTCTTTCACGCCACCTTTCTCCTTACAAATACTCTTTTGCCATCATTTGTCAAAGCCAAGTGGCTCTCTCCTCAGTCACCGCTTCTTTGTTCTCAAAAGTTAGGACGAGAAATACCGAAAAAGTTTAGGACTGCTTTTTTTCTTATTATTCTTTGTCCTACCTTATCTTTGTGAATGTTACTTCCTCTGATCTCAATGAAAGCTCTGCCGGAGCTACTCGGGCGTGATTGTTCACATAAAAACATCACCAATACTATAGAGACACTCGATAAGCGGTGTTTCCTGGCGTGTACACACAGGAAGCAGACACTTCAGATCTTACACAATGCTTTTTGACATATATTTTTGAGGGCTACTATAACTACTCTTTTCGTCAACCTTATCCTGATTTGATTCCATAAGCCTTAAAACTAAACTCCCTGGGGGCTTTTGCAGGGAAGATCGTTTGATGTTTCTTCGTTCTGCAATATATGTACAGCCCATACTCTTCGTCTGGACGCTTTCCACTCTTCTCGGGCGCTGCTTAATTTGAGTAATTTGATACTTTTACCTAATGGTTTCCGAGTTTTGCTGTTGTAGCTGCCTGGATAGTCTAGCTAGCTGCTTGGTTAGCTGCCTGTTTTAAGTGGTAAGAAAAGACAAGTTGTTCAAGCTTGTATCTTTTCATGTCGGTCAGTAGTGAAGTTCGAAAACGGCATTTTCGTTTAACTTTTCATGTGTCTGCCCCTATTTTTTTACGTTAACTTCGATGGCCATTCGGACTTGTAGTCTTGTTCCAAACTGCATAATGTCTTACTGGTCTAAGTGACGTTCTTAGGGGTCCTTCCAAAATACCGCTCAAGATAATATACTGCGAAAAAGGCGAACCCACCTAAAATGAATTGCTGTCTCAACTCATTACCTCCAGTTGATTTTTCAAGTGCATAGCACTTTAAAGACTCGACTTGTCATGCGTATCTGTTACGTGGTGTGATGAAGCTGAAACAGGCCTAAAACACTGCAAGCAATGCTCAAAACTGGGTTAAAAATTTAAGAAATAAGGTGTAAATGTAATCGACTAGATTATTTAGAAAGTAATAAAAAAAATTAGGTGAAGATTGCTAAACTCCTTCTTGAAGCGCACTTGCGAGGCCCGCGCCACGCAAGTGAGTGCGCCGTCTCGCGAAGCACGCTTTCAACTCCTCCTACAGGCGCCTTCGTTAAAGCATTTTACGGAAAACATAACTTGACGGAATGGCTGTTGACAACAAGCATCTCAAACACAAATGCTCTAACAAACAGTTAAAATATGACGAATTCCACGAGAGAAAAAGATGAGGCCCGCGGTGTAATGCAAAGCTCCGCAAATTTTTCTCCTCTGGTCTCCCTCAACGTGCACTCACGGAGCAAAAAATACGAGCCTCAAGGGTTTCGCGTCCATTGAAACGCGGCCTCGACGGCCGGTGCCGAACCTACGACCTTCTATTCAACAGCCGAGCACCGTAATAGTTACAGCACCGCGGCAGAATAGTAACTAGCGGGTAGTAGAGAAATCATGGCCTAAGGTAGCGGGCATGTCGCACACCTAATTGGCCAACTGGAATATCTGGAGCAAGATTCCATCCGTGTTAGTTAAGACACTGCATGCTTACTTAAAACACCGGCGCAGACGCTTTGGTAAACGGAGCAGTATGGAACAAGAACGGGAATCACTGGTTTCTAGGGTGACACACTTTCTAAGGTTTCACAGTAGCTGATCTGCACTCATGATAGAGAAGTACACCAATGGCTACACTTTTTTTTTCAAGGTGTTCCCATATCGAATTTTCTTTTTCTAGTAACTTAAATGAAAAGGAAGTTACATGGATTGTACAACCACAGAGAGCTAGGGATTAGAAAACTATATTAAAACACTTCATCTGAATGGACTGTTGTAGCATTTCTGCTTTTAAAATATCAGACAACAAATACATGATATCTTTAAAAGATGCTCTTGTTCCCCTTTTTACGCTGGAGCTATACATATATATATACATCCTCTCTGCACCGTGCGGGCGGGGCAATCGCCTGCAAATTATTCAAGGCTAGATTTGCCAGCTACCTACGACATCCTTAACCTTAAACTTAATCTCGGCACCGTGCGTACTTCGTGAGCATTGTGGAGGATATATTTGTTGTTCTTTGCATTGTTACCTAACTTAGACTTTACGTACACCTGGTCATGATAATCGCCGGAGCCATCCACCACGACGCCCCTCATAGTTATTATTATTATTGTTATTATTATTATTATCATTATTATTATTATTATCTGGGATGTGGCTGTGGTAAAAGTGTAGGTGTTTGGTGCTGTATCGCTGGAGCTATTGGTATTTTTTCTCGGAAAATGCAAATAGAAATATTTATTTTTGTTCACAAAAATTATACTCGAACTCTTGATGAACCAGTCACCCTTTTAGATAAGGCAAGATTAGTTTTTGTTTGTATATTCTGTACTGTTGAAGATGTGTCTCTTTAGAAGAACGCTTGTTTCTGCGCTCTGTATTTTATTAGTGAAATCATCGGTCTTTTGAGGTGCCTCGCCTCCCCGTCTTGCGGTGATGGCCGTGGATCATGCCATAGGCCCGCCTGGTCACAGGTCCTCACACCCGTCAACCACAAGGAAGCGAGCTGGCTCTCCCAGTGAGACTGAGGACACCGATCTCTATTCTATGTCGGAAGACGACACATCCGATGACAGCTTTATACCTGTCCGGGGTAAGAGGGCGAAGAGAAGGACGGCGAATACAGCAGCATCAGCTACTGCAAGCACAGCGACTGTGCAGTCAAGGCCTGCGCGCTGGCCGCACGTCATCATCTTCATGCCCGAAGATCCATCAAGCAACCTAAGACTTTTGAACAGGCAAGCCCTTTCCGTTGTTCTCGAATGTGCGGTGCCACATCAAATTGAGGACGTACGAGTAAACCCAAGGAAGAACATTCTCGTCATAGACGTGCACGGTGTGAGTGCGCTAGGACAGCTGCAGCAAATGACTGAGCTAGACGGCATTAAAATGCACCCCTTTATCCCGATGGATGATAAATCGATTACAGGTGTAATTTATGCCATCGACATTGCCATTCCTAATGCTGACTTGTCTACCCTCATCAAGCCTGCAAACGAGGGAACTGTCATTACGCAAGTGCGGCGCCTTGGAAATACGCGCTGCGTAAAGGTGTTTTTCAAGGGAGATTGCATACTGTCTCACGTTAAAGTTGGACATTTCCGACATCCGGTTCGACCATTCATCCAAAAGCCCCTTCAATGCCATCAGTGATTCAGGCTAGGACACGTCAAGGGCGTATGCCCCAACTTACGACTGTGTCCCCGCTGCGCTGAACCTCATGCTGAAGACGCCTGTCGGGCGACTACTCTGAAGTGCGCCAACTGCAGCGGTCCTCATGCTGCCTCGTCGAAAGACTGTCCTCGAATCCAAAAGGAGCGCGCGGTTCTCAGACAAATGGCCCGAGACAAATCGAGACACAGGGAAGTAGCCGAAGTAGTCCGGCGTCGGCGTCGACGTCGGCATCATCGAAAGTCTTCAAAGGAGGCATATTCCCGAGACACTACTTCCCACTCTTTACCCGTTTCATCCAATAGCGCCGCGAAAGGGCCCACCACTTCCACGAAAGAAACAGAGAAGCCTCCTTCTCTTGAGAAATGGCTCACGCTCCCGACACGCTCTTCTGCCAAGGAACCTCTGCAGGTATGGCCACACATGAGCTGTCTCTAGCCATGGAAGTTTGCCTAAAACTGATCGTCAAGTGATCTTGGTGCTGCGTTCCCTCATAGAAGCCATCCGAGCGATATTAGTCAACATGAAGACACCGTCTGCTCGAAGCGCACTTGGACTATTGGAGGCCCTAAGCCCAGTGCTTCAATCTCTCAATTAGAAAGATGGCTACTCACACCTCAACATTTCGTAAAGAAGTCAAAACTGCATCCGTCATTCAATTGAACGCCAGAGGACTAAAATCACGCCTTTCAGATTTTCGTCAGTTTGTGTTTACCAACGTGTTTCCAATCATCGTCATTTGTGAACCCAATTTGTCGAAACCAATAAGACTGTCCGGGTACGAAGCAGTCATAACTTCAACGAACGGTGCGTGCAGCAAAATCATCGTCTTTGTTCGTCGTGAACTGACGTATGTTGTGCAACCAATTCCACCTCACGATGACAATCAGTATGTCTGCATGACTGTGAAAAAGAACAAACTCATGTTTACTCTCATAGGCGTTTATATATCGCCGTCGTATAATCTCGATTCCAGGAGATTAGCGGATATTTTGAGAGTGTGTCCTGCACCATGGGTCATCATAGGTGATTTCAATGCGCACAATCACGCATGGGGAAGTACGCGGACAAGTGCAAAATGACGCAGGTTAGCAAACATCGCCTACAATTATGGCCTTACTCTCCTGAACGACGGCAGCCCCACTTTTTTTCGAGGGGTGACATACGGCAGCTGTCTTGACCTTGCCTTTGTCTCTAACTCCCTCGCGAGATACGTCAAGTGGTTTCCAGATGTTGAGACACGAGGAAGTGATCACATTCCAATCGACCCTAACATCAAAGGCTTGTCTAGTTATGGTCCATGGACGACCATTCAAGCAGTCCAATAGACCAACTTCAAATCTGACATGGAAGATGCTTGCAGCGATGGCCTACGATCGGGGTTAGAGCAAACAATTAGGAGCACAATGCAGAACGCCACTCGCACGGTGACGATATCTTCCACACAAAACGACTTTGATATAGAGTTGGAGCGACTCCGAGCACTACGACGCCGGGCGGGGCGTCGGTATCGGCGTACAAAATTGATTCACAATCTTAGGGCAGCCAGGAGAATGCAAAAGAAGATTCGGTGTCGCATGGATAGATTGTTGTTGGAACGATAGACAACGTTTCGACAGTCACTGGACCCTCGTAAGCCACTCTCACACATTTGAAAAACGGTGCAAGGTCTGCGTCACCCTACGGAACAGCGTTTTCCATTCAAAGCGCTCGCGCAATTTCAAAGGAGGCAAGACATCGACGTCGAAGAAGATTTCTGTGCGCAGATCGCCAACCAAGCCACTCGTCCAGATTCTCCAGTGAGAGGTGACGTCCCCCGTTCCCGTGACTACCACATGGACCTCCCTTTTACAATGGAGGAGCTCGAGGCGGCACTAGCTCTCTGCAGGTGTTCAACTTCTTCGGGCCTAGATAGTATTCCGTACCGAGCCTTGTGCAACCTTGGGGAAGGTGGAAGGAGAGAACTGTTGAGCCTCTACAACATCTCGTGGCAGGATGGCATTGTTCCTGACGACTGGAAAGTAATCCACTTGTTACCCATCTTGAAGCAGGGCAAATCCCCACTCGAACTCACCTCATACCGCCCCATAGCACTGGCCAGCTGCGTAGGGAAGATAATGTAACGGATGATACTAGGCCGCCTGGAGTGGTATCTTGAATACTACAAGATTTATCTGAACTCAATGACTGGTTTCCGACGCGACCACTCTTTTATTGACAATGTCGTTGATCTAGTTTCGTACGTTCAGCACGAAAGATCCCGTAAGCGACTATTTGCAGCTCTGTTTCTAGATGTCAAAGGCGCTTATGATAATGTACTACATGAAGTCATTTTGGGTGCTCTTGTGGTGGTTGGCCTTGGTGGTCGAATGTTTCAGTGCATTTCGAGTTATCTGGCTGCAA
This sequence comes from Rhipicephalus microplus, assembly GCF_043290135.1. Lineage (NCBI taxonomy): Eukaryota > Metazoa > Arthropoda > Arachnida > Ixodida > Ixodidae > Rhipicephalus > Rhipicephalus microplus. The sequence continues at coordinate 2,479,571 of NW_027464616.1, read as the reverse complement.
GATCATTCTTTGTGTTAACAGAAGATGGCCCAACTACGCAACGCTATACTTATAGGGGTGTTCCTCAAGGCGGAGTTCTTAGCCGGATGCTTTCAATCTTGCACTAATTGGCCTTGCTTAATACTTGCCAAGCACCATTAAAATCTCAATATACGCAGACGACATCTGTATCTGGACTTCGGCAGTCACACGTCCTCAGATACGTTCCCGGTTTCAAAAAGCAGCAGCTATGATTGCCAACTACTTGTTAAAACAAGGTCTCAGCATATCACCGGAAAATGCGCGCTGGTGGCCTTCACTCGCAAAGCAATGACTCCTTATGTCATCTCAATCTGCGGGCGACCGATTTCTTACGCCAGAACCCACCGGTTTCTGGGCATCATTATTGATAGGGACCTCTGTTGGAGTCAGCATGTGACCTATATGAAGAAGCGCCTGACCGCTATTTCCCAACTGTTCAAGTTCCTGGCAGGAAAAACGTGGGGGATGTCAGTAGACGCAATGATGGAACTCTACAGAGCCCTGTTTTTTGTTTTAGATATAGCTTGCCCGTGCTTAGCAATACCTGCAAAACCAATGTTCGTGTTCTACAAGCAGTACAAGCCCAAGCGCTGAGAGTGTGCCTCGGTCTGCCCAGATGTACGTCAACGGAAGCAGCAATTGCAATTGCTGGTGACTATCCGATACAAACTCATAATGCTGTAGAAGTCCTGAGAACGCACATCAGACACTTCGCACGTGCTCCCTGTCATCACCTTGCACTGTTGCCTTCAGAGAGGCGCCAAGCATCGTTCACCAAAATGATTGTGAAATACAACGATAGACTTCCCTCGGGCTTCACTCCTGCATCTAAACCATCTATACCGCCTTGGTGTTTTATTCGACCCACAGTGCATCTTAGTGTACCAGGGATCCGTAGGAAATCTGAGCTATCGTCGCCTGTGCTGAAACAACTGCCTCTTCTTCTTTCGCACGTGAAATATTAAGACAGCACACATCTATACACCGATGGTTCCACGAACCACCAGTGTTCGTCAGGGGCAGTAGTTCTCCCAGCAAGAGGTGCTACCATCAACTTTAGGACTGACCACTCCACGGCATCTACAGCAGCGGAAGTAGCTGCTTTGCGCGCTGCACTTTGTGTGGTCAATCGGGAACGACCGCAACAATGGTCAACTTTCAGCGACTCAAAGGCTGCCCTACAATCTGTGCTCTCAGCGCTGCGTCTTGGGCTATACAAAAAGCTTGTTTTCGAAATTCGATGCCTTCTCCACACTTCACACGAGAAAGGGCATCATGTGACGCTTCAATGGCTGCCAAGTCACTGCGGCATCATAGGGAACGAACATGCCGATACTGCCGTGCGGGCAGCCCTTGAATGCGAGAAGAAGCTATACCACTTTCGCGGACTGATGCTGCCAGTAATCTTCGGCGACTTGCGCGTGAAATCACGTTTTCACTATGGTGCCCACCAAGCATCGATATGAATCGTCAACACCACCTGTCCTCTTTGATGGCTCTCCGCATGCCCACAGGACTCGACCGAAGAGAAGTCACCCTTCTTTATGGCTTATGGCTAGGAGTGGCATTTACAAAATCTTATTCCTTTGTCACAGGAGTGGCCGACAACGCTCTCTGCGCATTCTATCATTGCGATGAGACGCTACACCACATCCTGTGTGACTGTCCGTTGTATGAAATCCAGAGACAGTCACTGGCGTCCGCTTTTGCGAGCATTGACAACAGCCAAATGTCTGTGGACACTATTCTGTCAAGTGCCCGAGAGAAGACATTGCAACAGAAGGCGACGAAAGCTCTGTTGAAATTCCTACGCGACACGGACTTGAACAAGCGACTGTAACAGCAACGTCACACACCGCGAAAGACAAGACTGGACTATGACTGAGTGTGCGCGCGTGTGCTGCTGAATGTGCTATGTTTCGCTCTTCCCTCTCTCTCTATCTTTCATCTCCCCCATCCCTCTCCCATGCGCCGGGTAGCAAACCGGCTGCCTATAGGCTGGCTAACCTCCCTGCCGTTCTTTTCCCCCCGTTTTCCTTCCTTCCTTCCTGTACTGTTCCTTATTCTTCTTGTCCTTGTGCATTTATTCATGTAATCCTACCATCATGATGGAGTTTAGGTTTCTAACGTAGCCTAACTACCCCTAATTTTTAAATAAATAAAAAATAAATAAAACATTGCTGTAATTCAATGGGCTCACATGGCTAACTATATGTCCTACACAGGCAGCATCGGAAGCTATTTGTATAGAGCAGTTTAGGGAGCATACCGAACTTTGTGTGACTTCTGTTGTGCGACCCGCTTGGTTATATTTCATCTCAAAGCACGCATAACCCTTCACTACAACTCCGGCCCCTACCCGTTCTATATGGACGTGAAGCTTCGCTTTTCTATAGCCTTTGGCTGAGAGTTGCTTTCACTAAAGTATATACCTCGTTAATTGGAATGACGGACAGCGGGGCATGCGATGTTTGCGGCTCCGATGAAAATTTCAAACACCTGCTGTACCACTGTGCTCGATTTGCCTCAGAGAGACAAGTGCTTGCCAACGCGTTGCGGCGGCTGGATTATCGGCCTCTTTCTGGGCAGCTGCTATTATAGCACCATCCACATCCTTCGACAGCCCAAAAGGCAGGGAAAGCCCTCTTGTGTTTCTTGAGGAAGACGGGTTTTTGTGAACGCCTCGGAATTGCGGTGGAGTTCAGCATGCTGCAGTGAAATTACTGTCTGTTTCTCTTTCTTTTTCTTTTCCTTCTCTTCCCTCTTTTTTGTCTCCTTCCCCCAGTGTAGGGTAGTGAACAGGATGTCTTTCTGGGTAACCTCCCTGCCTTCTTCCTTTTTTTATTTGTTTCAAAGCACGCTGTACAAACAACCTTCAGTTCCACACTTAGCACTACAGGCTCACACGAGAAGCTAAATTGCACGAGCTCAGAAGCGCAACGGCAGTGCCATTTCCTTTTATGAGCATCTCCGCGTAGTCAAGTGTTCTTTTTTCAGCTTTAGTCGTCCCCTTTCATGCATACACTGAGCCGTAAACTAATATTACCCAAATGGAGCGAGTTTCAAGAAGCGTACTAATCTATAGCAGTGGAGCGATTTTTGAGGATTATATGAACTCGTACTTGACTAGCTTGCCTGCTTAATACGCAGTGACTCCCCGCCCTCAACCTCAGAAATGAGAGAGTGCTTGCCGCTGTCATCGAATGGGAGTTTTGTAAGGTCAGTTGCACACAACTTCGCCTAGCAAGAAGTTCTATCTGCACTCGGCACCTTGGCTTTTAGAACGGCAGACGAACAACCGGGCGTCACGCAATGCAAATAGTATCACGAGTGAGTCATCGAATGCTCCCACCTACTACAAAACCTTGTTCTCGATACCCCATTAACTGTGGCACATACCCACTTCAGGCAAAATTCCTCATTGTCGTCAGCCACTGCATGAACGATTGGCACGAAATTTCTTGCGATATTTTAGCGGATACCACGCTTCTCAGAAGAGTGACAAAGGATAGCTCAGCGAATGCCGGCTTACTACCCAAAAATTTTACTATACATGCCGTAGTAGGTACCCAGCAAGTGTGCCTGCAGGAGTTACCCAATGGGTGTTAAGAAAAACGTCTAAAAGGCCGCTCTTCTATCTTTCGCTGAGACTGTGCTGTGCCTTCTGGGCAGGCCTGGCGTCATTGTAGCACTTTATAGACACGTCATCATTTCTTGCGACGTGTGGTGAGTTCTGGCAAGTTCAGTACCGGAGGGAGGCCAACACATTGCACCGGGCTCTAAATGGCACGCTCGACTCCTGTACTGCCAAATTTATCATATTTATTATATAGATGAATTCACAAGAGAAGCGACACGGGTTGAAAAGTTGATATTTTTGATTTGATTGTTTATTTTATATTTTGTGCACATACCACCCAGCATACCACATGCCACCCGCCTGAAAGTGAACTTCGTTTTTTTTATTATCTACATTGTTCAGGTCGAATAAAATATTGAACTTATTCTTTAAAAAGGGACCAATTTCGTCCTCTGTCATTTTCAAAAGTTAACGACAAGATAAAAACACAAGTATTAGGTTGATCAAGACAATTTTTTTTCTAATTGATGTACGCGTAATGAAACTTGAAGCAGCATTGTTTGAAGCTTGTGGGTTAAAGGAAATTGTTTCTTAAAAATGTCTGAACAGGCAACATTTTTTTAATTTGCTTGATTTGAGATTTTTTCCTTCTAAGCTAAACCACCTAGTGCTTCATAACTTGATGACCTATTACAGCATAATGCTTACAATATTGCCTGTCAATACCGTTGCTGTACCTCAAACACAATTGCATAAATGGCCTCGAACTTTAAATTTCCTCGACAGTAAAGCTTATTTGAAAGTCAATATTTAAATACTCCATTTTAATTTTTTCCTAAAATTTCATAAAACGTTCCGCATTTTTGATAGAAACAGAATATTAAAAAGCATAGCACAATATTTTATTTACGGCGACAATATCACAGGTGGAAGTTGAAGCTTTTCGAGCATGCACTTAGGCGAGAAACACATGAAAAATCGGACTAAAAAGGTGGTTTTGAGCTTCTCAGTTGTTTGAACAGGAACATCCTAACTAAGAAGAAGCAGAATTAGCACAATCAGGAATGAATTTCTGTAAAGGCGCATTTCCGGTGGGCTTCGCCAGGCTTTATTACCGGATGAGCAATACATAATGACTCAGTCTAAAGCAATCTGTGCCTATTTGCAGACAACCTGATGAATTAAAATGCTCTAACACCAGCATAGGGCCACAAAAGATAGTACATGAACACTTATAATGACCCCCTCCCATATCCCCTACTGAGCTGAGGAATGCATTGAACAAAAGCCATGGTGTACTCAAAACGCTGCATTTTTTCCAGATGACATACAGCAGTGCTTGACACTAACAAAACACGACCATAGTTAGTACCGTTAGGTGAGGTTAACCAAACGCACCGAAACATAGGCCTGCAACACGTGGCAAAAATATGCATGAAAACAATATTAAAGTTACAAATGGTCCCTAGGTAATCTCCATTCGCATAGACCAAACGCACCGAAACATAGGCCTGCAACACGTGGCAAAAATATGCATGAAAACAATATTAAAGTTACAAATGGTCCCTAGGTAATCTCCATTCGCATAGAGCATCTTGACATTCTTCAGCCATATGATCTTCTACATCATGATTTCAGATTCCGGCTTATACACTCCCAAGCTTGCCGCTCTTAGGTGGGAGAGTGAAGTTTCGTGCTTTACTAGGCTTTACTAAACTATGTTCCTTAAAAATTACAGATTTCTTGCAACTTCCCATAGTTGAAACCCTATGATATCATACATTGCCTACTAGAGGGGTGCGCATAAAATTGTTGAGCAGCCGATCGAGGAAGGAAACGCTAAACAGTGTTCCGGTTAAAGACGTGGCAGCAGCGTTGCTAAATTTCAATATTTGTTATGCTTCGGTGGTTCTTCTCGCGAGCCTATTCCCATTTACGTGTACTGAAGTAAAACGCTAAAAACAGATGACTGTAATAGCTGTGCCAATATCTTGGGGGTCTCAAGTCTCGGCTTGAAATGACGAATTGAGGAATTTCAGAAAGATGCGCTTAAAACTGTCATTCCCGTTTACCAAATCTGCCTTTCCTCTGTAAATATGGTCCTGCTTAAACGACTCAGAAGTTCAAGCCCAATTTGTTAGCCCTATTTCGCATGCGTTTATCGCCTATGTGCATGCTTGAAAAGCTAGAACTTCCACCCGTACTATTGTCGCTGCGAATAAAGCAATGGAATATGTTTTCAATTATTCTTTCTCTGTCATCTGGCAAGAACGTTTTGTGAGAATTTAAGAAAAGTCGAAGATGGGTTTTTTCAATATTTATTATTCAATAGGCTTAATTGGCAAAAAATTTTAACGTTTCAGGTCATTTATAAAACTATATATTTGAGGTACAACAACAGTATTGACAGGAGGAAATATTTTAAACACTATGTTGTAATAGGTCACTGTGTCATGCAACACTAGCTGGTATATCTTAGGAGGAAAAAAACTCAAATCAAGCCACTTTTTAAAAAATGGCCCCTGTTCAGACATTTTTCAAAAACACTTTTCTTCAGCATACAAACTTCAAACAATGCGGCTTCACTCTTCATTACGCGTTTTTTTACTGAAAAAAGAATGCCTTCATCTATCTAATATTTGTGTTTTTATATTGTCATTAGGTTTCGAAAATGACAAGAGAAGAAATTGGTCCCTCTGCACAAAATGAGTTCAATATTTTTTTTACTATTTATGCAGTTATTAAAAAAAAGAAGTCCACACTCAGGCTACTGGATTGTATGTGCACAAAATATAAAATAAACAATAATCTAAAATATCAACTTTTCTATCCGTGTCAATCTCTCGTGGAATCACCTCTATTAGATGTAATGCCTAGAAAAATATAACAAATTTCCGGAAATTTCGACCACCTGGGGATCTTCAACGTGCACCCAAATCTCACTGTCCGGGCATGCAGCATTTTCGCTTCCATCAAAAATGCAATATTAGAGTGAAAATACACGTTCAATCAAATAAAAAAAAATTACCATTTATTAGTACTGGTTGGGTTCTGCCTCAAATCAAAATTATTTCACTTTTTTCTGAAAATTAACTCAACAGGAAGAGCAAAAGCGGTCAGCGTTTTCTGAATTTTTCTCAAGCCATAACTGCTTCTCAGGCATTACGGGGTATTGGCGCGTATTATACGCGTATGTGACTTCTTTAAGATAATCCTGACCTACCACGTCTACGTATCTGACTGTTAGAAGAGACAGGTTAACTCTCGCCTGGGTCACATGACTCTGTGAAGAGAGTAGAATGACGCCCAGAAAGAGTGAACGTGCATCTTTGAAGAGAGTCAGATACGTGCGTGGCAAGTCAGGATTATGCGAATGCGGCAATTACATAGCAGCAATATAAGAATTTGACTATTAGAGTTCCCTCAATCGTGATATGTTTCATACATAAAGAACACAGAGGCATAGGTTG